>NC_090738.1:114111425-114126425 GCF_036898095.1 Palaemon carinicauda
ATATATATATATATATATATATATATATATATATACTGTATATATATATATATATATATATATATATATATATATATATATATATATATTTATATATATATACTATATATATATATATGTGTGTGTGTGTGTGTGCGCGCGCGCGCGTGCGTGAATTCAAGCGTTGCATATTGATCTTGTGTAGTTTACAAAGCAACATAACAAAGATAAAGAAACATAACTTAATTATTGTGCTTCTCGTAATATAGTAAATCTTTGTGAAAAAAAAAATATCCTGTTAGTATTGTTGGTTCAGCAGTAACCTCAGTCTGCTAACCAAAGTGGGTTTGATCTTTCTGACTTGAAATGTTTGTGAGAATATTTCCTTAAAAAAGAAAATAGGCCAGAGGGAGTGAACTTAGTGAATTAGTGTCAAATGGTAGGGAGTGAAGAAAATTACTTGAAATAATATGAGAATTCATATACGTATATTGTCACAGATAGAATTTTTATAAAATTGGGTAAGCCTAATTTTCGATGGTAATTCTTCGAGGAGTGTTTGTATGGACTATAGTTTTAGATTCTCCTCTTTAATTATTAATAATCTCTATAGGAGTTTTGTCGCATCTTCCTGATTACTCGAGATTTTTTTTTTTTTATAGATTAAACATTTTCAAATTTAACCAGATTTATGAGATAGGCAACCTAATGTTGTTAAAGAGATTTGTCAAGATATACTTTACGATTTGCATGGGTCATTAGAACAAAAAAACATTTCTGAAATCTGTATTTGTTTACCTACATATTTATTTTATAACTCACTGTTATGGAATGATTTTCATTTTGTTTCTATTACTAAAACATTTATGAAAATATTCTAATAGCATATTTATTTCTTAAACTTTGTGCCATTGTAAATATATATGTTTTAGAGTCTACAACTAAATTAAAAGGTGTTAAATATATTCCCTGTGAGGCATACAAGTAAATTGAAAGGTGTTAAATATATTCCCTTTGGAGCCTACAAAAAACGAAAAGGTGTTAAATATATATTCCCTTTGGAGCCTACAAAAAACGAAAAGGTGTTAAGTATATTCCCTTTGGAGCCTACAAGAAAATGAAAAGGTGTTAACACTTTTTCATTTAAAAGTCTTCAAAACGTACATGGAGATTTGTTTACTAACATAAAATTGATTATGTTTCAAATGATTTTTAACCATTTGTTAAAGTATTTAAAGTCCCATTTCCAATGGATCCACACTTTTTAAAATCTACATTCTTCACAGATCAATAGGAAAACTTTCATTCCTCGTGGATCCTCACGTACTGAAACCATCATTCCTCGTGGATCCTCATGACTTCAAACCCACGTTCCTCAAGTAGCCTTACGTTTTAAAACTTTCATTCCTCATGGATCTTCTTTTTGAAACTTGCATTCCTCACGGATCCTTATGTTTTGAACCCAGTATTCTTCGTATTCATTTACTTATTTATTTATTTATTTATTTATTTATTTATTTGTAAATCACATTCTTCACAGATCCTTAAATTTCTAAACTCATTTTTCATGCATCTTACCCTTTTGAAATTTACATGTTTCACGGATGCCTATGTTGCGAAACACACATTCCTAGTGGAGCATAGCTTTTTAAAGCCTCTTTCCTCATACTTTTTAAAACCTCATTCCTTATGGAGCCTCACTATTCAACACTCACAACATGCTTAACGGATCCTTGTTTTGACAGAGACGAGCGGTGAAATCTAACTGAGGACCTTTGCGCCAATAGGCGTAGGAGGAGATGATGATGATGATTACTCGTTAGTTCTCACTTTTTTTTAATACGTGATCTCCGTGGTTCTTCCCGTTTTTTAAACCTCATTCCTCATCAATCCTACCTTTTCAAAATCTACTTTTTTATAGATCCTTGCATTTTGAAACTAGTTTCTCGTGAATTCTCCATTTTTAAAACTTTTAAAACTTACATTTCTTACGTATTCTTACTTATTTTAAACCTACATTCCTTATGGATAATCACTTTATAGAATCCACATACTTTATGGATCCTTACGTTTTGAAACTCATTCTAAATGGATCTTCAAATTTTCAATATTGACCTTCTTTACATACCCTCATGTTCTGTAACCAGCATTCTTTGCAGATGTCTTATGCTACGAAAACTCACATTGCTCATGGATCCTCAATTTTTAAAATCCACATTCAATACAAACCTATACATTTGAAAATCCTCATTCCACATTTCAACCTCCCATTCTTTGCAGGTCCAATATGTACTGAAGCGCCCATTCCTCACGGATTCTCATAGATCCTCAAACTTTCAAAACCACATTAATCCCAAATCATTACGTTTCAAAACCCACATTCCTTGCTGATCTTCACACTTTAAAACTTTTTCCCCAGACATCCTCACATTTTGAAACTCGTATTCCTTAAGATCTTCACACTTTAAAACTTTTTCCCCAGACATCCTCACATTTTGAAACTCGTATTCCTTAAGATCTTCACACTTTAAAACTTTTTCCCCAGACATCCTCACATTTTGAAACTCGTATTCCTTAAGATCTTCACACTTTAAAACTTTTTCCCCAGACATCCTCACATTTTGAAACTCGTATTCCTTAAGATCTTCACACTTTAAAACTTTTTCCCCAGACATCCTCACATTTTGAAACTCATATTCCTTAAGATATCCTCTCTCCTTCGAATCCTGCAGAGCATCCTGCCGAAGACATCCCTTTCATGCAGCTCTTCAACGAATCCTCTGCCTTCCAATATGTCCACTTCAGACTTGTTTTACAGCTCCATGCTGTGCTCCAAAAAGAACTGTTCTGCCTTCTGCATCGTCGGTAAGTGAAGATACATATCTGTCACTCCAAAGACACTACAAAAATCAAACCATTGTTCTCTAGTCTTGGGTAATCCCATAGTCTGTGTACCATGGTCTCCCGCTGTCTTGGGTTAGAGTTCTCTTGCTTGAGGGTACACTCGGGCACTCTATTCTATCTTGTCTCTTGTCCTCTTGTTTATTAAGGTTTGATAGTTTATATATAAAAGATCTATTTTAAAGTTGTTACTGTTCTTAAAATATTTTATTTCAATTTTTGATTACTTGTCTTGTAGTTTGTTTATTTACATATATCCTTCTCTCACTGGGACATTTTCCCTGTTGGAGTCCTTGGGCTTATAATATCGTGCTTTTCCAGCTAGGGTTGTAGCTTAGCTAATAATAATAATAATAATAATAATAATAATAATAATAATAATAATAATAATGCGAAACTGCCACTTTCCTTATTAACATAAGTAAAGTGTGCACATTTACATAGCTATGTGGCGTAAAAGACAGTCCTTCATGCGATATATGAGAACAGAATTGTAGCATTCTTCCTCTTTCAGAATATAAGTAAGATGAAGTAATAGAATAAAAACGTTTCACCATCTCTCAATAGATTTTCAAAACAATTTGCAGCCTGTTTGAGATGCATCGGCTCATTTTCCTAGAATCTACTATTTCACTTTAGTTTCGCTATTAATGGTCATTGGTGAATTGAAGAGTTGTAGTTTCCCAGATGTTAGAGAACATCTTCAGTGGTACTCATTCATCCAAGAACTAAAATTCACAGATGTAGTTTTCATGAGTTATGGGAATAGTCATAGAATTAAGAAGTTCAAAAGTTAGCCTTGAAACTGTTCGAGAGTTTGAGAGAAAGAGTAGCTGAAAACGAAATGCCATTTTCACATAAACAAAGCTAAACCAATTGGAAGATCGCTTTACTAAGGTTATTGTCATTATTTACGAATCACAGATATCCATATGGAACGAGACTAAGGTAAATGAACTAAAAAGAATTATATTGTGGTAGCCTATTAGAAACGTCCCTGCCTGGTGATCCCCAGATTGGGGTTCGAGTCCCGCTCAAACTCGTTAGTTTCTTTAGTGTCTACAACCTAATCATATTGTGAGCTAATGATGGGGAGTTTTGGGGAGCCTATAGGTCTACCTGCTGAGTCATCAGCAGCCATTGCCTGGCCCTCTCTGTTCCTAGCTTCTTTGGAGAGGGGCTCGGGTGCTGATCATATGTATACGGCCAGTCTCTAAGGCATTGTCCTGCTTGCTAGGGCAATGTCACTGCCCCTTACCTCTGCCCTTAAAGATCAACCTTTAAACCTTTAAATGAGTTTATCTCTGAAGTTTTCCTCTCCTACAGGCAGAGACTGTCTCCTGCTCGACTTGGTGGTGTCTCCGGGAGAACTAACTGCAACAGTTACTAGCGAGACCATCCTATGCTACGTCCCTATCAGCACCACAGGAACTACGACGACGGACCTTTTGAGGGGCAAGGCTGTGACACCACAGGAATCCTGGGGTGGCACGTACGCTGCTGTGGAGACTGTGGTAAGGGAAAAAGAAACATAATGAAAATACCTTCGTATGCAGTGCACTTAAGGTCAGACTTTAGCTGTGTTAATATGTTCTTTTTATTGTACTCTTTAATAAGCTCTTCTACAAGGACACTCCAAAATTAAACCATTGTTCTTTAGTCTTGGGTAGGTTCATAGCCTCTGCACCACGGTCTTCCACTGTTTTGGGTTACAGTTCCTTTGCTTGAGGGTAGACTCAGGCACACTATTCTATTTCATTTCGCTTTCTCATATTTTTTTCAAGTTTTTATATTTGAATCATGAGAGATCTGTTTTAATTGTTCATCATTTCTCTTGTAGTTTAATTCCGTGTTTCCTTTCTTCACTGGGCTATTTTTCCCTGTTGGAGCCCTTGGGATTAAAGCATCCTGCTTTTTCAGTTATGATTGTAGCTTACCTAATAATAATAATAATAATAATAATAATAATAATATGGTTTGGACACTGAACCAGTCTGCATGTGATATTCATTATAAATTGGACCCTTTCCTGTTCTGGAATGATTAGAACTAGAACATTTCCCGCCTTGAAATGTGAACAATCAAAAACATTCTCAAGGTTAGAAACCCTAACACCTGCGTGACCATGTCGAATAAAATGGGTCTGCTCGTTTTTTTTTTTTTTTTTTTTTTTTTTTTTTTTTTCTTTTTTTTTTTTTTTTTTTTTTACTCAGTTCTCCTTCTAAATTGAATGGGGTACACCCATTTGCTATCTCCAAGGGCTATCTAAAAGATTAATGTTTTCAAATGCTGTGTGTCGCTATGATCAGCAAAGCTATACTAGAACCAGTAACAATCGGTTTCCAAGTACGTGTAGTCTTTTATTTACGATGGAGTTGCGTAACGACGGGCCCCTCGTAAGACCTAAGTCAAAGATGATTATTAGCCTACCGTGGAGTCATAGAGAAGGATGACAATTTAACCATGCTGAGCAATTCACAAGGTTGTTTTTATATGACCGTTTATCCACAGGGTATAATAAAATCTTAGGATTAGATATGAACAATACGCGATATGAAACGTAAAATACTTTGAACGAACACGGTAAAACGACAGTGGAGGTCCTGTAGAGAGTGGGGTTCCCCTGCTGTATGGGACCGGAAAAGCAGCCATCAAAGTAAGGAGGGCCTGCAGAGAGTGGGGTTCCCCTGCTGTATGGGAATAGAAAATCAGCCACACAAGAGTAAAGTAAGTAAGTAAGTAATGAGGATAACTTACTTCCGCCAGGTGACCGGAGCCCGGTGTGAAAAAGTAGCAGAAGATTGTTTCTGCACAATCGACAGTCTGTGGCCCTCCGTCGTGGTGAATATGGGTTTATTGTCAAAGAAGTCTGTAGCCAAAGTGGTAGTCACGATGTCATCCTTCTACCCAGATTACTTCTCGCCTGTTGAAGTTCGAGTAAGTTCTCTTTTCGTGACTAAAGATAACGATAATGAGTGTTATCTTTAGTTTTACGCTTTTGTTTAATGATGATGTGATTTGCTGTTGTATTTACAAGTAGTAATGAATAATGGGTTGTTTTTTTCTCTCGTTTTATTGTTATTTACATAATTTACTAGGTTTTATCATTGTAGACGCCAATTATATTTTAATTTGTCTTTTCCTTAATTCTTAGGTTTAGGGAAAATATGTAATGAAATTTGCTGCTATTTACGAAAAGTTTTCAAGACTGAAAACTTCTATAATGTGAGATTTCAGGTTCTCTGTTAGCTTCTTTTTATGACTGAAGGCAAAGATTACATTTTATTTAATAGTTATTGTGTAGACGAATCAGCAAACGTCTGAATAATTAAAAGAAAGAAATGACGTTGAAATTGCTGAATTGTTACCTTTTACTATTTCTATAACGCAGGCAGTTAGGTTAGTATATATATATATATATATATATATATATATATATATATATATATATATATATATATATATATATATATATATATATATATATATATATATATATATATATATATATATATATATAAACTCAGAGAGAGAGAGAGAGAGAGAGAGAGAGAGAGAGAGAGAGAGAGAGAGAGAGAGAGAGAGAGAGAGAGAGAGAGAGAGAAACCTATCGTAATTTAGGTTCAGTTGACTAATGCTATTCACTGATTATGTTTGAGAGATGTAAACTCTCTCTCTCTCTCTCTCTCTCTCTCTCTCTCTCTCTCTCTCTCTCTCTCTCTCTCTCTCTCTCTCTCTCTCTCTACACATATTACTAAACACTAGACTCCCCATTCCAGGTTGGGTTTTCTGGAACACGAGACGACGCACTCTTGACGAATTACTCTGGAACTCCCAATTATGGGGAACGGCTCGTCCTGGAAGGGGACCAGAGTCTGGAGGGGATGTACGTGTCGATCTTCAGGAACGTCCCCAGTCCAAATAGCCTTTGTTTTTGTCTAATGGAGGCCTACGGTGCTTAAGGCTCTCGATTTACGGATATTATTATTATTATTATTATTATTATTATTATTATTATTATTATTATTATTACTTGCTAAGCTACAACCCTAGTTGGAAATGTAGGATGCTATGAGCCCAAGGGCTCCAACAGGGAAAATAACCCAGTGAGGAAAGGAAATAAGGAAAAACTACCAGAAGTTTAAGAACAATAACAACATTGAAATAAATATTTCATATATAAACTGTAAAAACTTGAAAATAACAAGGGGAATAGAATCAAGATAGAAGAGTGTGCCCGAGTGTACCCTCAAGCAAGTGACCTCTAACCCAAGAGAGTGGAAGACCATGGTACAGAGGCTATTACACTACCAAAAACACTATCAAGATCGTCACAAAGTATGGGAAAGAATGCTTTCTTTCTTTATTTATTTTTATTAATGAGTGGGGATACCTTAACGTGGTGAAAGGTTTTGTGTGTCGTTATGATCAGTAAAGCTCTACTAGTCAGGGCCACCCGTACTAGTTTGGTTTGATGTGAGCGATCACACTTAAGTCTCCCACCATCACTAATCCGCAGTGGCCTGCGTAGTGATGAAATGGCCAAATCCCAGACATGAATAAGAACATGTCTGAGGCCTCTGTCCTGCAATGGCCTAGAAACAGCTGCATTTGTAAATTTGTGCTTGTATATTTACAGTGTATATATATATATATATATATATATATATATATATATATATATATATATATATATATATATATTTATGTACATATATATATGTATATATATATATATATATATATATATATATATATATATATATATATATATTTATGATGAAATGGCCAAATCCCAGACATAAATAAGAACATGTCTAAGGCCTCTGTCCTTCAGTGGTGTAGAAACAGCTGCATTTGTAAATTTGTGTTTGTATATTTACAGTATATATATATATATATATATATATATATATATATATATATATATATATATATATATATACATACATACATACATATATATATATATATATATATATATATATATATATATATATATATTTATATATGTACATATATATATATATATATATATATATATATATATATATATATATATATATACACGAGCACATAATTATTTATTTTCATCTTTGCCCTGGTTTTTTGTCAATGAGGATTTTCAAGTACAAGCAGATACTTGTCATTAGATCTAATTTCTGTAATATTACCAGATACTTAACAGATTACAGAGACTGACCAAGTATCCACATGACTCTTTCTGTGGGCATGGCCCGAGACATCCCTTCATGAAGCCAAGACCATGGAGGGACAGGCAATGGCTAGTGAATCTCATATATGGCTTGGCAAAATTCCTCACCTCAAAAGTGCCAACAAGATAATCCAATCAAAATGATCTTGCTTAACCTGCCTATCTGATAAGTAATAATGTCAGTTTGAATTTTGTTGTATTACAGACCTTTATCCTGCCAGGATGAGTATTAATGGTCTATAACATTTAAACAACTACAGTACTATCATGATGTACTGTAGTCACAGTCTCTTCGGTGACCTAGAAGAAGAAATTACGGACAGATGCAGGTGAATTTATTCCCGGGTAAAGGATTGTATTTGTTGGAAGTTCGTAATGCATGAACTAAATTACTTGAGATGATTAAATCATTTTAGCAAAAATTTATCATAGATTAATATTTTGTAAATGGAACTCAGATGTTAAACTCACTCATTTATCATTTACCCTTGTAATGATAATCTTACGATTGTGGCAAATTGGCCTAATAGAAATGGGGCAGGTTGACACAGTGTTAACTTACCCCGTAAACAATCGTGTGCTCGAACTTATATGTACTAGGAGATATCTTAACCATTTGTTTTCTGATGTGATCTAAGAAGCTACAAGTTTCCACACAACATAAATGCATGGCAGATAATATTGGCTTACATATTTGTGCCCGCAAAATTTGCTCCTGGTGACATATGAATTGGTGATGAGTTCGGACATACAGTTTTCTCGGAGATGCTTTAAAGAATGTCTCTTGCATCAGCTGTTTTAGCTGACTAGGCAATTGCTAAGGAAAATCCACCTTTCTTCCATAAACATAAAGTCGAATTATGTTCCTTAAGATTCATCCTGTGCATGAAATCTAAGTAATGGATGAGATGATACACAAGCGAGATGTATATACTAGTCTATCACTGCTATTATCACTGCTACTACTATACTATTGGAACTACCACTGCTATTACCACTGTTACTACTTTTGGAACTACCCGCTACGACTACTGCTACTACAATTAAAACTACCCGCTACTACCACTGCTACTACTATTGGAACTACCAATGTTATTACCACTGTCACTACTATTGGAACTACCCGCTATAACACAGCTACTATTATTGGAAGTACCCGCTGCTACTACCACTGCTACTTCTCGTTTCCTTCCTTATTTTCCCAACTATCATCTACAATATAAAATCATTTTCATGTTTCAGTCCCCTGGAGTTCACTATGATCATTCCCCTCCAGATAGTCTTGAAATTGCCTATCCATCAATGTGGATGGATCTTAAGTTTCCTAAGTATTTGAATTTATCGTATAAAGAATTTACATGACTTTCATTGACCATGAATATTTTGAATGATCAAGAAAGAGATTGAAAGAGAAACGAATCCGAGAGAAAACGACAGGAGTTCTTAAAATATGACACAGGGATTTCAACTTGTCTGCACCGTCATTCAAATTATGATTTTGAGTTACTTTTTTTTAGGTTTATTTTAGTGGCTGCAAAACTTTGTTATAGACTGTTCTGAATTATCGAGAAACCTTTTATCTCAACTACTAATTAATTAAACCGAAAGTTATATGCTAACTTGCCCCATAGAGTGTGCCAACCTACCGCACATATGGGGTTTGTTGGCACAAGTTAGATTTTATTTCTATTGTTTTTTTTTTGTTTTTTTTTTTTTTTTGTTTTTTGAGAAAGAATGGGGTTTTTAAAGGAAATATAGTTGAATGTTTATGTTTCCACTTTCAAGTGATAAAAGTCCGAGCATATTTTATTGTTTGTGATTCATAGATAAACAAGTAAAGGTCTCCCTATACTTGAAGGATTAACACAACCCCACGTCAGGTAAGATGATAAATATCGATTTTGTCGGATTTACAAAAATCTTGTTAATTTAAGCTCAAATGATGTGTTTGAATTAGGTTTCATGCTTCATTAAAATTGATTCAAGTGTTTTTCCCTTGTTATTTTGAGAAAACCTTCCACTTGAGCAGAGAAGTATGTACCTGGCAATTAAAACTGTCGTAAGTTGTAACCGAAAATGTAAAAACGAATATAAGTCAAGGTGAATGATCATTGTTTATTCTGTTTTTTCTTAAACTTAATTGTTAACTCAAAATAATAATACCAATTTCCTAATATCGCAAGAGGGCCTGCCCCTCTCTTTTATTCTTCTCCCGTACTTCTCTTTCTCCCTATTTCCTTAATCTTTCCCATCCCGAGTACCTGGAGTTGAGCTATAAAATGGATTGTATCCAGGGATACTCTTCCTTTTCCCATATTCCCCACTTCCCTATTATTATTATTATTATTATTATTATTATTATTATTATTATTATTATTATTATTATTATTATTATTATTATTATTATTATTATTATTATTATATATTCCTTTCTTTGGAACCTTGGTAACCATTATACAGAGGAACCACAGTCATTTAATCTAAATGTCTTGTTTGCTAATTGTCAGTTTGGTAAAATTATTTGACGTTTGCATTTTGCTCTTCATGGTAAGGTGGCATCGTGAGGAGTAAGAGAAACGAAACCGAGAGAAAACGACTGGAGTTCTTAGCAAATGACAAAGTAAGTCTCTATTGAGCGTTGGATGTCCTTTCTGCTTCCTGTTCTGTTTTGTAAACGTTTTAAAGTCTGCACAGTAAGTGCAAGTGGCGTTTTAGCCAATGATTTTAGCCTCCAGGAAGCATTGTAAACTTTATAAAGGCTGTATGAGCAAATATCTAGCAGCGATTTAGCTTTCTGGAGACGCAGTAGACGTTGTAGAGGCTGCACAGTAAGTGCAAGTGGCGTTTTAGCCAATGATTTTAGCCTCCAGGAAGCATTGTAAACTTTATAGAGGCTGTATGAGCAAATATCTAGCAGCGATTTAGCTTTCTGGAGACGCGGTAGACGTTGTAGAGGCTGCACAGTAAGTGCAAGTGGCGTTTTAGCCAATGATTTTAGCCTCCAGGAAGCATTGTAAACTTTAAAGAGGCTGTCTGAGTAAATTTCTGGCAGTGATTTAGCTTTCTGGAGACGTGGTAAACATCGAAGAAGCTAAAAACAGGTCTAAATGTGCCTTGTAGGGCCCAAATTAAGATTTGGTGAACTAATTTCTCTTAAGGAGTGCGACATGCCAAAACCATCTCCACCTACCCCTCATCGTGATCTCATCCACATATGGCACTCTAGTAATCTCTCTTAAAGTTTCATTTTTAATCCTGTCCTGCCATTTATCTCCCAATATTCTTCAGAGGGCTTAGTTCTCAAATCTACAAAATCTGTTGGATATTGTTTCATTGTCATACCACGACTCGTGTCCACACAGTAACACCGATCTCACTGAACTAAATATTCAAATGATTCTATCTTATTAATCCTGTCTCCTTCCAGTGCTATTTCATCTTCCATTGCATATTCAGTTTTCATCATCTGTCTTTCTTCTATTTATCTTGAGCCTAACCTCATATATTTCATGCATTCTGGTAAGCAAGCTTTGCAAGTCCTGTGAGTTTCTACTAATAAGGAAACCGTCATCATCATATTCTAGGTCAGCTAATTTCCTGTTATCAATCCAATCCGATCGTTCTCCACCATCCCCAACTGTTCTATGCATTACAAAATCCATGAGGAGGATAAACAACATAGGTGACAACACATTCCTTTGAAGTACTCCGCTGTTCACTGAAAATTCATTAGATAGGCCTCCACTATCATTAACTTTGCCTTTGCTATGCTTATTAACAGACTTAATCAAATTTACATATTTAAGAGGAACTCCAAAAATAACGCAGGATTCTCCACAAAATTGGCCATCAAAGGCTCTATCATAGTCCATAAATGCCATCATAAGTGGATTTATATATTCTACACATTGCTGTGCCACATGTCTTAAAATTAAAATTTGGTCAGTACAACTTCTACCTTTTAGAAATTGTGCTATTAATCTCGGATTTTCATCAAACTTTCTCTCTACTCTCTTTTAAAATGGGCATACTATATATTTTCATGACAACTGACGTAAGTGTGATGCCTCTGTAACCATCCTAATCAGTCAGGTCTTTTTTTTTCAATAAGACTCCTAGCTCCCATTCATCAGGTTTTGCCTCTTCACGCCACATTCTACAAAATAATCTTATAAGTATTCTAGGAGTCAATTAATTTTTGGCCAATATCATCTCAACATTTATTCCATGGTATCCAAGGAGGCCAGGTTTACGCCTGTAAATTTATCTCGACATCAGGAAATTAATTTACAACCTATTTATCAGTAGATAGTTTAAGTAAATGTCCACTTTATTAGGTTAGGTTAAATTATGTTAAGAAATTGGGCGTTAAAAACTGAAACTTTCATGAGTAGGCCTATTCAACAATCAGTTATGCTTATGCTATTTTGATTTCTTAACAGTTCAATGATTCCAGTTCTTAAAGGAAACTGAGAAGAAAACAAGAAGCCTATTCTCAATAGCTTTTCAGCCGTGAAAAAATAAAATTCTGAATGTGGATATTTTTCCGTAATCTGTATTAAAAGCCATTGTTTTAATGATGTTTATAACATAATAAACATAAAAAGGAACCTCAGGTTTATACATAGCCTATACTTTGCTATTTACTATGGATTCTTTTTGGACTTCTGACTCGAGGTAATTTTTTTTTTTTTTTTGAATGAACTCAAAATTCTCAACCTTATCTCACAAAATATTCAAAATAGTAATGATAATGACTATAACAGAAACAATCGTGATAATAAAAAATAACAAAAATCATATGCGTTTCTCACTCTCAAAATAAAAGGTGTGATTACTGACGGGAAGGTCTGTAATGGCTAAAGAAGAAATACGAAAATATTCTCCTCATGCTACTTAAATATCATGATTATATGTATAAAAATTAATTAGGGATAAAAAAAAAAACTTAAACTCGGTCGCTTGATTGAAATGCCTCTCGTGAATTTAACTTTTTCGCCAACAGCAGCCCATAAACCAGAGACACACTCTCGCCTCATGCTTTTAGCGGGAAATATCTGGCGTCTCATTAGCTGATTCTTTCTCAGATATAATTGGTTGATTGTATGTGACGTCATACTATCGTCGTTTCGTGAATGAATTTGGGTAAGAATAAAAACTCTATACTTATTACAAATAAATTATGACTAAAAAAGTACAATTTTCATAGAAATAAACTTAAAACTGTTAATAATTTCATAATAAATAAATAATAAATCTTGTTAAAGCGTATAAGTAAAATAAATACCTAATATTCAAAGGAATACTTGACCTTTTTCTGGCTACGATGATAGATGTGCATGTAGAGTGAAAACTCTATACTTATTGCAAATAAATTTTGACTAAAAAATATATAATTTTCATAGAAACAACCTTAAAACTGTTAATAATTTTATAATAAATAAATAATAAATTGTGTTAAAGCTTATAAGTAAAATAAATACGTAATATTTGAAGAAATACTTTACTATTTTTTGGCTACAATGATAAATGTGCGTGTGTGCGTCTGTCAATCTGTAGTCAGCGATGGCAACTACCAATCACAGTTGAGGACGTTTTAATCAATCAGAGGACTGTAATATCCCACCATGAGAGAGTTCCGAAATCCTGTACAAATTTCGATTAAGATTAGACATTCAAATTCTCTTAAACTTAAAAAGGTTATTATCAATTTGGCAATAAAAACAAATAAGAAATCTTGTTAAAACCAATAAGATAAATAAGTCATATTCCAGGGAATGCTTGCTTATGCTTTTGGCTACGATGTGAGATACGTGTGTGAAGTTGTAGTAACTGAAGGAAACCGCCAATCACAACTGAGGAAGATTTGGCCAATCAGAGGACAGACATTGGCCGCCATAAGGGAGTTAAGGGGTCTTATGAGTTGTGGAGGACGAAGCTAAAGATTCTTTGTTTGTTTTTAAGGGAGTTAAAGATATATTTTCTTCAAAATATATAGATACAATGAGTCCCTTTTAAGATGTTTAATAAAATATCTTAATATGAGGATAAATTCTAATTACAAAATCATTATTTTTATTTTGGAAGTACCTAAGTCTTCGTGACGTCATCAAGAGTAGGATGAATTTCACAGCTTGTCTTTGTTTTCGTTTTCTAGTTGGAGTTGGCTATTATCACATCGAGCTTAACTTGTGAAGTAACAACTACATACGTAACTTTAATTCGTATTTTGTTACATTTCAAGTATAATTTAATTTAACAAGTCGTTTTCGTCCATTAGGAAAGATGTCGTCATAAAATACCAGCAGCATACACATTTCAGGTAAACGATGACTTAAAAAACTGCAACTCTTATGAAAACTAACTCAAAACACTAATAAATATGGAGAGAATGAAAAATTAAGAGCCCTTAAATGAAGTCTTATGAATTAGATTTTTTTCAACAGCAGTCCATAAAGCAAACGAACCCTTATGGGTTTCCTTAGCGGGAAATATCTGGCGTGTCATTGGCTGATTCGTTCTCTGCTGTGATTGGTAGTTGTATGTGACGTCATGCAATCGCGTATTTTATGAATGAATCTAAACTGGGTAGAGGTAAAATACCTATACTTATTGTACATAAGTTAAGTATTGAAAAATATTACATTCATGTAAACAATCTTAAAATATTACTAATATAATTATAAGATAGGTAATAGACCTTGTTGAAATACGTAAGCTGAATAAATAAGTCATTTTCGAAGGAACAATTGACTTGGTTTTGGCTACGATGTTAGATGTCTACGTATGAGTTTGTAAACAAAGGCAACAACCAATCACAGCTGAGAAGATACAGCCAATAAGAGGGCTGGAATATCCCGCCAAGAGTAAGTTCCCGAAGCTTATGAGTTGCTGTTTGTAAAACC
>NC_090738.1:114131425-114152164 GCF_036898095.1 Palaemon carinicauda
GTATATATATATATATATATATATATATATATATATATATATATATATATATATATATATATATATATATATATATATAGTGTGTGTGTGTGTGAAGATGAAAGAGACCTGTATGAATGACACAAATTTCATGATGGACTGTTTCATATTTTTGCTAATAACTATCAAGAATTTTTCAACGTTATGCAACTCCTGTACAGTTTTCTGTATCATGTAATTTCATAAATTCCATTAAAAAAGAAATTAGATTCATTCAAGATCCTTAAATAACTTAAACGAGATTCTAAAATTTATCTAAATTTTGTTATTGAAATTTTTGCAAAGGAAAAACATAATAATTTTACCTTTGCCGAATAAGACAGAGTGTTTACTGGATGGAAAGCCCAATAATAATTATCATAATTATATTTATTGACCGTGAGTGATCAATTTCAGTATATTACTGTCAACACTAGCAGTTATTAATTGTCATTGCCGTAATTAGTATCATCATTACTGCAAAAGCTGACGTCACAAACGACGGCCAAGGTCCGGGCTGAGCTAGCATGACCGGAAATATATGTATATATACATTACATATATATACATATATATATGTATATATATATATATATATATATATATATATATATATATATATATATATATATATATATATATATATATAATTATTGATTTATATATATAACCAGATACTTGATCTTTACTATATAAGGGGATTAGCAAGCAACTGTTATTATTATTGGTGAAAAATTATTATTATTATTATTATTATTATTATTATTATTATTATTATTATTATTATCATTATAATTATTATTATTATTATTATTATTAGTATTGTTATTATTATTATTATTATTAGTAGTAGTAGTAGTAGTATCATCATTATAATGGTCGATATTCATCAAATGAGCTTCTAAGGTTGCGAGCTGGAATTGACAAAGGTGACAAATCATTTCATAGATCTTCTTCCTCTTGATAAATTCCGACTTGACCTCAGTGTTCAAGAAGGAAGGAACCATTTAAGTGTCAACTGAGCTGATACAATGACCCTTGATGGTCGATAAACAATTGCTTGAAATTCGTTTACAATTACGATGTTTTTTTGTTTTTTTTCGAAAAGTTTGTGTTATTCATTCTCGTTTAGACTATTTTCGAAATGTTTTTCATATCGCAATTTATTTTCTTTTATCCATTCATTGTGTTACTTTACTGTTATATGGTATGTTCGTATATCCTACGTTATGCAAGTAATACTTGCCTTGTATTTCGAGTATATTTCTAAAGCAATATGACTATTTTGATATGCTTTGACATTGTATATTCTTAATTTAATTTCTTAGAAAAAAACACTAAAATTACTCAAAAACCATATAATTATCACCATCATATAATGCAGTGACTCGTCTGAATTTTTAAATATATCTTGTATTGTAGATTACTCGGGTGTAATTTGAACGTTAAAATACCTCCTACTAAACTCGCCCCATTATCTAATTGCTAATTAATAACATTAAACAAGACAAATCCTTGACCCATCCAAACCACCCCTCAAGAAAATAGCTAAGGAATCTCAATTTCATTATGAAGAAACATCGAAGAAAATAAATTACTCTCAGTTGCCACGATACCATCAAACAGAAAAAAAATATTCCAGCCTATCCACACACTGCGCATGCGCTGACAGATCACCTTCACAAATGGTGTTTTAGGTGATCTTACAAAGAGATTGCTGCTGTGTCCAACCGGGTACCTGTTACGGTTCTTCTTGAATTGACCTGACTAGCCGATAGGCATACTTTTGACCTGGGAGTGACCCGAGAGGTATGGATTACGGGAAATACATAGCTCTGGGGGCGTTAGTTATCTGTTGGATTTCCCCTGGCGAGGGTGTTATCATCTCTCGTGGATACCAGAGGGTATGTAGACATTACTGTTCTTTTGTGATTTGAGATGGTTTAGATTATGTTATTTTGATGATAGATAGGATGTCATAAAGGCTTTACATTTATATGCTTTACACAATGTAAATGTATGTATGCATGCATTTATTTATATATGTATATTTATGCATGCATGCATTCATTTATATATGTATATTTATGCATGCATGCATTCATTTATATATGTATATTTATGCATGCATACATTTATACATATATACATTATATATGTGTGTTTGAGTATGCAGTATGTACAAAAACACTGCAAACACACATACACATATTATACAGTCATCTTGCACACCCAGTAACATATCTGAAACAATAATTGTTGGTTATTATGTTTATCTTCATGAGAATGTTTCGTATAAGAAAAAAAAAATCTTGTCGCATTGGCTCAAAATCAACCTTGGTTTACTATCCGATTTAAGTTTGAACCCCGCCCACCTGCGAAGATCTTCATGCTTTGGATTTCAAGGTTTTCAGCCAGAAACACCTGTGGGAACATTTGTTAAAAATTAAGTTTAGATGTGTGAAGTTAAAATTAAGACTAGTTAACGTTAATATGAAGTTGAATTGCAAAGACGTAAGGAGACGATTCACGCTTAAAGTAGTGTTCCTTCAGTATAGTGTGGAGAGTACCTAATGAGAATTTTTATACGTATAGTATTATTATTATTATTATTATTATTATTATTATTATTATTATTATTATTATTATTATTATTATTAGCCAAGCTACAACCCTGGTTGGAAAAGCAAGATGCCATAAGCCCAAGGGCTCCAACAGGGAAAAATAGCCCATTGTGGAAAAGAAACAAGGAAATAAATAAACGATATAAGAAGTAATGAAAAATTAAAATCAAATTTTAAAAAACATTAACAAAATTAAAACAGATAATGCATATATAAACTATAAAAAGACTTGTCAGCTTTTCCAACGTAAAAACATTCAACTACCTGATAAGGAAGACCATTCCATAACTTGGTCACAGCTGTAGTATTGAGTCTCATGATGGAGAAGGCCTGACTATTAGAATTAACTGCATGCCTAAACAGTGATATAATTTCTTGCATTATAAAGGAACCTCAATATTTGATAGCAAATATTCTTCTGGAAATTTATTGTAAGAATGTAGCTTTGCATCACCCATGCCAGTGTTTAATATTCTAGATAAGTATTTTATCATTACTTACTGAATATTGATGATTTTTGTTGAATGTCCTATTTTTATATCGAACAAATTTCGTTGATATAAGTCCTCCTATGGTAAAGAGATTTTTGTTTAGCTATAGCCGATGACTTTAAGGGCTCTAGAACAAAAAAAAAATATTTTTCATTATTTTTTTTTTTTTTTTTTTTTTGGTACCCTTGCAGTACAAAGAACTTCAAATGGTTTTAACGCAAGTTACTAAAACATTTGTATATGTTCTTTCATGACATTTTTTTTTATTATATCTCATGTATTTTTAGCCTTTTTCTCATTTTTTTTATGAAGCCTTAAAAAAATATCCATCGTTTAGTTCAGAAGTCATCAAAATAAATAGATTTATTTTCGTTAAGATTTGAAATCACCAAACTACTTTAATCGCCTGGTATCTTTTTGAAACCCTCAGCTCTCACATTCCTTACATTTTGAAACCCACATTCGTAATTAATCCACCGTTTATGAATCTCAAGTTCATTGATCCATACATTCGGAAACTTTAATTTCTCGTGGCTCTTCGTTATTTTGAAAACTCACATTTATTAAGGCTCCATACATTTTGAAACCAGCACGCATATATTGTTACTTCTTGAAACGAAGATTTTAACTTTCTTTAAATAATGTTTCCAAATAGATCCTTTCCTCTTAAAATCCACATTTATCATTGTTTTGAAATCCACATTCTTAAGGATCCTCTCTTCTTCGAATCCTGCAGAGCATCCTGCCGAAGACTTCACTTTCCTGTAACTCTTCGACAAATCACCTGCCCTCCCATCTGGCCACTTCAGACTTGATATACTGCTCCACGCACTGCTCCAAGGTGAATTGTTCTGCATTTTGCATTGTTGGTGAGTTAAAAAATATTTATTTTGTCTTTATCGCGCTTAAAAGCGCCAAGCCACCACTTCCCTTATTAGAATAAGCAGTTTGTGCACATTTGGATAGCTATATGTGATAAGCACCTTTCTGAGTGGGTATTCCTTAACTTGGTGAAAGGGTCTGTGTATCGCCATGATCAGCAAAGTTGTACTAGTCAGGGCCATCCCTACTAAGTTTCATTGCTGTGAGCAACCAGGCTAAAGTATCCCACTATCACCAATGCGCACTGGCCAGCGCGGTGATAGAAATGGCCAAATCCCAGAATGCCTGACATGTCTGAGGCCTTTACCTTGCAGTTGGCTAGAACTGGCTAAATTTTATGTTATTGTCGTTTCTGTGATGAGCTAATAAAAGTTGCCCTTCATGTAATATTCAGAATCTGAATTCTAACATCATTCTGCTTTAATGATAGATATTGGATAGTAGTAATAAAAGAAAAACAATTTCACCATCTTTCAAGAAATATTCAAAATCTTTATGGCAACCTGTTCTAAGAGTTGCGTAGTTTCAACTTCCCACTGATCTGAAAATTCACTGAAAGTATTATGCTAATAGCCTCATGATTTGAAGAATCTGGGGTTATTCTGGCGACTGGAAGACGTCATCTATGGTACTCATTCGTCCAAGAACTAGAATTCACAGATACAGTCTTCATGGGTAATGTATTTGGGATATTATGGGATCAGAGAAGTGCTAGGTCAGGTTAGAGAATAATGGTGTTTGAGAGAAAAATTAGCTAAAATACGAGTCTCAAAGGCATTGACATTTTCACAGAGGAAGTGAACAAGAGAGCAATTAACATGGTAAGAAAACTGTGCCTTATCATTACAATTATTTTGATTTGCATTATTATGATCATTGCTTTTATTACGGTCTTTATTATTATTCCATCATCATTCATAATATGCACACATTCCATGAAAATTACATTAACGAGAGGGATTAATCTTTGAAGTTTTTCTCTCCTACAGGCAGAGACTGTCTCCTGCTAGACTTGATGGTTTCTCCGGGTGAGGTAACACCTGAAGTAAATGCCGAGACTATCCTATGCTACGTTCCTATCAGCACCACAGGAACTTCGACGACTGACCTTTTAAGGGGCAAAGCTGTGACACCTCAGGCATCCTGGGATGGCACGTACGCTGCTGTAGAGACTGTGGTAAGGGAACACTGAATAAAAGCAAAGGTCTTTGTACAAAATTTAGATTAGGTCAGGCTCTATTAACCTTGATAATACTTTGTTTGTGGCTTGTGTTAGGCTTGGTGACTGATCCTTTCTGGTTGTGGGAGCCATTATGAATTGGACCCCTTCCTGTTTTAGGTTTACTAGAACAATATCATTTTCAAAAGGCTGTAACAATAAAAAATTAAATATATTCTAAAAGCTTTGAGACCAAACTCCTGGCATGTTTTGTGAAATCAATTGAGTTTTCTTCATTTGAGCTTGGTTACTCTTTGAATGAGGTATTCCCATTTGTATATCTAGGAATTATTTAAAATAGAGTGCTTTCAAACATGGCAATAACGACAACTTGAAGAGTTGTGGGTCTATTGGTAGCGTCCCTACCTAGCGATCAGTTGGATGAGGGTTCGAGATTGGCTCAAGCTCGAAAGTTTTTTGTAGTGTCTGCAACCTCACCATCCTTGTGAGTTAGGAATGGGCGGTTTGGGGAGCCTATAGTTTACCTGCTGAGTCATCAGCATCCATTGCCTGTCCCTCCCTGGCCCTATGTTGATGGAGAGGGGCTTGGGCACTGATCATATGTATATATGGTCAGTCTCAAGGACATTGTCCTGCTAGGGATTTGCCACTGCCCCTTACCTCTGCCATTCAAGAGTGACCTTTAAAATTCCTGCCGGCAGGTGACCGGAGCCAGGTGCGAAAAAGTAGCAGAAGATTGTTTCTGCTCAGAAGCCAGTTTGTGGCCCAAGGTCGTTGTAAACATGGGTTCATCGCAGCCCGTAGCCAAAGTGGTGGTCACAGTGTCATCCTTCTACCCAGAAAATTTCGTGAACGTTGACATTCGAGTAAGTATACTTTTTTCTTTGCTTTTGTTTATTGAGTACTTCGGTATTATGTGATTTCCTTTAATGTTCACAGTTCTTGAAAGTGATATCAGGTTGTTTCTATCACTTTTTTATCTTTAAATATAACTCTTTATAATTTACTAGATTTTTTAAAAATTTGATACGTCGATGATATGTAAATTTTACTTAATTGCTTAGATTTTAGGACTATATGTATATATATATATGTATATATATATATATATATATATATATATATATATATATATATATATATATATGTATGTATACAGTATGCTTATACATATATATAAGAAACCTCTAGTCTTAGAATGTTAATCAACCAATTATATTTGCTTACTATGATTGAGGGATGTAAATCTCTCTCTCTCTCTCTCTCTCTCTCTCTCTCTCTCTCTCTCTCTCTCTCTCTCTCTCTCATCTAAACCCTATTCCCCCATTCCAGGTTGGGTCCTCTGGAACAGGCGATGACGCACTCCTGAAGCAGTACACTGGAACTCCAAAAAAGGGGGAAAGACTCATCCTGAAGGGAACTCAGACCTTCACTGGGACGCATGTGTCCCTCCACATGGATCCCTTCATTTCTAGTAGCTTCTGTCTTTGTCTGGTGGAGGCCTACAGTGTTTAACGGAGGCCTACAGAGTTTAACGGAGGCCTAAAGTGCTTAAGGTTTCTTGTTTCATGTGTGAAACATATTCAAGATGAACGTCACAGGATCTAAGATCGACCATACTCGTTAATGTATCTATTTATATATTTATCCATTGATTCATTTCTTTGTTAGTTTTTTCTATTATTTTATCGATCTATATATTTACCTAATTGTCAATTAGCTTGTTTTTACATTTATTTATCTATGTGTAAGCTCATTTGATAATTTATTTTCAAATATGAAGTTTCAGCCTATAGATAATTTCAAGGTTAAATCAGATACTTAACAATTGAACCAACGTCTGATTTTTTATTTTCAAGACTGGGATGATATATTTTATTTTTTATATTCTTAAGTCTTGACAGATAAATAACCAAAGAATTAATGCCTGAGTCTAACACATTTTATGTGTAAAAAGGAAAAAGGAATGAAGATGTCTTTAAATCTGAAAAGATACTTGACAACTATTTTTTCGTAAGGTGATGACTTACCACTTCACACTACTATTTATTTATATTTTTTGGAATGTGATCATTTTCGTGTATAGACGATTTTAGGGTTAGAGTAGTTAACAATTGATTTAATGTATTTTCTCCTTTTTTTTAGTTTCGAAATGATACTTGACTTTAGATCTTTTTTATTCTAGACAAATTCTTGTCAATTGGTTTCTTTAAAGTTTGAGTTTTTTAGGCTCGAGGTGCGACGGTGATACAGATAATTTTTATTCTTAGCAGAAATCTTACGATTATTTTTTATAGAATTAAAGTGATACTTAAGCGTACTCCTTTTTATCCTTTAGTGAGACTTGGCAATTGATAAGGTTTTAAATGATGATAACGAAGTTTAATTTCATGTCTTAATTATATAGGTTTGTGCTAACACTTGTTAGTAACTAAGGATTTTCAAAAGAATTTTTTAAAAGGATTTTCATTCCACGTTATCTGTTCCTGAGCTGAGACTTGGGGACAGTGAATGCTTTTCTTTTTAGTAGGTCAGAAAAACAACTAGACACATGAAAAATATTTTTAAGGCTTAAGCTATGATTATAATAGAAAGAATTTTCCAATTTGGGTTTAATTTGGCGAAGAGTTGATTTAGGCTTAAGTCTATGCTTATATTACAAATATTTCCCTACTCATCCCTTCTTCTGTTAGCATGCTTTTTCCCATTCGTATGGGGTAACACAGTTGCCTTCTTTAGAAGGACTTTACTTTGGCTTTGGGGTGGACCCAAGGTCTATATCTGGACCGTGGGTGGACCATAGTCCCGACCGGCTGCCTTGCCTGTCATCGGTAGCGTATGTTTGTGCGTCGTACCAGCCACCATCGCCCTTCCTCCCAGCAGCGAGGAGTCATGGCGTAGTTAGGTTGACAGCCCTCTATGTTTAAATTTACGATTTTACGTTACTCCACTTTGTGTTTCCCAAGGAAGACGAACATTTTCTGCTTAGCCTTATAAAAATTTCAGTTTGATAAGATGATTATGTCAAACTAATCTCTGACAAGAACATAACAACAGGTAACTAGCAATCAACCAATCAATTATAACTATGTTAATAACTATTGTCTGTCATGAAGGACCTTAAATTTCACATTCTCACCTTATTTCTAGATTTGTTTATTAAACTTAGTCTAAGATGACGTCCTCTTCAAGTTCCAATACGTTTTTAACCATCATGAAGTAATGGATTGTTTGATGTACTTTGTGCGACTTCTATTTTTTAGAATAGCAAATGCTTCGTTACTCGAAACCACCGAATTTTTTTGTCGCCTACCCAACGAAAAAAGTATATTTTTTTATTTTATTTTATTTTTTATTTTTTTTTGCGCGCGGGGGGGGGGGTTGGATGTTGATTCCTCTGCTGTTAAGTAATGAGCGGCATAACCATGAACTGTATTTGTAGTTTATTTTTGCAATAACATATACTTACATTACATTTCAACCAATGTTTTATATGATGTACCAGTACTGAATCTGTAGTGAATTGATTAATTGAAAATTTTTGGGGGGAATAGAATAGTAACACCCATTTGCACATACTCGCATCTCACACGAGCATTTACAGCAGATGCAAAATACTGGTAATAGATCGAGTAATCATAAAATTCCACGTACCATTTTCACGAGATTCTTATCCTGTATGACGCCTACTAAGGGAAGAGGCTTGCCTATTAGAAGGGTTTCTTGGATAGGTTAAAAGTTAATTTTATTCACAGGTTATAGTGAAATCTTAATTACGTATCTTTTAATATTTTTTTTCGAATACAACTATGCAGTCAATTTCTGATATATTGTCATACTTATGTAAGGAACTGTATCAATTGAAATAAAAAATCTTCTTCAATTATTCATGCATGAATTTAATTTAAAACTTAAAAAGGAATATTCGGTGAAAATACCTGATGTCCAATAAAAAAAAAATGCCTTTTACAAGCAGGAATTATAAGCTTAGCTTTTCTCCTAGCACACAGAAATATTGGAGAAATAGTTTTACAAAACATAAAAAACAATACTGTATATTAAATCTCTTATATAAAGACACAAATTCAGTGAAAAAAAATATGTTAATAATGTTCGGAGTCTTTCATTTTTCTTTCAATTTCGAAATTATTTTCGGTTATTTAATGGAATATATATGGATGTAAATCTCTGCTGAATAAAAGACAGTGCAGATATATTTTATTTTCACAAGAAAAATTAATAAAAATAATCATAAAAGATGATAATTTCGCAACATATTCCCCATTATTCTTTTAGATATAAAAATTTCACTTCGCGAACATCTTTGAAAGTAGTGACTCGAGAGTCCTTGGAGAAACAGGATAAAAGTTACCATCGGGCGAGCCACTTGACTTAACGATTATCAACTTGGTTAACCCACTGGTAAAGGTAAGAGTAATTAGCATTTAGCGATCTATTCGTTGGTATATGTGGTAAATAATACTTTTGGAAATTATAAACTAGCTTTTGTGATAATATGGCAAATAGGGGATAGATTAAATTAGTGATATTTTATTACATTGGCATAATCATGAATTTCGATAACCTTTTCAAGATTTAAGTTCAAGACATTGCATTCGTTGTTATCCAAAATTAGGGTGGACACGATATTATGTTTGGCAGTTAATGATAGCTACGTTTAATATGATTGCCTAAGATTTCCTGATTGAATTCCATCAAACAGTTTATTCGTTCTACGAATTCCTCCATAAACAGCTACTTGCATACATAACTTTGATGATGAAACATAATTGTTAATGAAAAATGTTGCTCATATATTGCTTACGTGAACATGGATGCAGCATGGCTCAGCATGTATTTTCAACATGCACTGCAAGATGATAAGAGTTATAGAAAATTCTTCATGGTCAGTTTTTAATCATTATGAGGCTATGATTATGATGACCCTATTATTATTATTATTATTATTATTTGCTAAGCTACAACCCTAGCTGGAAAAGCAAAATGCTATAAGCCCAGGGGCCCCAACAGGGAAAATAGCCCAGTAAGGAAAGGAAAGAAGGAAAAATAAAATATTTTAAGAAGAGTAACATTAAAATAAATATTTCCTATATAAACTATGAAAACTTTAACAAAACAAGAGGAAGAGAAATTAAATAGAATAGTGTGCCTGATTGTACCCTCAAGCAAGAGAACTCTAACCCAAGACAGTGGAAGACCATGGTACAGAGGCTATGGCACTACCCAAGACTAGAGAACAATGGTTTGATTTTGGAGTGTCCTTCTCCTAGAAGAGCTGCTTACCATAGCTAAAGAGTCTCTTCTACCCTTACTAAGAGGAAAGTAGCCACAGAACAAATACAGTGCAGTAGTTAACCCCTTGAGCGAAGAAGAATTGTTTAGTAACCTCAGTGTTGTCAGGTGTGTGAGGACAGAGGAGAATCTGTTAAGAATAGGCCAGACTATTCGGCGTATGTGTAGGCAAAGAGAAATAACCATAACCAAAGAGAAGGATCCAACGTAGTACTGTCTGGCCAGTCAAAGGACCCCATAACTCTCTGGCGGTAGTATTTCAACGGGCGGCTGGTGCCTTGGCCAACCTACTACCTCATAATAACATTATAATTGTAGTGATCTCTGTTTTTGCCATTATATAGTTCAAAGCGTTTTTTTAATTGTCTTTTGTCCATTACTCCTAAACACTGATAATTGGATTATTACCATTCTCAATTGTTCATCGATTTCCTTGTGCTATTTTACCTTACACTTCTCTACTCATCAAAGTACTGCTACTTCCATGTCTAGTGACCGACGTTTTTAGATCCCTTCTCATCAAAAAGACTAGACCATCTCTATCTTTCAGATCCTTTTGAAATAGATATGAATTTACGATATTAGGTTATGATTTATCGAGGTCTGTCACACAAGTATGAGATCTAGAACACTCGGCATCATACTGTATATGTAGGCTAACCTTATATATATGTATGATAATAAATTCTTCATCTTGTACATTAATACCTGCTGCTATCGTGATCCCTCTCACTTTAGTAAATCTTTACCATAGAAGGTGCACTGCCCTCAGTGCACCTCAGACAGTGAACTGTATGTTGTATTTGAAGGTCCTTGCAGTGTCCATTCTGCTCCTAGCTGCCCTCGCTTGTTATCCTTCTACTTTACATTGGTTCTCGCTTCCTTTCTTCCATCTTGCTAGGCATTATCTTAACCTTTCCCCTTGTTACACTTGGTGCTGAATGGTCTCCCAAACCCCAAAGCCAGGCTTGTTGATCCAAATCCATAAATCCCAATTAATCCAATCGAAGTAAATCTTCACAATAGCTCTTTCAATATATATGGCTAGCCTTGAAAATCTCAAACATATAGCATATAAAAATATCATAAGCATTTCAAAGGATGAATTCGTGAGTACCTTCGCAGGGATGTTAGATTAAAAATAAAAAAAAATAAAAATAAAAAAAAAATTAATAAATTTCTGGTTTGCCTTGTAGCCTGCACAATTTGCATCTTTCTTTTTTAATAGATTCATGTGAGCAGCACCGTTTTGATAGAAATTATCAAATAAAGTACATATAAATAACTTAGACTGATGCAGTTAAATTTGCATTAACTTTATTTTCAGACTACTAACTTTTTATCTTTCATACTAACCGTTACTTTACTCATAAAAATATTTTAAGTTTGTTCTGAAATAACTGATGTTTCAGTCATTTATTTTGAATTCGGGCTCTGTATTGTCGGTATCAACTTTGAAGAGCTGTCTTTATCATACCAGACAAGGGTCTATCTAAAATATAGCGTCACTTTTATTTTCAGGAGAAAAATAGTTATGTCAACAATTTGTTACAATATTTAGGAATATTTACTTCAAAAGCCATAGGTGATACACTATGATCAAATAAAAGTTCAGTATAGCCTTGTATTCCATGCACTGTATTTTGGAATCTCTCTCTCTCTCTCTCTCTCTCTCTCTCTCTCTCTCTCTCTCTCTCTCTCAAAATACACAATTAAGCATACCTTGTACTTTACTTGAAAAACGAGTACTAAACCGGTCGTTGGTTAACATACGTAAATTGGTATCAAATTCAAACTGGGACAGATCGTCTGATATCTACATTGACCGGTTGATTTTTCCTTTACTTTTTTTTTATTAAGAAAATATACAGTTTATATATTCGTTTTTGCATATATATATATATATATATATATATATATATATATATATATATATATATATATATATATATATATATATTTACACTTTAATATTGGTTTTCCCGATGTTTATAATATTCCCATGTAACCGAGACACTCGAACTTCATATATATGTAATTGCAGTTGTTTGTTGCGAGTGACCTTCAATGCTTGGTAAATGGACGACAAAAATATGTTTATTATGCGTCAAAAGTGTTTCTTTTAAATGTGTATATCGATAAATGCAACCGAAAATAAAAGAATTTTCATTTAAATAATTTGTCACAAATTTACTAGTTTGTGGATGATTTTTTCTGCGGAGCTGCCTTTTCTAGTTCATAACTATCAACAATAACAACAATCTTCTTAAATGCAAAATGAAACTATAGATGGCACCTCTGGTTCTCCAAGGACAATAAAGAAAGAACCTTGTACGAATTCATTACTCCTTTGTGTTTGTTTGTTCTCTTTCTAGCTAATATAATTCGAATATTTAGTTTGTGGCTAAACTTGTTGGTTGACTGTAGTGAAAGAATTATCAACTTCGAAAAGAGCTGTGGTGAGAAGGGTTTAGTTGAGTATTGCAGTTTTAAGGCAAATCTCCGTCCTTGAATCCTCTGCTGCTGAATCCTTCGTAGGAGATTGTTGTATATTGAAAATCTCGCGCAATATCCTACACTAGTCTTATGATTTGTGTACTTAATTTTTATTCGTGTTTATATTCAAATTTATCGTCTTCGAGAATTCTTGCAAACTTTGCCTATCCAGTATTTTCCAAATTCTTTAAAATTCACGCTAGGATATTGCAATTTTGTTGTTCGTATAATGTTTCCCTTTGGATTCTTTTGTGTATTTGTATTATCTAATAAGTTAATAGCGATGATCTGGCTGTGTGGATTTAAGGGAAAATATTCTCCAGTCTTGTATGTTATAAAATCGTACAGTGTATCTTTCATATAAGGGGGAAAACGGCCAGTCTGTAAAGGGTACTTCATGGTTAACTACCAGCAGTCTCAGTGTTGAGAGTTTATGAAAATATAGTAAACTGGTATCCATTTTTTTACATTCTGTAAAATTGTCTTGGTTGAAACTAGGTAATTTTCAAAACAAAGCTGCTTAGTTATTTCTTAGCTGTATTTTCTATATGAATTAAACAAACTATCCCACCCCCACCCCCCAATTCCTTTATGTATTAATGATGCATTTTTTATTTGATTAATCTGTCGGATATCTTTGGCACACTGCGGTATTTGGCAGAATTTAATACCTTTTTAGCTTTCACATATTCATTGTAACAAGTTTTCACTTCAGTAAAACTGACGGCGTTATAAGTATCCTTAGTGAAATAGATAGTCGGTTAGAAACCAAAGAGTGGGTGTCGATAAGATAGTGTTTCGTTATTCATATTCGCTGTGATTACAATAAGCAGCTGTAGAAGATGCACCCTTTATATATGCATTGTCTATATGCAATGTCCATTTTGGCGAATTTTTAGTCGGCCATAAGATATTACATGAAATTCACTGTAAAGAAAAGTTCGAATAGCACATGCCACATTCTTGAAAACTAGATCATTGTAGTATAGTACTGTCAAATTTTGTCTAATATTTTGTTTATTGCCTTGTGGTTATTAAAACTTTGAAATATTGACTGTATCTTTAATTTACTGTTAAATTCTGGTTTTGTCGATTTAAATTGAAATACTGTGTGGTAATGTGGACGTAATGTACAAATAAATAGGAAAATGAAATGGGATACTTCAGTATTTCGCTGTGTCTACCCAATGAGTGTCTAAATAAATCACAAATAATAAACTATAAGTTCGTATATAAAAGATGCATGTTTATTTCTAGAGTATTTACTTTTTATTTTAATAGCAGCTTGAGATATTCAACAAATACTCATGAAAATTTCGTTAACATTGAAAGCGTCTTTAAGAGTTAAACTACTCTTAGCTGTATGTTTTAAGTGAATTAAGCAAACTATCCACACTACAACCCCCCCCCCCTAATTCCTATATGCATTATTGGTGCATAATTTTATCAAATTAATTTGTCGGATATCTTCGGCACATCTGCGGTTTTTTTTTTTTTTGGTAGAATTTAAAACCTATTAGCTTTCACTTATTTATTGCAATAATTTTTTACTCTTTAGTAAAACTGACAGGATTTTAAGTACAGTTAGCGAAATGGATAGTCGGTTTGAAACCAAAAACTTTAGTGTTAATAGAATACTCTTTCGTTATTCATATTCGCTATGATTACAATAAGCAGATGTAGAAAATGCAGCATTTATACATGCATTCTCTTAACGGCGAATTTTTAGTAGGACATAGGTCGGATGAAATTCGCTTAAAGAAAAGTTCGAATAGTGCATGTCGCATTCTTGAGAACTAGATCTTTGTAGTTGAGCACCTTCATATATTATTACTTATTTTTCATGCTCGTCTTGTGGTTATAAAGACGTTCATATAGAAACTGTGCTTTTATTCATTGAATACTGTTATTTTCTGTTTTGGCCAATTTAAACAGAAATAAGTTTTCTCTTTGGATGTCATGTACAAATAACTAGGAAAATTAAATGGGATACTTACTGTACATATTTCGCTGTTTCTACCCAATGGATGACTAGATAAACTACAAAATAGTAAGCTATTTCATACATTAAAGATACCAGTTTATTTCGAGAGGATTTACTTTTGATTTTGATGGCAGCTTCAGATAGTTCAACAAATACTCCTGAAAATTACGTGTAACATTGAGGGAGTCTTCAAGAGCTAAACTAGTGGTAGTCTTTGGTGATATACTTCGGGCTGCCTCTGTGCTATTGAGGTAAATTTTTTTATTCCTAAGTTCGTTGTCATTTCGGAAAAGGTTTAGGCTATATAATGTTGTCCATCGTCCTGTAATAGCTGATACTTCGGCGACAAGAATCTTTTATAATTAATAACTCGAGATTCATAACTTAAAAAGAGTAAATTTTTCTTGCAACTCAAGTATTATGGAAATACAACCATTTGTTTTGTACCTACGAAGCCTTACATTCCCACCAATTGGAAAACTCGTTAGAAAACAAATTGTCAAATAGAATTTCCGAGAAATATAATGCCCAACTTGACTTGCAAAGCATCACAGATATAAGATGCAGCATTTATTTTTAAAACTCTCCTCTTTGGTTATCTTTAGTCTGATTAGGATATTTTGATTGTGTGAGGCAAATTTCAAACCCATGCACGGATTAATATTGCTTGCATATTATACATTTTCACTGTAAATTAATATAAAAAGGCCTAATGTACATAATCTGTTAGTTTCCCTTAAAGTTTTTTTTTGTTTTCTTTATTAAAATACACTGCCGTTTTCTATGGTTCTTGTCTTTCAAATTCAGAACATCGCAATAATTTCCCAAGCACCCTATATGTTCATATGGGAGATTTTACTCTATGCCATTTACACTGTAGTATTAAATACTATTGATTTAATCTTGAGTAAGGTTGATTTATAACACCTTTCCATATACAAATAAAAACCTTTAAGAACTTCAGAGCTTGGGTAATTATGCTTTTCGACATTGAGATAACACATTATTAAGACGCTTCGTATCAGGCTAAAGAATTCTATAAATACTGCTTCATCAAGGATAGGCCATGTGGGCTAGTTTTTAGAGGCCTTCGGTTAAATTAAAAAAAAAATCTAGGATGCCTTTTCAGCTTCAATACAGGCTTAGGATGAATTTCTGTTACTTCTAATTAATTATATTTAAAATGCTACCTCTCTTCTCCTGAAAACTGTTTTGTAGTGGGCACTGTCTGAAAATTCCACCATTCTGTTATCTTTAATTAGAATCTTTATAAAGAGTAAATACAGATAAGAAAAATAAAGACTTATATAGTTAATTAAATCTCCCCCTAGTTTGCGTTATTTAATGTTGTCATTCCATTTTCATTTTAGTGGTGGAAAATAGGGCTATAAGCCATACAATAAGAACTTGGCACGCTTACTTAATTCATAGCATTTGCAGATGAACTAGGTTCATCATTTTTATAGGCATAGTCACTTCTGGCGAAGTTTAGTCAGTCCTAAAATATTCCATGAGATACTTTTAAGTTGTACATGGAAAAATTCGAAAAGTAAATTTTTTTTTTTTTTTAAATGGAGTACCTTCATTCAAATTTATTAACTTTTCTGTTTTACCAAATATCAGTTTAATCTTTCAGCATTTTCTCGTAGTTTTGATTAAAAACGTCGGAATTTCCCAGACCACATACATGTGTACGCAAGAGATAAGATTCTATCATACTTTCAGAATGAAGTATTAGATTCTATCAAGTAGATCTTGAAGTAAAATAAAATCGTAGTTTTTACCAAACACCCCATAAGGATACATCAGACATATAAAATTTTATATGCTTGCTGGCAATGGGTCAAAATAAGCCTACAATTTTTCCCATTCAGATTTTTTCTCTTAAGTTTCATTTTATAAGGGGGTGGAGCAGGTGAGATCTATTGGGTAATTTTAAGACTTGTTAGAAAATTATTTTGAATAACTGATTTTAATTTTAGACTAACTGAGCGATGTTCCTTTTAAACGGCATTCCTTAAAGAAAATTGTTACTTACCGATTCACTAGATTTCTATACTTTTATCATATCGTTAGCTGGGATAGTGTGTCTGACTTTGTTTCTCTGCCTCTCTTTCGCACGTCTTCTCCTTCATGTGCCAAGTAAAGCTAACAACCCACAAAGCTTTACAATTTACGGATATAAGACTCTTCATTCTAGTCATTTTTAATCTGATAGTGATTGCTTGATTGTCTAATGTATGTTCATGGCTAGCATATTATACATTTTCACTGTAAATTAGTATGAAAAAACTTAAACTGGGAAACATCTGTTTGTAATGGAGTACCTAAGAAATATTCGTTTTCTATAGAGACCTTTTACCGTTTTCTATGAATCCTGTACTTCATAGCAGCTCAAAACTTCGTGACTACCCAAGCGCCCTGTGTTCATATGGGAATCTGACCATGCCATTTACGCGATGCAATATTAAGCATTATTAAGCGTTATTAAGTAGATCCCATATGATAAAACAATTCAGACTGGATAATTATTTAAAGTGTGATTTACGTCATAAGGTTAACTTTAGAAAATAGGTACTCTAGCTAACATCATTCAGCGGTTTCAAGTCATGATAAATCTTTCCGGAAAACGAAGAAAACGAAATAGGGGCTAGAAAGTTAATACTTAATGTTTTTAAAAGTTAGATGTGTCCTCTAAAACAACTTCTTTAATTAAATGTATGTAGGCTAGTTATGAGATACCTTTTGACAAAATATAAAGAAGATAATCGGGGATGCTTTTTTAGCTCTTATGTAAAACACGATGAACTCCAAAAATTCGACTAATTTATTTATTACTTCTAATTTATATAACCAAAATGCTAGATGTTTTCTCCCGAAAACATTTTGTTTTTCTAGTTTCTCACGTATTGGCTAAAAATTCCATGACTCGCCTCTCTTGTTATTTCAACCATTATAAAGAATAAAATGCATTGGTAGCTAAATAGAAACTTTATAGATAATTAGACTCTACTATCTTTTTTAATCTGTGTTGCCACTACATTTTACTAGAAGATAGTCCTATATTATAGGTCATAAACTTTAAAAACTTGGTACCGTTAACTTAACCCACGTTATTATAGATGTATGTCTCTTCTGGTGGATTTTAGTCAGCCATAATATATTCCACGAGATACACTTCGAATAGCACATGTCCCATTTTTATTGGAAACTAGATCTTTGTAGTAAAGTACCTTCAAATTATATTAAGCTTTCTGATTTACTAAATATCGCAGTTTCTATCATTTATCATTTTAGCGTAGTTTTGATTAAACACGTCTGAATTCCTCAGACTCCATACATGTGTACACGAGAGATAAGTTCTATCCCACTTTCAAGAGTGAAGTATTAGATTCTAAGAAGTAGATCTTAAGTAAAATCAAATCTTAAATTTTACCATATAGCCCATAGGGACCCTTCATGATAATCAAATTTTATGTGCTTGCCGGTAGTGGGTCAAAATAATCTTGCCATGAAAGTAAAATTTATTTCAATCTCATTCAATTTAGTTTTTTTACTAACTATAGGATTTCTTAGGCCTAGATAACATTCCCTTTTCGAGGTGCTGGCTAGATCAGATGATTCTAGACAAGTTAGAAATTTATGATTTTAATTATCAGATTTTAATTGTAGTCTAAAAGAAATAAGCCTTTAAACAGCATTCGTTAAAGAAAACTGTTAATTGCTAATTTACTCTACTCTCTGGTTATTTTTGTTTGATGACCATAGCATGATAGTATAAGTTATATTCTAAACCATGCATATATTATGATTAAAACATATCAATATTCACTGTAAATCGGTATGAAAATACTTGTAACGGGGGACAGCAGCTGCTTGTAATAGTATACCTTAAAGTTAGGTTTTCTATATTTGAATACATTATCGTTTTCTATGATTCTTGTCTCTTGGAGCTTTTCAAACTACTCGAGCACCCATGCTTGGTGTTTATTTTGGTGATTTTACTCTATGCCAATTACACAATGTGGTAATAACCATTGTAAATACCTGGCAAGATTGACTTAAAACCCCCTTCTCATAGATTAAGGCATTTCAGACCGGATAATTATTTGTGCATTCCGTCATAAGGTTAACACCAATCAGCAGTTACAGTCGTGATAAATAATTCCGGAAAACAACGAAATAGAATAGGGGCCACAAAGTTAATTACATTTGATATAAGTATATGTCCTCTAAATACTCCTTCATCAAATAAATATAGGTAGACTAGTTATGGGAGGCCCTGGGTTAAATATTGAAAAAAGGTAGAATCTGGAATGCCTTTTTAGCTCTTGTGTTAGTTCTAATGTCTTTTAACCAAAATGCTACACTTTTCTCCCGAGAACAGTTTTTGTCATATTCTTTCATTGTTGGTGGAATTCCACTATTAGTTATATTATTAATACCATTATAAAGAGTAACTTATTAATAGGTTATTTGATCCTCAAATATTTTAGTGTTTTTCGTCTGTTGTCATTTAATTTTTACTAATAAAAGATAGCTTAGGCCATACCATCCAATTTGTTATCGTTAACTTAATTCACACACTTACAGTTGAAGTAGATGTAGGATTTGTATAGGCATAGTCTCTTGAGAATTTTTAGTTAGCCATAAAATATTCTAAGAGATACACTTAAAATTGTAGCGTAGGCTACGAAGAAAAATTCGAATAGTGCTAGTCCCATTGTTGTTGGAAAATAGATCTTTGTAGTAGAGTACCTTCAAATTATATTCCATTTTATTTATCAAATATTAGTTCTAATCGTTAAGTATTTTAGCTCGTTTTAATTACAATCATCCGAATTCTCATAAGCTCATAGAGAGGTTGTGGTGGCCTATTGGAAACGTCCCTGCCTAGCGATCTGCTAAACTAGGGTTTGAGACTTGTTCAAGCTATCCAGTATCTTGGCTGCAATCTCACCATCTGGAACCTTGTGAACTAAGGATGGAGGTTTTAACTTAAGATTTAATCAATAGTATTTAATACTACAGTGTAAATGGCGGAGTAAAATCTCCCATATGAACATTTAGGGTGCTTGGGAAATTGTTGCGATGTTCTGAATTTGAAAGAACCATAGAAAACGGCAGTGTGTTTGAATAAAGAAAACGAAAAAACTTTAAGGAAAGCTATACCAGTTTTACCAGAAGCCATTGCCTGCCCCCCAACCCCTGGCCATAGCTTGCGCGGAGAAAGAGTTTGGGTGTTGACCATATGTTATATATGGGTTGTCTCTAGGGCAATATCCTACTAGGGGGCAATATCCTGCTAGGGCATTGCCACTGTGCCTTGAATGTCATTCAAAAACAGCTTAAAAAAATAAAGTAACCTACATAGGAGATCCTACACTATCCTACTTTCGAAGTGAAATATTAGATTCTATTCAGTAGACCTTTAGTAAAATGAAATCTTGATTTTTACCCTTCAGAATTATCAAACTGTATGTGCTTGCCGGCTGTGGGTCAATATAAAACTACCGTTTAGTTTTCTCGAGTTCGTGTGTGTGTTTTTTTTTCTCGATTTTCTTTTACTGTTGATGGAATTTGTTAGGCTTAATCAAAATTTCATTCGGATAGTTCTATCGGGAAATTCTAGATTAAAGAGAAAGTTATGAATTTTATTCAGTTTTTAATTGTAAACTAAATAAGAAATGCTAGTTTTAAATTGCATTAATTTAAGGAAACTTATTAAGGGCTGATTCTTTAGAATACAAT
>NC_090738.1:114152664-114190676 GCF_036898095.1 Palaemon carinicauda
GAATAGCTGGGAGCCGTTCCACAGCTAATCTCACTCGTGGCTACTACTGATACTCGAGACGTAAACAAACGGACGCCAGTGCTCTAATGACGTCACGCGCGGTCTTTATCCTTTGTTTAGTAGCTGCCCTACTAGACGGATTTTCCTTGTGTTAACTTTATCGCTTTGCATCTTCGCTATGTCGTTACCTTCAGCCTCGCCTTCGTTCTGGAAAGTTGAGTACAAGGTTCCAGTATTGTTTAATTAAGCTCTGGCCGTAAAGTAAATATATTTTGCGAAATAATTGATGTTTTGTGGCAGAGCTGTGCCTCTACCGGACCCGCCATTTTATGGCGTCGTTGTTGTTTTGCATGTCTTATTTAGTTAGCCACAACAACGCTTCCGGCATTATATACTAATCGATACATTAGTTTATTTAGTCTTCATAGCTAGGAACTTTTATATCGTGTTTAGACGCTTTTTATCGGTCATCGATTGACCTCATACCAGTCGGCTACTATAGCCCCCAGGCCAGGAGCCTACATACAAGTGTTCATGCATGATTTATTAGTGATCCTAGACTAAGTTATGAAGATAGTGGCATTATTATTTTACAATACTTTTGACTAGTGATGCAAATGTTTTCGCCTTCAGGGACCATATAGGGGATAGGCTAGTCAGTGATTCTTTCTAGCCTAACCTAACCTTAGGACCCCTATATGTTTCCTTCATCCCCTGCCTTGGCATTCCCTCTATTTAGCCTTGATCCCTTTTCTGAGTAAAGGGATTAATTGTCTAATAGAGTATATATATCGCCTCTCAGTCCTCCCTAAAGGAATGAACCCCCTTTAGGATTGCGTCTGAGAGTGAGGTTAGGCTAGCCTACCTCTATGGCTAGGATAGTCTATGACTTTCCTGCGATAGCGATATGTCTTCTTCCTTGCCTAGTTCAGGACTTTTAGCCCTGCTCTAGGTCGGGTTAGGAAGGTTTCTCTGTTCCATGCTGAAACTGTACTCTTGCACCGTTTTAGCCGATCAGCCTGATCTTAGGTTAGGGAGTGTCCTCCCTTCCCTTAGTGGCCGCTCTGGTACAGAAACCCTTCCTGGGAAGACCTCTCTCTTCTCCCTCCCCACCTATCTCTTGTATAGCCTAGCCTATGCTTAGGTTAGTTTATACTCATCTGTCCCCTGTCCTACAAATCCTCCTTAGGGTGGATGAGTAGGGCTACCCGAGCTTCCCTGTGCAGTCCGCTCTGGTACATATACCTTCATAGTGTCCTATAAGGTTAGTTACTAGTGTAGTTCTGCATAGGGGAGTCTCCCCCCCCTCTTGGGTGTTCCCTAGCCCTCCCTTGGGCTACCTGCTCCCGGTCCCTAGTGACCCCTGCTTATGGATGTTAGAGCCTGTCTCTATCATGGGTACACCCTCTCAGGGAGGGGGAGGGATGTCTGGAACCCTGACGGTACTTCCTGCATCCTTCCCCCCCTCCCCCTGTCTCTCTATCTATCCGGGTGCCGGTCTCTTGCCGCCTCTACTGTCGGCAATACCTGCCTCCCTCTTGGTGACTTCCCTACCCTTGCCGCCAGCCCCCCGTGTACCGAGGGACTGCCGGCTGCCGCCGGCTACTACCGGCGGCTCTCCTACTCCTATCTAATCGTCCGCTTGCCGGTCGATCTCCGGAGTGCCGGCATATACTGCCGGCAACCCGATACTACCTGTACCATCCTTATCCCAGTCACCAACCTGGCATCCTCCGGCTGCCGGAGCCGCCGCTCCCTGCCGGCGTTCCGCCGTTGTGCCGGCGGCCGCCATCCTGGTATCTAACTGACTTTTGAAAATTGTCTGTTCTAATGCCAGAATCTATGCTGGAGCGAGCTCCGGCATGCCGGCGGCTTGCCGGATGCCCCGGAGGCGTCAAGAATACTTGCACCCCCTCACTGTAGCTATCATAAGACTAAGATAGCCCTACATAGCAAATAGATAAGCTGCTTTGCTTTTAAGATCAGTACCTAGTACTGCTCTATTAGTGATCATGCTGTCTCTTTGCATTCTTCTAATTCCAGCATGCTATGTGCATCTTAGCACGGCTGGTTGCCAGAAGCAGTTACCTTTAATGAGGCCTTCTGGCTCTTAACTGGGAACCGAATGAATTCGATCCCAACCTTGTCCTTGGCTTTCCATGGAGTTCCAATATAATGGGAATCCTAGGAAACTATATCCAATGATCTCGGTCATTTGGATTATCCCAGGACCAAGCTTAGGGTAACCAGCCGGGCGAGATGCATGGAGCGTGTTCTCCTTTACTGTTTTCATTCTCTATGCATCACACCTTCTTTAAGTTAAAATTAATGATTAATATTAACTTAGTTTAAGAGCCATTCCTATGACTCCCCCATACTCATTTTCTCTTTCTTCCACAGGAGGAGCAGATGAAGTGTGACTTCGCCTTCTGCGCTGTGAAACGCCCGCAGTTTTACGGGCATACGGCTTGCAGGACTCACGCCCCTTGTGCAGACAAGAAAGGGGATTTGAAGTTCTGGAATCCACTGGATTGTACGGTCTGCCAGGCCCACCTAGTTGAGGCCTTCCATAACCCTCCCTCAGCGGAGGTTAGAGACATTGCTCGTGAAAAGCTGCGCAAGTGGGTGCGTGGCTTTCAGAAAAATGCTACTGGACCGTACCTGGCCACCGAAGAACTGAGGTCCCTGTTGTTCCCTAAGGCCTCCCCTGACTCAGTGGTTCCAAAAGAAGCAATCCCCACTGTCCAAATTACGGTGGAACCTGATGTGGTCATGGCTCAGTCCATGCACGAGTGTCGTTTAGATTCCGAGGATGATGAACAGATCTCAGACGTCTCGGAAGACACGGAGAAGACGCTTATGGCTCAAGGAGCCGAAGAGGACGAAGACAAGGTGGAATACACCGAGTCGGAGCTTGGAGCTGCTCCCTCGTCCATCCCTCCGCCTACTCCTACACAGACGGAAATGTCCATTCCGTCTACCTCCTCGACCCCGGATCCTTCTTCTTCTACCCAAGAACTGATCCGGCTGATTAGAGCTGTCATGGACGACAGACTGAAGGAGAACCAGGAGTCCATCAGGTCAATGATTGGATCCAGAGAACCGAAGAAGATTTCGGTCAAGGATCTCCCAGCTTGCTCTCATGCCAACCCGTGGAGGTATGCAGAGCATATGGTTATTGCGACCGGCAGGATCTTTGTTAGTGACAAGATCGGCACGGTCCCGTTGGAAGATGTGGAGTTCTTCCCAAGCTTCGAGGCCTACCCGGACTGTTACGTCCGGCTTCGTTCCGAACCTGCCTCGAAGGAGGAGACCGAACCTAAAGAAGAGATAGTGTTCGATCTCGCAAAGGCCCAGGCTATGCTAGCCTCCGCATTTAAGAGCAGGGGCTTTACCTGCTCTAAGCTTCCTGCCTTGAGCAAGAAGCATCCTACATATGTCGCACCTGACACTGCGGTTCTTCCTTTCTTGGAAAAGGCCTTAGCTGCATGCCTTAAAGCGGCGGAAGAAGGAAAACCCTGCCCTGCACTGGAGGAGTGCAGACCCTTCTCCATCGTGACACCCCCTGACACTAGACAATGGAAAGATGTTCAACATACTTTCGTCGTGGGTAGGCTCGATCCTGACGTCGCCGGACGTCAGTTTAATGAAGACCTCCCTAAGCTCAATGATCACCTCCTTCGCCGGGAACAAGACACGAAGGAGAGGCTTGCGGCATCTCTTTCTCATCAAGTCCAACTTGAAGTTATGGCCTGTGACACAAGAGTACCTGATCACTACATGGTACTAGCCAAATCCCACTTACTTACAGTAATGAAGGACTCGTACCATTTCATAAAGGCTCGTAGAGCCTGTCGTGAATTCGTGTTTGTCGGTGCCACCGTGAAACACGAACCCCGGAGGCTGATTTCCTCCAACATCTGGGGAAAGCACCTGTTTCCTTCTGACCTTGTCAAGGAAATAACTGACAGAGCCGCCACGGAGAATAGGAACCTTCTCCACAAGTGGGGCATGTCCAGAAAAAGGAAACCCTCTCAGGACGATGGACCTCAGCCTAAGAGGAAACCTCAGAAGCCAAAACCCCAGCAACGTCAACAACGACGTCAGTTTCCGGGACCCGCTACCTCCCAAGTGGTTGCCCAACCACAGCAGACCTTTCAATTGGTCCCCCAACCGGTGTTGTCACAGTCACCGGTCTTCACCCCTGCCTTTGAGCAGCCATCCACTACCTTTCATGCCAGAGGTAGAGGCTCGTCCAGGGGTGCAAGCAGAGACGCCTCTCGTCGTCCCTCCAGAGGTAGAGGAGGAAAGGGAGCTAGCGGCCGAGGCAACAAGTCCTCGGGACACCAGAAGCAATGAAGTGCTTCCGGTGGGAGGAAGACTCCGCCAATTCCAGGATCGTTGGACCTTCGATCCCTGGGCACACAGCATCATCAAGAACGGTCTAGGCTGGAGTTGGGTGCAACCACCCCCAATCTTCCAGCGGTTCTTTCAACAATCGACCCCCATTCTGGAAGAATATGTTCTAGACCTCTTGAACAAGAAGGTGATAAGGAAGGTAAAGTCCACCAGGTTCCAAGGGAGACTGTTTTGCGTTCCCAAGAAGGACTCAGACAAGCTCAGAGTCATTCTGGACTTATCCCCCCTCAACAAGTTCATAGAGAACAACAAATTCAAGATGCTGACGCTTCAACAAATAAGGACCCTTCTGCCTCAAGGTTCCTACACGGTCTCTATAGACCTGGCGGATGCCTATTGGCACATTCCAATGAACCATCATGCTTCCTCCTACCTAGGATTTCGACTCCAAAGGAAAAGCTACGCCTTCCGGGCCATGCCATTCGGCCTCAATGTGGCCCCTCGGATCTTCACAAAGCTGGCGGATGCCATAGTACAACAGCTCCGCCTAAGAAACGTCCAGGTGATGGCCTACCTCGACGACTGGCTAGTCTGGGCTCCATCGCCCGAAGAGTGTGCAAAGTCTTGCGACGAAGTTACCCAGTACCTAGAACACCTGGGATTCAAGATCAACGAGAAGAAATCTCGCCTCTCTCCAGCTCAGAAGTTTCAGTGGCTGGGAATCCACTGGAATCTTCAGTCACACCGCCTTTCCATCCCCCAGAAGAAAAGGAAGGAAATAGCAGGGTCTGTCAAGCGACTACTGAAATCCAAACGCATTTCAAGACGACAGCAGGAACGAGTTCTAGGCTCTCTACAATTCGCCTCAGTGACAAACCCAGTGCTTCGCGCACAGCTAAAGGATGCCGCGGGAGTCTGGAGACGATCGGCATCCATCGCTCGAAGAGACCTCAAGAGACGGCTTCCAAACAGACTTCGACGCCTCCTAAAGCCGTGGTCGGAAGCAAAGGCCCTGAAAAGGTCCATTCCTCTCCAACACCCTCCTCCATCACTCAACATCCACACGGATGCCTCACTGGAGGGCTGGGGAGGTCACTCCCACCTGAAACAAGCTCAAGGGACCTGGTCTCCACTATTCAAGACGTTCCACATAAACATCTTGGAGGCCATGGCGGTCCTTCTTACTCTGAAGAAGTTATCCCCGCCGCCCTCGATCCACATCCGTCTAACCCTAGACAACTCGGTGGTAGTTCGTTGTCTCAATCGCCAAGGCTCAAGATCGCCCCAGATAAATCAGGTGCTTCTCCCAATCTTCCGTCTGGCGGAGAAGAAGAAGTGGCACCTGTCTGCAGTTCACCTACAAGGATTCCGCAACGTGACAGCGGATGCTCTATCTCGGACAAACCCGATAGAGTCGGAATGGTCTCTAGACGCAAGATCATTCTCCTTCATCTCTCATCAAGTCCCAGAACTTCAGATAGATCTCTTTGCAACGAGCGACAACAATCAACTTCCTCTGTACGTAGCCCCGTACGAGGACCCCAAAGCAGAAGCGGTGGACGCCATGTCACTGGACTGGAACAGATGGTCCAAGATATACCTGTTCCCTCCCACCAACCTTCTGTTGAAAGTCCTCTCCAAACTGAGAACCTTCAAAGGGACAGCGGCCCTAGTGGCTCCCAAGTGGCCCCGGAGCAACTGGTACCCCCCTGGTCCTGGAGCTGCAGCCCAAGCTGATCCCTCTCCCGGGCCCAGTTCTCTCTCAACAAGTACAGAAGTCGACTGTCTTCGCTTCATCATCGAAAATCAAGGACCTTCATCTCATGATTTTCTCTCCCTTGCCGCAAAGAAGAGGTTTGGGATCTCGAAGAAAAGTCTAGACTTCCTAGAGGAATACAAGACCGAATCCACGAGACGGCAATATGAATCATCCTGGAGGAAATGGGTCTCCTTTGTTAAAGCAAAAAATCCTAAAGAAATCACCATTGATTTCTGTATGTCCTTCTTCATTCACCTTCATGGACAAGGATTAGCAGCCAATACGATTTCAACCTGCAAATCGGCTTTGACTAGACCAATTCTATATGCTTTCCAAATTGATCTGTCCAACGACATCTTTAACAAACTGCCGAAAGCATGTGCTCGCCTACGCCCAGCACCCCCTCCGAAACCGATCTCCTGGTCACTAGACAAGGTGCTCCATTTCGCCTCCAACTTGGACAATGATTCATGCCCCCTCAAGGATCTGACTCAGAAAGTTATATTTTTATTTGCTCTCGCCTCGGGAGCTCGAGTCAGCGAAATAGTGGCATTATCAAGAGAAGAGGGACACATCCTGTTTGCCGATTCAGGAGAAGTGACCCTCTCCCCTGATCCGACGTTTCTCGCCAAAAATGAATTGCCCACCAAAAGATGGGGCCCTTGGAGAATATGCCCCCTGAAGGAGGATGTCTCTCTATGTCCAGTAGAGAGTCTCAAGGTCTATCTTCGCAGAACTTCGAACTTTGGTGGAGGCCAACTCTTCAAAGGAGAAACATCGGGCAGCGACCTGTCACTGAAACAATTAAGAGCGAAAATCACCTACTTCATTCGCAGAGCGGATCCGAACAGTACACCCGCTGGTCATGATCCTAGAAAAGTGGCATCTTCTCTGAACTTCTTTCAGAGCATGGACTTTGAGAGCCTTAAAAACTTTACGGGCTGGAAGTCCTCGCGAGTTTTCTTTAAACATTATGCGAAACAAGTGCACGAAATCAAACATTTTGTGGTAGCCGCAGGTAGTGTTATGAAACCTGCACCTAACTCTGCGTAGAACAGTGAGTTACTTGGGACTCTAACTCTTCGGGTGCCTATGTTGACCCTCGAGTGATTCATAGTGATGTCTAAAAACACTTAGTGCTTTTATAACTGTTCTTATCCCAGGTGAAATGTCATAGTGTCACACAAGTGCCGCATGCCTTGAGCATGATGTGTTGTTTAAAGACTTGCGTTCCTCGAGAACGAGTACCTACTAATCCTGAAATTCCTTTTCAGATTCAAGAGCAAGCCTTTATTTCTATGTACATTATTATTACTGTAAATGAACTTTACTTTTGCTGTAAATTATTTAATTTCTGCATTGTGAAATAAAATTTCTATTTTATTACTTATGCGTCTCTTTCAGCTCCTACTTACTATGAAATACATACTGTCATAGTTTTATTTATTCCTCCTTTCTTATGGTCATGAAGAATTTAAGATGTCTAATCCTAAATTATATTCACCTTGTCTCAGTAAGGTTCCTACACGAATACTTACTTCTGATAATCAGGAGATGAACTCTATACACAGTGCCCAACCACCACTGGCCTACTTCAGAATGTTCCTATACAAATATCAAACATTCTGCTTCATCTCTAAGTTCTTAAAAGTTCTTCTGTCAAGATGAATAGCCCTTCAATACCACTTTGACGTCGGCATAGCCCATGGGAACTTCCTACCAATGGGGGGCAGGATACTTCGTTCCTATGGTTCTTACCTAAGATTACTTTGCTGTTTTGTCAATGCCTAGGCACTTAACTCTGGGGGAAAATCTACCACGATACATTGATTCTCTGGTACTCTTCCATCAGGACGCCATGGCTTGAGCCCAAAAAACGGATTTTGAGCGAAGCGAAAAATCTATTTTTGGGTGAGATAGCCATGGCGTCCTGATGGACCCTCCCTACTACTTCGTTCAGTTTGTTCCCACCCTACACAATTGTATCATGGTGATGGGCAGCAACTGGCGCCAGGATAAAGACGCGCGTGACGTCATTAGAGCAATGGCGTCCGTTTGTTTACGTCTCGAGTATCAGTAGTAGCCACGAGTGAGATTAGCTGTGGAACGGCTCCCAGCTATTCTCAGTCCTTACACACCGAAGCATTAACTCTGTTCGGGGTGGAGATAGCTATGTGGCACGTTCAGACATGCGTGTCCCCTGTTGTATTACGATGTCTTAAAGGGAAACCTTTGAGATACTCGCTCCAGAAGTTAGAATTCTGTGATAACCTGTGGTTAAATTCTCTGGGAATATCTTAGTAGTCTTATACCCAAGGAAGCTACCAAACAGGAACCTTCCATCAGGACGCCATGGCTATCTCACCCAAAAATAGATTTTTCGCTTCGCTCAAAATCCGTTTAATGGAATACCATATCTTACATGTATTACACCATTTTGGCATTCTTTTTCCCATTGCATCAATCAGCATATTCACTATATTGGACTTCTTATTGTTCTTTGATGGAATGTGTTGATTGATGTAGACTTTCTTTATAAGTCTCTTTATCACTTGGATTTTCTTTGGAATTTCTTCAATTATTTTGCTGATGTTTTCCGCAGATTTGCTCCAGTTTATTGGATCATATTGTTTCAATATGAGAGAGAGAGAGAGAGAGAGAGAGAGAGAGAGAGAGAGAGAGAGAGAGAGAGAGAGAGAGAGAGAGAGAGAGAGAGAGAGAGAGTGTGTGTGTGTGTGTGTGTGTTTTACGTACGAATGTAAATTTTAAACAAAAAAAATATGATAGGTTACAACATGTAGACTTTTAAAACCTTCCCTTTAACTTAATGCATACAGTACGTACATTACTAAACTATAAAACAGGTTAAAGTAAAAAATAAAGGTTGTTACTGTACTCACCACGAAAGAAGTTCAAGAAAAACTTGAATGACGATGGCGATGAATTTGCTGCACAGTAGAAATGATGATGATGAAGCTGATGATGTGTTCTACTGTGCAGTCAATGATAGTATTTTACGTCTCTTCAGATGGAGGTGTCTTTTCCTGGGACACCTCTTCAACTTCTTCCTGGGAAACTTCTTCAATTTCTTCCGAAGGCGTACTAGCAGGAGGAACTGGCTCTTTTTTGCGAGGCTGGAAGAACATTGTGATCGGAAGTTGTTGCCGCTGCTTCTTTTTTCGATCCAAGAGCATCCTGTAGGGAGTCATGATGTCATCGACCTTATTTGAGAATTGCATCGAGCGAACCATATCCTCGTCCCACTCTTGTAACATTTCTTTCGCCTCCTTCATATGGTTGCAGAACTTGGCAAGCCGTTCTAATGTTAAGCCCGTTTCTTCGACATTTTCTTGGGTCTCTTCCTGGGTACCCTCACTCTCTTCTTCACTTGCCGATTTCGTCAGGTCTTCGAGGTCTGCGTCAGTTAGGGGCTGGGAATGGCAGTCCAACAACTCGTCGACGTCTTCAGTCGTCATGTCGCCAAACCCGTCACCTCCAATTATGGCAGCCAACTGCACAGATTTCCGTATTGCAGAGTGTTGGATTTCCGACGGAGTAAATCCCTTGTCGTCGTAAACAATATCGGGCCACAGCTTCTTCCAGCTCGCATTCACGGTTGCAGGTTTCATCTCTTGAAGTGCCTTTTGAATATTCTGCAGGCACGTGGCTATGGTGTACTGCCGCCAGTACGCCTTCAAGTTGAAATCTTCATCTTGGGCAGCATCCACACACGCAACGAGGTCCGCCAAGGTATTCTTCGTGTAGAGGGCCTTGAACGCCCTGATAACCCCCTGGTCCATCGGTTGAATTAATGACGTGGTGTTGGGTGGCAGGAACTCAACCTGAACGCCCTCACGCGACAGGTCAGTTGCGTGTCCACCAGCGTTATCCATAAGGAGAAGGATCTTGAATGGCAAGCCCTTCTCTAAGAGATATTCATGGACTTGCGGGATGAAACACTGGTGGAACCAGTTGGAGGTCAGCATCTTCGTAATCCATGCTTTTTGATTATGCATCCAGTACACGGGAAGGAGATTCTTATTTTTATTTTTCAAAGCGCGAGGATTTTTCGACTTATAAATAAGCCCCGGCTTTAACAAAAATCCAGCAGCATTGCCACACATCACGAGGGTAACGCGATCCTTGAATGCCTTAAAGCCAGAGGCTTTGGCTTCCTCTTTGAACAGGAAAGTTCGCGACGGCATTCTCTTCCAAAACAAGCCGGTTTTATCCATATTAAACACTTGTTCCGGCTTGTATCCACCTTCAGCGATAATGTTCTTGAAAGTCTGGTTCACGTAAGTTTCAGCAGCGGCAGTGTCAGCGGAAGCAGACTCCCCATGCAGGGAAACGCTTTTCAGGGCGAAGCGTTTCTGAAACTTCGCGAACCATCCTTTGCTTGCGGAAAAACGTTTCTGAGGCTGGGAATCAGTGGATGTCCCTGGTTGAGGTTCATCTGCATCATCATCATCTTCAGCATGGTTGCCATCGTCGTCTTTAGGTTCCTTTGCAGCAAAATTCTTATATAAGCTCAAAGCCTTTGTTTGGATGGTGTTCGTATCCAACGCTATGTTCTTCTTCCGGCAGTCGGCAATCCACACAGCTAAAGCACCTTCCATGCGTACGATCGTTTTATTACGCGTTGTAACGACTCGCTTCACTGATCTGCTAAAGGTGATTGCAGCAGTCTTTCTAATGTTCGCCTCGTCCTTTTTGATATAGCGAACGGTGGATTCGTTGATGCCAAAATGGCGGCCGGCGGCCGCGTAACTTCTACCATCTTTTAACATGTCGAGAAGCGTAACCTTCTCGGCTATCGTCATCATCCTTCGGTGGCGTTTAGGCTCACTACCAGCCTTACTAGAAGCAGAACGCTTGGGAGGCATTGTACAGTAGGATTTAACAGAAAGTTCAACAAAAAGTTCAACTTAAAACAGTCGCACACAGCACAGATTAAACTTCACAAACTTAAGAACGTCTACTCAGCAATACGCGGAAAGAGAAAGTGAACGATCCAGCCCCGCGAGAACTTTGATGCTGCGGGTAGAAGATGCGGGCAAAACACCAATCACAGGCTAGATAACAAAACTTGAGTTTTGATTCGTCATCTATCAGCGCTTGAACCAATCACAACCCTTCTTACAGTACTATGGTGCGTTGGTTACTCATAGAAGATGCCCCGCGCATAATGAACGTACGTAGATTAAGTACAATACCGTAATAATAATAAATAATGATAATAATACTGTACAGTAATAATAATAATAATAATGATTAATAATAATAACAATAATAATTTTATTAACAACAACAACAATAATAATAATAATAACAATAATAATAAAAATTTACGTATGCTATTTTACGCCTCTCTCTCTCTCTCTCTCTCTCTCTCTCTCTCTCTCTCTCTCTCTCTCTCTCTCTCTCTCTCTCTCTCTCTCGTACGCTTACAGTATTCGAAATGTGATTTTTGCAACAAAGAATATTATTGGATGCAGTACTGTACTACGTACGTATACATACAAAAGATTCATGGAAAAGAAGCACATCCATTACAGTACACACCATTCTAATATGGTATGACTGCATCTGATTTGCGTTTCATGTTCGATTTAATTTTACTACGTACTGAATTATCGTATGATCACATTCTCTTTTCGTGTTTTATTTCTTTCTGTGCTGAATTATATATCATATGTAATGCAATGAACAATCAGTAAGAGCAGATATTACTAATTACAGTATTAATGGAATTACAGGTAACAAAATATCGTATTTGGTTGTCTTCAGATTTCGCGGTATTTTCGAATTTTCCGGAAAATCCGCGATATGTATATATATATGGGTTATGGGAAAACCCCGCGAAGTGGTGAATCCGCGATTGTCGAACCGCGAAGTAGCGAGGGTTCACTGTATTGTGATAATGAAGAAGGCACTGATAGGTCGTTTAGATGAGGATTGCAGTGGCGTCCTGGTTTTATTGACGAGAAAGGAAAAATTGATAATTTCTCGAGGGATAATTTGTTTGCAATAAAAGTACAAGAAACTGAATCTGATAAAAGTTCAGATAGGTTTATCATATTTCTGGGTTCTGTTGATGTTAATATGTACAGTACAAAAATTCTACGGGCAGCGTTGTATTTGTGTGCAGTGTTAAGTGTTTATATTTACCACTTCCATTACTATTTCTTTTATATCATACTGTTCTCAACTTTTACTTCTGTAGGTTATTCCTACAGATAGAAACTTCCAAGTCATTTAATGGGGTTACTTCTGGTTTCGTTTTCAATGGCCAGGTAATCAAAAAGAATCGGTTGATTACATCATGCTGCATTGCTGAGCAACTGCTGCGTATGATAGGTTACGCTTGTATCAAGCTCTTACTCACAACACTTATTGCCGTGGAAGCAGTCCGACATCCCTGCCTTCACTCTTGCAATCAGACAACAGCATCGCTTGCTCTTCACCCTAACAGTGCTTGTGTCTTTGGTGTTGTTTGTCACTTGCGTATTTATTATTTGTGAGCTTGAGTATGGGCTTTTCAACGATGTCGAATTCTATTCGTTCCTGCCAGGAGCATATTGGTCTCCCTTGTGGAACCTTTATGAGCCGGGTAGAAGTGGATCCTCACTCTGTATGTCGGTCGTGTCGTGGAAAATGGTGTTCGGTGGAATCTTCACGTAATTATTGTAGGAAGTGGTCATCCTCTCTGTGGGATAGCGATTGTTCTCATCGGAAGAAGAGAACCAAGAGAGGTCGCTCTAATTCTTCTCCTTCTGTAAGCAGGGAAGGTGAAAGGTAGGGTTGGGTAACGAATGTTATCTTCCCTCCAAGTTCTGCGGGTCAGGAGTCCTCTGAGGTTTCTGTCATTGAGGACGATGGCCCCTATTTCATCAAAATGTTATCTCCTTGTGTTAGTAATGGGCATAATGAAATTCAGCTTGTTCTTATCACGGATGCCCTAGCTACGGCAGCTACGCTCCCTGAGCCAGATCTGCATGATGCTTCTATACCAGAACATGCGGTTATGTCTAGATCCCTCTCGCCCCCCATGAGTGTGATTAGTGTTGATTTGTACCTTTCAGACTGTGCAGATAAGATTTTCCCATATAAAAGTGTCTCCCATTAGAGCCAGTATCAGAGCAAAATTTTGCATTGAGATAAGAGCACAAAGTTGAGAGATGAGCACGCTTACAGAAGCTAACGTTAGGTGGCCGAACACTTGGGAGTGTTCTAAGCCCACATCACTTGTTATTTCACGAGATCTCAGGCTTCTGTGCACAACTCCTGGACATCTCCCGAGTTGTGTTGGCATTATTTGTTATTTTTAACTGTATATTTGGGAATATTCTTCAAAAGTGATGGGTCCTAAGAAAGCCAGTTGTAAGGTTGGCAGAGGGGAAAAATAAAACACACGATGACGATACAGGTGAAGCATGAAATTATTGAGAAACACGAGCGTGGTAGGTGTGTGAGCCAACTACGAGTTGGCACACCATTACGAGAGATGTACATTGATGTTTTAAATATTTAACTTAGCCGGTGAATATATAATAGCTGACGCTCCGGCGGCTCGACAGAAAAACACAAAAACTCGCGAGCGATCGCTATGAAGGTTGCGGGTGTGCCCACCAGCGCCAACTATCGGCCAGATACCGCATATACATGTAAACAGCTCCAATTCTTCTCTGTCGGTCTGATCGACAAGACGTACCATTACTCGCTGTTAACCTGGAGTTTTTCAACAGTCTTGGTGAAGTACTTCCTTTTGGTTTGAGCTTTCGCAGTGCAGGTGTTTTATCTTCAACTTAAACTCTTGAACTCTTTTTTGGATAGATTTAATTGTTGATGACTTGGGATTGTTTTTTGGACTTTCTTTGACTTTTTCAAAATGGCTGACCCTTCTCCAATTCCTAGATTTCGTAAATGTAATGCTAGGGATTGCAATAAGCGTCTTCCAAAGGCCTCTCTCGACCCACATACTGTGTGTTCTAATTGTCGGGGTAAAACCTGTCAATTAGGAGATCGGTGTGAGGAGTGCGTGGGCCTTTCGGAATTCGATTGGCTTGAGTTTGACAAGTATTCTCGTAAGGTAGAGAGAGATAGGGTGAGGAGAAGTTCCTCTAGATCGTTAGAATTTTCCTCCTCCCATGCCCCTGAACCTAATCCTTCCCCTGTAGTAGTTGTGCCTGAACCCTCTACTAGCACTCAGGAACCATCAATGCGGGATATGTTACGTGCCATTCATGCCTTGGGCGAGAGAGTTGAGTCGTTAGCTACGGACCGTAATCAACTCATGGCGGACGTAAAAGAGTTAAAGTGTCAGAGTGCCACATTAGAAAATCGTGGGAAAGTGATTAGTGCGCAAAGTGTTATCAGTGTTGCGACCGAGGGTTCGTCTGTTCGTGCCTGTCGTTCGCCTAGTCCGAGACCTCTTGCAAGCTCCCAAGCCCCAGGGAGAAGTAATGTCGTAGGACTTATGGGTTCGAGAGGCTTTAACCAACGAACAGACGTTCCCTCTATGGTTTCAGGCGTGTCTCGTCAAGACCGCCCCTACCATAAGACGAGCGAGACGGTTTTCTCGTCTTCCGAAGGCTTTTCGCGTAAGAAACCGTGGAGCAAGGTTTCAAGACCCTTAAAGCGAAAGTCAGTCCCTTCAGGACAGGTCCAGCGTCCTGGTTGTAGCCATTGGGACAGCTCTGACCCTGTGCAGTCATCGGAAGACTGCTCGCCGCCTAAACAGAAGCGTAACACAGGCTCCGAGAGTCTTAGTGTAGGCAATGTTTTGCAGTCACAGACGTTACCCTCGTCTCTTACCGCACCCATTCCCGTTGATCCTAAATGGGTTGTACTGCAAGACATGCAGAATAAGCTTGCCTCTCTTATGGAGGACTATTCTGCTGAAAAGGTTCACGATGATCCTCACCGCTTAGCTGATCGAGATCCTGGCCGTCAGCCGCCCAAACGAGCCTTTGCTCGTCCTGTTGACGTTGGCGTTACAAAGTCACGTCAGTCACGTTTTGTAGAGCCTCACTCGATGCAGTCCCGTGTTGACTTTCAGCCGCATGTGGACGTTCAGCCGCCGCCGAATGCTCTTGTTGACGTTCAGGACGTTCGCCAACCAGCGAAGTTGACTTGTTTTGACGCTGAGCGTCAAGCACCGCAGTCAAGAGTTGTTTTGGCTGCTCAGTCTAGGCAGTCAAGGCAGTCTCGAGTTGACGTCGAGCGTCCTCCCGCTCCTGTTGTTGTTGACAGTCAGGCTGTTAAGCAGTTACATGACGTAGCGTCCTGGACTGCTACTGATGCACCGGTGCGTGTGGACTCTGCTTGTCAAGCATTGCCACCAAGGCAGGTCTCGCCTTTGCTTGTAACTCAGCAGTTATCGGACGAAGCTCCTTCAGATGAGGACGTTGCTGATCCTCATCCTGATGATAATCCTTCAGATGTAGATGAACCTAAGGCGGTTCCTCCTTCGATGGACTTTGAGAAGATTATGTTGATTTTCAAGGATCTTTTTCCAGATCACTTTGTTGCTGTTGCTCCTCGTTCGCCTCCGTCTGAGTTTGCTCTAGGCTTACCTGCTACCAAGCCAGCCTTTACTAAGCTAGTGCTTTCTCGCTCTTCCAAGAGGGCTTTACGTCTTCTAGGCGACTGGTTGGATACCAGGAGGAGTTTGGGGAAGACGGCCTTTGCCTTCCCTCCTTCTAAGCTTGCTTCTAGATCGAGTGTCTGGTATGACACGGGAGAAGTTCTCGGCTTGGGAGTCCCTGCCTCTGCCCAGGGTGACTTCTCAAGCCTCGTAGACTCCCCCGTCGCCTGGCCATGAGACGCTCGAAGATTTGTTGGTCCTCCTCGGACCTTGACCATCTGCTTAAAGGCGTATACAGGGCCTTTGAAGTGTTTAACTTTCTTGACTGGTCATTAGGAGCTTTAAGTAGGAAGATCTCGTCTGCCGACCAAGATGTTTCCTTACTTATCATGTCCTGTATGGATAAAGCCATCCGCGATGGCTCCAATGAGCTCGCCTCCACCTTTACGTCGGGAGTCTTAAAGAAGCGAGAAACCCTTTGCTCTTTCCTTTCGGCAGGAGTTACTCCCTGTCAGAGATCGGAACTGCTCTTTGCTCCCTTATCAGCGTCCTTGTTTCCGCAACAGCTGGTTAAGGATATAGCTGCTTCGCTTGTGCAGAAGGACACCCATGACCTGATGGCGTCCTCTGCTCGCAAAGGGGCTCCTTCTGCATCCTTTGCTGTGAGACCCAGGATCGAGACTCCTGCATCTAGATTTATCCCGCCCTTTCGTGGCAGAGCTCCCAGCAGGGGAAGCTCTCGTGCCGAGGGAAAGAGAGGTAAGAAGAGAGGAGCCAAGTCCTCCCGTGGCAGAGTCTGACTGCCCACAGCCTCAGACAGCGGTAGGTGCCAGATTGAAGAGCTTCTGGCAGGCCTGGGAGAAGAGGAGTGCAGACCAAGAGTCTGTTCTGTTGCTCAGAGAGGGGTACAAAATACCGTTTGTACGCAAACCTCCTCTAGTGACATCTCCCATAGACCTCTCTCCCAGGTACCGAGAGGAGTCAAAGAGACAAGCCCTAAATCAAGAAGTGTCTCTGTTGCTAGAGAAGGGAGCGGTGGTGAAAGTCTCGGATCTTCAATCACCGGGGTTTTACAACCGTCTCTTCCTAGTCCCAAAGCATACAGGAGGTTGGAGACCGGTGCTAGACGTCAGTGCGCTCAACGTTTTTGTTACAAAAACAAAATTCACGATGGAGACCATGAAGTCCGTCTTAGCAGCGGTCAGAGAGGGAGACTGGATGGTCTCTCTCGACCTACGAGATGCGTACTTCCACATTCCTATACACCCGGATTCCCAACCGTTTCTGAGGTTTGTTTACAGGAATGTGGTGTACCAGTTTCGAGCCCTGTGCTTTGGCCTCAGTCCTGCTCCTCTCGTGTTTACGAGGCTCATGAGGAATGTGGCAAAATTCCTCCATCTATCGGGAATCCGAGCCTCCCTGTACTTGGACGACTGGCTTCTCAGAGCATCGTCCAGTCATCGCTGTCTGCAGGATCTACATTGGACGTTGGGTCTGGCCAAGGAGTTGGGACTTTTGGTCAACCTAGAAAAGTCCCAACTGATCCCATCCCAGACTATTCTATATTTGGGGATGGAGATTCGCAGTCCAGTTTTTCGGGCTTTTCCGTCTGCCACCCGAATAGAACAAGCCCTGCTCAAAGTCCAACTAATGCTGAAAAGAGAACGTTGTTCAGTCAGGAGTTGGATGAGTCTCGTAGGGACTCTCTCATCCCTGGAGCAGTTTGTCTCGCTAGGGAGACTACACCTTCGGCCTCTCCAGTTCCATCTAGCCTCTCACTGGAACAAGGACAAGACGTTAGAGACGGTATCAATCCCAGTCTCCGAACCAGTAAAGGCATGCCTGAAATGGTGGGACAGCAATATCAGTCTGAGAGAGGGACTATCCCTAGCAGTCAAGAACCCAAACCACGTGTTGTTCTCAGACGCGTCGGATTTGGGTTGGGGTGCGACCCTGGACGGTCGGGAATGCTCGGGTCTGTGGACCTAAAGTCAGAAGAGCATGCACATCAACGGCAAGGAGCTATTAGCAGTCCACTTGGCCTTGATGAAATTCGAAAGCTTTCTTCGAAACAAAGTGGTAGAGGTCAACTCAGACAACAACACAGCTTTGGCGTACATCTCCAAGCAAGGAGGCACACACTCCCTCACGCTGTACGAGATCGCAAGGGACCTTCTCATATGGTCAAGAAATCGAGGCATCTCCCTGTTGACGAGATTTATCCAGGGGGACTTGAACGTCTTGACAGACTGTCTCAGTCGGAGGGGTCAGGTGATACCCACGGAATGGTCCCTCCACAAGGACGTGTGCAAGAGTCTTTGGGCGACTTGGGGTCAACCCACCATAGACCTCTTTGCCACCTCGTTGATCAAAAGGTTACCAATCTATTGCTCACCAGTCCCAGATCCAGAAGCAATCCACATAGACGCGTTTCTACTGGATTGGTCTCATCTGGACTTATATGCATTCCCACCATTCAAGATAGTCAACAAGGTACTGCAGAAGTTCGCCTCTCACGAAGGGACAAGGTTGACGTTGGTTGCTCCCCTCTGGCCCGCGAGAGAGTGGTTCACCGAGGTACTTCAATGGCTGGTAGACATTCCAAGAAGTCTTCCTCTAAGGGTAGATCTCTTACGTCGGCCCCACGTAAAGAATGTTCATCAAAGCCTCCCCGCGCTTCGTCTGACTGCCTTCAGACTATCGAGAGACTCTCAAGAGCTCGAGGCTTTTCGAAGGAGGCAGCCAGTGCGATTGCGAGAGCTAGGAGAGCTTCTACCATCAGAGTATACCAGTCGAAGTGGGAAGTCTTTCGAGACTGGTGCAAGTCAGCATCTGTGTCCTCTTCCAGTACCTCTGTAGCCCAAATCGCAGATTTTCTTTTACATCTGAGAAATGTTCGCTCCCTCTCAGCTCCCACGATTAAGGGCTACAGGAGCATGTTGACTTCGGTCTTTCGTCATAGAGGCTTAGATCTTTCCAACAATAAAGATCTCCAAGATCTCCTTAAGTCTTTCGAGACCTCTAAGGAACGTCGTTTGGCAACTCCTGGATGGAACTTAGACGTGGTCCTAAGGTTCCTCATGTCAGACAGGTTTGAGCCATTACATTCAGCCTCCCTGAAGGATCTCACCCTCAAGACGCTTTTCCTAGTGTGCTTGGCTTCGGCTAAAAGGGTCAGTGAAATTCATGCCTTCAGTAAGAACATCGGTTTTTCTACAGAAAAAGCCACATGTTCACTTCAACTTGGTTTCCTGGCCAAAAATGAACTGCCTTCTCGTCCTTGGCCTAAGTCCTTTGATATACCTTGCCTCTCAGAGATCGTAGGCAACGAACTTGAAAGAGTGCTGTGTCCAGTTAGAGCTCTTAAGTTCTACTTAGCTCGTACTAAGTCCTTACGAGGTGGATCTGAGGCATTATGGTGCTCAGTTAAGAAACCATCATTGCCTATGTCAAAGAATGCTTTGTCATATTTTATCAGATTTTTAATACAAGAGGCTCATTCTCACTTGAATGAAAAAGACCGATGCTTGCTTAAGGTTAAGACGCACGAAGTAAGAGCTATAGCAACTTCCGTGGCCTTTAAGCAAAATAGATCTCTGCAAAGTATTATGGACGCGCCTTTTGGAGAAGCAAGTCGGTATTCGCGTCATTTTACTTAAAAGATGTCCAGACTCTTTACGAGGACTGCTACACACTGGGTCCATTCGTTGCAGCGAGTGCAGTAGTGGGTGAGGGTTCTACCACTACATTACCTTAATTCCAATATCCTTTTAATCTGTCTCTTGAAATTTTTTTAATCTTGTTTTTGGGTTGTACGGAAGGCTAAGAAGCCTTTCGCATCCTTTTTGATTTGGCGGGTGGTCAAATGTCATTTCTTGAGAGCGCCCAGATTAGGGGTTTGATGAGGTCCTGTTGTATGGGTTGCAGCCCTTGATACTTCAGCTCCTGGGAGTCTTTCAGCATCCTAAGAGGATTGCTGGGCTTCGTGAGGAAGACAGACTAACAAGGCAGAGTAATCGTCTAAGTCAACTTCCTTACCAGGTACCTATATATATTTGGGTTTTGATATGATATAACTGTCAAAAACTCTAAGCATATACGCTGTTAACTTAATTAATTCTGGTCTCTACCCACCACCATGGGTGTGAATCAGCTATTATATATTCACCGGCTAAGTTAAATATTTAAAAATGATATTTTAATTATAAAATAAATTTTTGAATATACTTACCCGGTGAATATATAAATTAAAGGCCCCCCCCTTCCTCCCCGATAGAGACCCAGCGGGATGAGAAGAATTGGAGCTGTTTACATGTATATGCGGTATCTGGCCGATAGTTGGCGCTGGTGGGCACACCCGCAACCTTCATAGCGATCGCTCGCGAGTTTTTGTGTTTTTCTGTCGAGCCGCCGGAGCGTCAGCTATTATATATTCACCGGGTAAGTATATTCAAAAATTTATTTTATAATTAAAATATCATATTTGTAAAATTCTTGGACTGAAGGATCCTATCAAGAGCACAAAGCCTTCCAAAGGCATAACCATCATATCTGGTTTATGGACCAATATAAAGGATGAGATAGAGAGGCTTTTGTTTTTAGGAAAAGCAGCTGGCAGCAGATAGCATTATTGAGACGATCATCTGTGAGGAGCCCATTATAATCTGTGAAGATTTGAAACGAAGGGAAGCGGTCGAGGATGGGAAGACATAAACGCCAGTGAATACTTTAAAACCTAGTCGTGGATGGTTTGATAATTTAAAAAAGCAAACTGGGATCCACTCGGTTGTGAAGCATGGGGAAGCTGGGAACCGAGGTGTAAAAGCCGCAGAAGAGTACGTTTAACGTTTTACGGCGCTTATTGCTGCGGACAGATACATCCCCCAACAAGTTTCCAACTGTGAATGAAATGGGCCGTATTTTGGAGAAGATTCCACGAAGGACATTCATCCTGGCAGAGGAGAAGAAACTGTCTAGCCATGAACCCATGATGGATAGATTGACTCTATCTTGTACTAATGCCAGTGGTAACTGCAAGGTCAAGCCACTGTTGGTGTATCACTCCAAGAATCCATGAGCTTTTAAGAGTAACAAGATCTTGAAAGAAAAACTTTGAGATGTAGCAAGCTAATATAAAGGCATGGGTTATTAGGCATTTTTTCACGGAATGAGTAAATCTGGCCTTTGGTCTGATGGTCAAGAAAAGAGCTGGGAAAACACCTGGCAATCTCCTCCTAGACAATGCCCCTGGCCACCCTCCAGGTTTTGAAGATGACATTCTTGATGAATTCTATTTCATTAAGATCCTCTATCTCCCCCCAACACCGCTCCACTTCTCCAGCCCATGGACCAACAGGTCATTTCTAATTTTAAGAAACTGTACACCTAAGAAATTGTTCATAAGTACTTTGACATCACTATACCAAACTCATCAGTCATGAATTTTGGAAAGACCATTTCAACATTGTAAATTGTTTGAAAAGTATTGATGTCGCATGGCAGGATATAATGCGAAGAACCTTAAATTCAGCATAGGAGGAATTGTAGCCAGATTCTGTAGCTGAAAGAGATTTAAAAGGGGTTTGATTTACAGCCTGACCCCGAGCCCACCTTGTTTTGGAAGAGATTGTCCATAGGAAAGTCCATGGGGCTGGAGGTAGATGAGGTAGATGTCAATGACCTTGTCGATGAGCATCAAGAACAACTGATAGAGCTTCAGGTGATATGACATTTGGAAGTGTTGCAATCGCTCAGTAGCAAGGAGGAGGTTGAACCGGAGGAATTGATTTCTTCAAGGGAGATTAAGCAAGTGTTAGCTAACTGGCGGGATGTTTCTGATATTGTTGAAAAGAGGTCCCCTGATAAATTGTCTATTGGTCGTGGTTCAGCTCTTTTTAATGACACTTGCCAGACTCATTTCCGCAACATTTTGAAAGAGAGACTGAAACAAAGCTCCTAAGATAGGTATATTTTTTAAAAGGACTGCGGGAAGTGAAAGTGATGTAAAGAGTGCTAAGACAAGTGAAGAACAGTAAAAAAATACAAATAAAAAAGTAAAAAAGTAGATTATAAAAAGTTAGAGATTAAGCTAAGTTAGTTCATTTTAAGTTTAAGCGTTATGCTTTGTGTGGAACAGAAAATACAGTACCGTCCAATTCTCAACCTTTTAATTCCTCCCTCCCTCCTCCTCCACACACACTGCTGTTAGCCGCTAGTGTCTGTTTCGAAGGTAAGAACTCCATAATAAGACCACATTTTGTTGCACATCACCGTAATAATTTTTTGTTAGTGTATGTAAAGTATGTTTATGCTGTACAGTATAGCAATTCAGAACTCGTTTTCCCATTATTATAAATGATTTGAGTGTTTTTTAAAATGGCAGGAAATGGATTATATTTTTTTTCAGTTATTTTATGTGGGAAAACTTAATTAAGATAAGAGCAAACTTATATACGAGCTTGTTCCAGGAACGAATTGTACTCTGTACATCGAGGTATTACTGTACCAATAAAACTACTATATAATTAACACAGCCAGTCACCCCTCATCATCCCATTGAATATACCCTATTTTGTTTCTACTCCCCCTTTGTTCCCACTTCCTTACTCACATCTCTAAATTTTACCTCGGTGTAACTCTTATGTAGCGTCAAGAGTACATTGTCCAAACTCATAAATACAATTCAGGCCATGTTAAAATTGAGCTGAACAGCTGTGGAGCTGTGGAAAGTTTGTAGTAAGGAATGCCATGGTTAGTAAGCAAAATGTTGAGAAAACAGTTGCCACTAGTATGTGACTATTTTGTGAAAGTGAGAAAGATAGATTGCAACACATTTGATGAGTCTCCCTAAAGGTGTTCAGTTTGCATATGTTTTTAGGTACTTTAATGAATTAATCTTTATTGCAGTGCTGATCTTTTAACTACTATATACAGCATGACATTGAATAATAGTTGCTTTAATAGCCGAAATAAAATGACAAATCAATGCTGATATAATGCTAGTGATTATTGAATGTTTTAAAGATGATGCTCATCTTACCATGGTACAGTATTCTGAATTGTAAAAATTATTCTAATTTTTAAGAATTACATTTGTATTGTAAGAATAATTTATTGATTTACGTGATGTTTCAAAAGGAGGAAATTACTTTAAATTTCAGTTCCAAGTCCATTCCAATGGAAGGTACTGTACAAGTAGGGTTGGTTTTGAGAAAATTAGCATGAAATGTGAAATTATTTTATTTTTGAGTTGGGTTAAGGTATTGCTTAAGAGTATTACTTTAATGCCTGAGCATTTCATATCTCCCTTCCATCAGTGTCGCTTCTTTATTTATTTCTTGTGACTTTATGCATTCTTGGAAATTAATGAATAGACTAGCCCATGCTGTGCTAAATATATCTTGATTGATTAATTTTGAAATACAGTAATGTACGCTACAGATTTTAGTGATGCTTATAGATTTGTTTTCTTTTGCAGCCATGGTAGATAACACATTTATAGATGGCCTGGGACAGTGAAATAGAAATTGAATATGCTCGTAAAGATTTGGATGTATGGCAAAATTTTGAAGTTTAATTATTGGCTTCTTTGGGGCTGACTATGGACTGTGCACTTCTCTGGGAGCCTTGTGTACAGCATCTTATGATGGGTGTCTGTTGTGCAGCAAAGAAGGGTGCATCATTTACAAGGCATCCAGAAAAAGCTGTAACCTATATGGACAGAGAATGGCCCAGTCTTAATTTTCTCTTTAACCCAAAAAACTTCAGCAACTTTGAATAAGGTAAGAGTAAAATGTGTGAAGGTTTTTTCCATTTGATTTTTATTTAGGACTTGTAATTCATTATTCCTGAATTGTGTTACAGAGTTGCAAGAGGATCCGCTCTGCGAATGAAGTAGGTGATTTTCGCTCTTAGTAGTTTCAGTGACAGGTCGCTACCCGATGTTTCTTCTTTGAAGAGTTGTCCTCCACCGAAGTCTGAAGTTCTTCGAAGATAGACCTTAAGATTCTCCACTGGGCAGACATCTTCCTTCAGGGGGCAGATTCTCCAAGGGCCCCATCTCTTGGTGGGTAGTTCATTCCTGGTGAGAAACGTCGGATCAGGGACGAGGGTAAGCTCTCCTGTATCTGCGAACAGGATATGACCCTCTTCTCTTGATAATGCCACTATTTCACTGACTCGGGCTCCCGAGGCGATAGCAAAAAGGAAGATAACTTTTTGAGTCGAGTCTTTTAGAGGGCACGAATCGTTGTCCAGGTTAGAGGCAAAATGGAGCACCTTGTCCAGGGACCAGGAGATAGGTTTTGGTGGAGGTGCTGGGCGTAGTCTAGCGCATGCCTTTGGTGATTTATTTAAGATATCACTGGACAAATCAATCTGGAAGGCGTACAGGAGTGGTCTAGTCAAAGCCGATTTGCAGGTGGAAATCGTGTTGGCTGCTAAGCCTTGTCCATGAAGGTGAATGAAGAAGGACATACAAAAATCAATGGTGATTTCCGCAGGATTTTTTGCCTTGACGAAAGAGACCCACTTTCTCCAGGAAGATTCGTATTGCCGTCTTGTAGATTCAGTCTTGTATTCCTCGAGGAAGTCTAAGCTTTTCTTTGAGATTCCAAACCTTTTCTTTGCGGCTAAGGAGAGAAAATCATGAGATGACTTCTGTACTTGTTGAGGGAGAACTGGGCCCGGTAGGGGGATCAGCGTGGGCTGCAGCTCCAGGACCAGAGGGTACCAATTGCTCCGGGGCCACTTGGGAGCCACTAGGGCCGCTGTCCCTTTGAAGGTTCTCAGTTTGAGAGGACTTTCAGCAGAAGGTTGGGGGGAGGGAACAGGTATATCCTGGACCATCTGTTCCAATCCAGTGACATAGCATCCACTGCTTCTGCCTTGGAGTCCTCGTACGGGGCCACATATCGAGGAAGTTGATTGTTGTCTCTCGTCGCGAAGAGATCGATCTGAAGTTCCGGGACTGGGTGAGAGATGAAGGAGAATGACCTTGCGTCTAGAGACCATTCCGACTCTATTGGGCTTGTCCTTGATAGAGCGTCCGCCGTCACGTTGCGGAATCCTTGTAGGTGAACTGCAGACAGGTGCCATTTCTTCTTTTCTGCCAAACGAAAGATCGGAAGAAGTACCTGATTTATCTGGGGCGATCTCGAGCCCTGACGATTGAGACATCTGACTACCACCGAGTTGTCCAGAGTCAGACGAATGTGGATCGAGGGAGGCGGGGAGAGTTTCTTCAGGGTGAGAAGAACCGCCATGGCCTCCAAGATGTTGATGTGAAAAGTCTTGAATAGGGGAGACCATGTTCCTTGAACCTGTCGTTAGTGGGAGTGACCACCCCAACCCTCCAGTGAAGCGTCCGTGTGGATGTTGATGGATGGAGGTGGGTGTTGAAGAGGAATGGACCTTTTCAGGGCCTTTGTTTCCGACCACGGCTTTAAAAGTGAGCGAAGTCAGTTTGGAAGCCGTCTCTTGAGGTCTCTTCGAGCAATGGATGCGAAACGTCTCCAGACTCCCGCGGCATCCTTTAGCTGTGCGCGAAGCACTGGGTTTGTCACAGAGGCAAACTGTAGAGAGCCGAGGACTTGTTCTTGCTGTCGTCTTGAGATCCGTTTGGATTTTAGAAGTCTTCTGACAGACCCTGCTATTTCCTTCCTTTTCTTCTGTGGGATGGAAAGGCGGTGTGACTGAAGATCCCAATGGATTCCCAACCATTGGAACTTCTGAGCTGGAGAGAGGCGAGATTTCTCGGTGTTTATCTTGAATCCTAGATGCTCTAGGAACTGGGTGACTTTGTTGCAGGCTCTTACACAATCTTCGGGCGATGTCGCCCAGACTAACCAGTCGTCTAGGTAGGCCATCACTTGGACGCCCTGAAGACGGACGGAGCTGTTGGACGATTGTGTCTGCCAGCTTGGTGAAGATTCGTGGAGCCACGTTGAGCCCAAAGGGCATGGCCCTGAAGGCGTAACTTTTCCTTTGGAGTCGAAATCCGAGGTAGGAGGAAGCTTAATGATTCATTGGAATGTGCCAGTAGGCATCCGCCAGGTCTATGGAGACCGTGTAGGCCCTTTGAGGCAGAAGGGTCCTTATTTGTTGCAGAGTCAGCATCCTGAATTTGTTGTTCGCAATGAACTTGTTGAGAGGGGATAAGTCTAGAATGACACTGAGTTTGTTGGAGTCTTTCTTGGGAACGCAAAATAGTCTCCCTTGGAACCTGGTTGACTTTACCCTCCTGATCACCTTCTTGTTCAAGAGTTCTAGGACATATTCTTCCAGAAGGGGGTTTGACTGTTGGAAGAATTGCTGGAAGGCTGGGGGTGGTTGAGTCCAGCTCCAGCCTAGTCCCTTCTTGACGATGCTGTGAGCCCAGGGATCGAAGGTCCAACGATCCTGGAATTGCCCGAGTCTTCCTCCCACCGGAAGCACTTCATTGCTTCTGGTGTCCCGAGGGTTTGCCACCTCGGCCGCTAGCTCCCCTTCCTCCTCTGCCTCTGGAGGGACGGCGAGAAGAATCTCTGCCGGAGCCTCTGCTTGAGCCCTTACCTCTGGGACGAAAGGTAATAGAGTGTTGCTCATACGCAGGGGTGAAGACCGGTGACTGCGACACCACCGGTTGGGGGACCAACTGAAAGGTCTGTTGTGGCTGCGTGGCCACTTGGGGAGTAGCGGTACCCGGAAACTGCCGTCTCTGTTGACGTTGCTGGGGTTTCGGCTTCGGAGTTTTCCTCTTAGGCTGAGGGCCATCATCCTAAGAGGACTTCCTCTTTCGTGACATGCCCCACTTATGGAGAAGGTTCCTATTCTCCGTGGCGGCTTTGTCTACAATCTCTTTCACCAAAGAAGATGGAAAGAGATACTTGCCCCAGATATTGGAGGAAATCGGCCTCCGGGGTTCGTGTTTCACCGTTGCGTTGGCGAACACGAATTCACGACAGGCTCTGCGAGCCCTAGTGAAGCTATAGAGGTCCTTTGTCACAGTTGCCAAGTGCGATTTGGCTAGGACCATATAAAAGTCCGGGATTCTAGTATCCCCGGCCATAAGTTCAAGCTGTACCTGGTGGGACAGATACTTGCCCCAGATATTGGAGGAAATCAGCCTCCGGGGTTCGTGTTTCACCGTTGCGTTGGCGAACACGAATTCACGACAGGCTCTGCGAGCCCTAGTGAAGCTATATAGGTCCTTTGTCACAGTTGCCAAGTGCGATTTGGCTAGGACCATATAAAAGTCTGGGATTCTAGTATCCCCGGCCATAAGTTCAAGCTGTACCTGGTGGGACAGCGACGCGGCAAGCCTCTCCTTCGTATCCTGTTCCCTACGAAGAAGGTGATCATTTAGCCTTGGGAGGTCCTCATTAAATTGACGACTGGCTACGTCAGGCTCTAGTTTCCCTACCGTGAAGGTTGACTGGATGTCTTTCCAGTGCCTATCATCGGGGGGAACGGTAATGGAGAAGGGTCTGCACTCCTCCAGTGCAGGTCAAGGTTTCCCTTCCTCCACTGCCTTTAAGACCGCTGTGAAGGCCTTTTCGATGAAGGGGAAGGTCGCAGCATTTGGCGCAACGAAGGTTGGATGCTTCTTGCTAAGCGCCGGCATCTTGGAGTTGGTGAAACCCCTACTCTTCACCGCCTGGGCTAACATAGCTTGGGGCTTCGCGAGATCGAACACGATAACTTCCTTCGGTTCGGTCTCCTCCTTTGAGGCTGGTTCGGACCTGAGTCAGACGTAACAGTCCGGATAAGCCTCGAAATTTGGGAAGAACTCCACTTCTTCCAGCAAGATAGAGCCAACCCTTTCACTAATGTAGATTTTGCCAGTTGTAATTGGCATATGCTCGGCGTATCTCCATGGGTTAGCCTCCGAGCAGGTGGGGAGGTCCTTAACCGAAATCCTTTTCGGTTGCCTAAGGCTGACGAGAGTCGTCCGGAATTGCTCCTGAGTTTCTCGTACCTTCTTTTCCATGAAGGCTTCAAGCATCTTGAAGACCTCCTGAGTGGCCGATGGAAGAGGGTCCGGGGTGGCAGAAGTCGAAGGAACAGGTTCCTCGGACGGTGCAGGAGTTGCTGGGGGAGCAGGAGCGACCTCGGTCTCCGAATCGGGGTATTCCACCTGATCTTCCTCATAGTCGAGTTCCTCGCCCATGAGGTTCTTCTCCGTTTCTTCCGACACTTCCGACATATGTTCCACGTTGTCGGAATCTAGATGGCACTCGTGCATGGACTGGGCCATGACAACGTCGGGTTCCACCATGATCTGGACGGTGGGAATCTGATCACGGGGGACCACAGAGTCTTTGGATGCTTTTGGGAAAAGCAAGGCCCTCAAGTCTTTGGTGGCGTTCTTCTGGAAGCCACGCACCCATTTGTGTAGCTTCTCTCTAGCGTTGTCCCTTGCCTCCGCAGATGGAGGATTGTCAAACGCCTCGACCAAACGACTCTTGCAGACTGTGCAGTTCTGCGGGTCCCAATACTTCAGGTCGCCTTTCTTGGCGGCGCAGGGGGCGTGGGTCCGGCACGCCTTGTGCCCGTAGAAGTCCGGGCACTTCACCCCGCAGAAGTTGCTCTCACACTTCATATACAGTGAACCCTCGCTACTTCGCGGTTCGACAATCGCGGATTCACCACTTCGCGGGGTTTTCCCATAACCCATATATATATACATATCGCGGATTTTCCGGAAAATTCGAAAATACCGCGAAATCTGAAGATAACCAAATACGATATTTTGTTACCTGTAATTCCATTAATACTGTAATTATAGTAATATCTGCTCTTACTGATTGTTCATTGCATTACATATGATATATAATTCAGCACAGAAAGAAATAAAACACGAAAAGAGAATGTGATCATACGATAATTCAGTACGTAGTAAAATTAAATCGAACATGAAACGCAAATCAGATGCAGTCATACCATATTAGAATGGTGTGTACTGTAATGGATGTGCTTCTTTTCCATGAATCTTTTGTATGTATACGTACGTAGTACAGTACTGCATCCAATAATATTCTTTGTTGCAAAAATCACATTTCGAATAAGTACTGTAAGCGTACGAGAGAGAGAGAGAGAGAGAGAGAGAGAGAGAGAGAGAGAGAGAGAGAGAGAGAGAGAGAGAGAGAGAGAGAGAGAGAGAGAGGCGTAAAATAGCGTACGTACGTAAATTTTTATTATTATTGTTATTATTATTATTATTGTTGTTGTTGTTAATAAAATTATTATTGTTATTATTATTAATCATTATTATTATTATTATTACTGTACAGTATTATTATCATTATTTATTATTATTACGGTATTGTACTTAATCTACGTACGTTCAGTGTGCGCGGGACATCTTCTATGAGTAACCAACGCACCATAGTACTGTATAAGACGGGTTGTGATTGGTTCAAGCGCTGATAGATGACGAATCAAAACTCAAGTTTTGTTATCTAGCCTGTGATTGGTGTTTGGCCCGCATCTCCAACCCGCAGCATCAGAGTTCTCGCGGGACTGCATCGTTCACTTTCTCTTTCCGCGTATTGCTGAGTAGACGTTCTTAAGTTTGTGAAGTTGAATCTGTGCTGTGTGCGACTGTTTTAAGTTGAACTTTTTGTTGAACTTTCTGTTACAATGGCTCCCAAGCGTTCTGCTTCTAGTAAGGCTGGTAGTGAGCCTAAACGCCACCAAAGAATGATGACGATAGCTGAGAAGGTTACGCTTCTCGACATGTTAAAAGATGGTAGAAGTTACGCGGCCGCCGGCCGCCATTTTGGCATCAACGAATCCACCGTTCGCTACATCAGGAAGGACGAGGCGAACATTAGAAAGACTGCTGCAATCACCTTTAGCAGATCAGCGAAGCGAGTCGTTACAACGCGTAATAAAACGATCGTACGCATGGAAGGTGCTTTAGCTGTGTGGATTGCCGACTGTCGGAAGAAAAACATAGCGTTGGATACGAACACCATCCGAACAAAGGCTTTGAGCTTGTATGAGAATTTTGCGGCAAAGGAACCTCATGACGACGATGGCGACCATACTGAAGAAGATGATGATGTAGATGATCCTCAACCAGGGACCTCCACTGATTCCCAGCGTCAGAAACAACGTTTTTCCGCCAGCAAAGGATGGTTCGCGAAGTTTCAGAAACGCTTCGCCCTGAAAAGCGTTTCCCTGCATGGGGAGTCTGCTTCCGCTGACACTGCCGCTGCTGAAACTTACGTGAACCAGACTTTCAAGAACATTATCGCTGAAGGTGGATACAAGCCGGAACAAGTGTTTAATATGGATGAAACCGGCTTGTTTTGGAAGAGAATGCCGTCGCGAACTTTCCTGTTCAAAGAGGAAGCCAAAGCCTCTGGCTTTAAGGCATTCAAGGATCGCGTTACCCTCGTGATGTGTGGCAATGCTGCTGGATTTTTGTTAAAGCCGGGGCTTATTTATAAGTCGAAAAATCCTCGCGCTTTGAAAAACAAAAATAAGAATCTCCTTCCCGTGTACTGGATGCATAATCAAAAGGCATGGATTACGAAGATGCTGACCTCCAACTGGTTCCACCAGTGTTTCATCCCGCAAGTCCATGAATATCTCTTAGAGAAGGGCTTGCCATTCAAGATCCTTCTCCTTATGGATAACGCTGGTGGACACGCAACTGACCTGTCGCGTGAGGGCGTTCAGGTTGAGTTCCTGCCACCCAACACCACGTCATTAATTCAACCAATGGACCAGGGGGTTATCAGGGCGTTCAAGGCCCTCTACACGAAGAATACCTTGGCGGACCTCGTTGCGTGTGTGGATGCTGCCCAAGATGACGAGGATGAAGACTTCAACTTGAAGGCGTACTGGCGGCAGTACACCATAGCCACGTGCCTGCAGAATATTCAAAAGGCACTTCAAGAGATGAAACCTGCAACCGTAAATGCGAGCTGGAAGAAGCTGTGGCCCGATATTGTTTACGACGACAAGGGATTTACTCCGTCGGAAATCCAACACTCTGCAATACGGAAATCTGTGCAGTTGGCTGCCATAATTGGGGGTGACGGGTTTGGCGACATGACGACTGAAGACGTCGACGAGTTGTTGGACTGCCATTCCCAGCCCCTAACTGACGCAGATCTCGAAGACCTGACGAAATCGGCAAGTGAGGAAGAGAGTGAGGGTACCCAGGAAGAGACCCAAGAAAATGTAGAAGAAACGGGCTTAACATTAGAACGGCTCGCCAAGTTCTGCAACCATATGAAGGAGGCGAAAGAAATGTTGCAAGAGTGGGACGAGGATATGGTTCGCGCGATGCAATTCTGCAACAAGGTCGATGACATCACGACTCCCTACAGGATGCTCTTGGATCGAAAAAAGAAGCAGCGGCAACAACTTCCGATCACAATGTTTTTTCAGCCTCGCAAAAAAGAGCCAGTTCCTCCTGCTAGTACGCCTTCGGAAGAAATTGAAGAAGTTGAAGAGGTGTCCCAGGAAAAGACACCTCCGTCTGAAGAGACGTAAAATACTATCATTGACTGCACAGTAGAACACATCATCAGCTTCATCATCATCATTTCTACTGTGCAGCAAATTCATCGCCATCGTCATTCAAGTTTTTCTGGAACTTCTTTCGTGGTGAGTACAGTAACAATCTTTATTTTTTACTTTAACCTGTTTTATAGTTTAGTACTGTACGTACTGTATGCATTAAGTTAAAGGGAAGGTTTTAAAAGTCTACATGTTGTAACCTATCATATTTTTTTGTTTAAAATTTACATTTACGTACGTAAAACAATCTCTCTCTCTCTCTCTCTCTCTCTCTCTCTCTCTCTCTCTCTCTCTCTCTCTCTCTCTCTCTCTCTCTCTCTCTCTCTCTCTCTCTCTCTCAAATTGTTTTCCTGCTTTGCTACGTACAAGTACTGTATAATTTATATTTGTAAGGTAACATATTTTGTAAATGCTTTGTACTGTAAATACTGTATGTACTGTATCATTATTTATCACTATCATCATGCGTGTTAAATGCCTTGTTTGTTCTGAGCGTGGTTGTTTACTGAGCGTACACGCCGTCGTTTCAGGCGGCGTCATAAAGAAAAAGATTTCATTTGGAAGTCCTAAGAAAAATACGTAAACTAAAACATTGGTAATAAAAAAATCAACATACAGTACTGTATAATCAATATAATCGATGCAAAAACTAACCATACGTACATATATGTGTACACTAAATGAGTTTGTTTCTTCATTATGATCAGAGATGAACGTAAACAAAACATTGGTTGCCATTTTTTATCGTGCTTTTTAGGTGTTTAGGAAACACATGATATAAAATCGCCTTTAATATTTGTGCCTGTTTTAGTTTAGGGTGCTGTAGTACATGCATTAAGTGTTCTGTACATTACAGGGTGTAAAGGGTGGTTTGTTAACAGTACTACGTACAAGGGAAGGTTTTAAAAGTCCGAATATACATGTTAAATAAATAGGTAAATATGCTGTCACTACTTCGCGGATTTTCACCTATCGCGCCCGCGTCTGGAACCTATCTACCGCGATAAACGAGGGTTCACTGTACTCCTCCTGTAAAAGAAAGAGATCATGAGTACATGGAAGGCATATGAATGACTTACATTACTCTAAAATTAAGATAATTAACATCTAATTTTAAAATTATTTCAATTAAAAAGCCTTTTAATGCTTCAGATTAATGAGCGGGAAAGGAAGTAGATACACATACTTGTGAATCCCGCCCAGCCGGTTACCGTAACCTTATCTGTAGACAATTTCCTTTGTGTCCGAAGGTCACAATGAGGGAAATCCATATGGATGAGCCAAGCTAGGCCTCTAACAGAAATTGCCTGCAGAGTGTAGCAGGGTCTGAGACCACTCAGATCCCTGGAGGAGAAGGGGTATAGGATAAACCCCTTATTAACTGTAGGTTCCGGCAATCGACTGCACTAAGATACACAGAGTATGCTGGAATATTGTAATGTGCAATCAAACTGCATAGCCACAATCTTGGATGGTAAGACAATACCTATATGGAAGTGGCCAAGCCATCTGGCTGCAGTAAATTGACTGTCGGCATGTTGCCGGCAGGCATGGAAGGGGTGCATGTCCCTTAACGTCTCATGAGGGTGCCGGCAGACCGACGGCACACCGGAGGCCGGTCTTGCAGGGTGGAAGGCATCAAGACAGAAACACTGAGTATCTAAAGGCTAATACCATCGTGGCGACCGCCGGCACAGCGGCGGGTCGTCGGCAGGGGGCGGCGGCTCCGGCAGCTGAAGGCTGACGTCATGGTGAGCCTTGGATCAATTCATAAGATATATGTGTATATTGTAGTATACCTAGATTGCCGGCAATCAATGCCGGCATGTGGGTGGCCGACTCCGGAAGTCGGCTGGCTGTTACTAGGTAAAACGAAGGGTGGGACGTCGGCGGTAAGCCAACGGAAGGCGGCAGCCTCCGGCACACGGAAGGCTGATGTCTTAGAGGGGGAAGGAATCTTATGAAAGGATGTCACCTGAGGTAGTGGTGGTTATCGCCGGCAGTAGAGACGGCAAGGGACCGGCACCAGGATGGAAGGAGAGAAAGGTAAGGAGGGATGGAAGGGGTAAGATCCCATACCCCTCCGGCATCCCTCCAGAGAGAGTGCACTCATGATAGGAGTGGATACTCCTAACATCCGGCGGCAGGGAGCCGGCAGTAGGCCGGGTGCCTGGGGTAACCCAAGGGAGGGTTAGAGGGCACTCAAGAGGGGGGAATCCCCCGCCGGCAACCACCCCCATAGAACGCTATGAAGGGTATGTGTACCAGAGCGACCAGCTCAGCAGGAGAACAACTAGCCCTACCACTCCACCCAAGGGAGGAGTTGTAGGACTAAGGAAAGCCTACACCAAAGGGATAGGTGGGGAGGGAGAAGAATAGGTCTTTCTAAAGAGGAGAGACTGTATGACAACGGCCACCAAGGTAAGGGAGAACGCTCCCTAACCTAGGGTAGGTAGCCCAGAATGAGAACGGTACAGATGTACCGTCTCAAACTATAATAAGGCAGAGTCAACCCCCAGAGCTACTAGAGTAGGAGGACTAACTCCTAGGCTAGGAAGGCTTGAAAGACACATCGCTAGTCACAGGGAGGAAGGAGTAACCCAACCAGGTGCAACTAAGGAAGGGCAGGGCCTTTCCTAATCTCTCAGGCACAACCCTAAGGGAGGGTTATTCCCTTAGGGGAGGCAGAGAAGCGATAAATACTCTGGTTGTAGACAAGATTCCCCTATATAGAAGGGAAGGCAAGACTACCCAGAGGGAATGCCCTCAGGCAGGGGGATTAGGGAGCATATAGGGGTTCCTACATTAGGTTAGGAGGGGATGATACACAATCAACACAGTCCCCTATATGGTCCCCGAAGGCGGAAACACTTGCATCACAGTAAATAGTATGTTTAATAATGCCACAATCTTCATAACTTAACCTAGGAACACTGGTATATATCATGCATGAAAGCAAGCACTAGGCTGTCCAGCCTAGGGGCTAAGCTAGCGATCTAGTATGGGGTCGAACAGCGACCGAGTCTGATGAGCTCTAAAACACGATATAAATATTTCCTAGCTATGAAGACTAAATAACTAATAATATTAATTAGTTAAATGACCGGAGAGGGCTGTTCTGGCTAACTAAATAAAGCATGCAACGTGAACAGCGACGCCATAAAATGACGCGTCCGGTATCGGCACAGCTCTGCCACAAAACACAATATTTTACGAAAAGTAGAAGTTACTTTACGGCTAGAGCTTATTTAAACAATACTGAGACCTGGTACTCAACTTTCCAGAAGAAGGCGAGGCTGAAGGTAGCGACATAACGGCGATGTAAGCAGATAAAATAAGCACTTGGGAAAAATCCGACTAAGCAAAGGAGCTACAGGCGAAAGGATGAGGACGGACGTGACTTCATTTAGCAATGGCGCCCGTTTGTTTACGTCTCGAGTACCAAAAGCAACCACGGATGAGTGTAACTGTGGAACGGCTCCCCAGTTATTCAACCACCTTTCCATATCGAAGTGTTAACTCTATATGGGGTGCAGATAGCTATGTGGCGTGTTAATACATGCATCCCCTGTTGATATACGATATCCTAGAGGGAAACCTTTAGGGTACTCGCACCAGAAGTTAGAATTCTGTGATAACCTTTAGTTTAATTCTCTGGGAATATCCACTGTAGTTAAATATACCCTAGGAAGCTACTGAAGGAACCTTCCATCAGGACGTCATGGCTTGAGCCCAAAAAAGTATTTAAAGCTTATTACAGTACTGTACTGTACTATGTTGTTTAGTCTCTTTAAGATTTTGGTTTGATAATTTATAGTGACAAGACTGAAGAATTATTTTTAACTGACCTTTTTTATGGAATATACAGTACTGTACAGTAATTAATGTTCTAAGCTTACTTTATATTATTGTCTTTTTTATTGCATCACATAGGAAATGGAAAAGAATGTCTCCTTAGGAAAACGAGGCTACCATTGGAGTGGCCTGGAGCATTAGATGCCTCCATTACTGGCTCAAAGGAGGGTTTTGGATCATCAGTCCCAGTGATCGTAATTGCCAGTCATGGTATTGAGCTGAGGGCTATCAGGGTGTAAGTGGTTAGTTCCGGAAACTTGTTTTTGTAGCTGTTGAGGCCTTGGAAACAAAGTTAGTCATCATCATTACTTGATACTAAAGGACATTATATTAGGGATTCTGTAGTGGTTAGTGATGTGATTTGTCACTACAGTACTAATGTATCTTTGCAGGATCCCTTTGATACCTTAACTGTGCAGCTTGCTGTCCAACCTATATCCCTTATAATCCATAGTGCAACTGGAAGTTTTCTCTAGGTAGCAGTTTAGCAATGATTAGCCTCCCCAGCCTAAGCATAGTGCTGTAAGACCCATCCATCTGATGTATTGTGATAATACTGTAATTTATATTTGTTCCTACACAAATACAAATCTTTAATATGCGTGTGACATCGGCAAAGCTGGAATGGCTGTTTAAACATTTAAAGAGGTAAACATGGGTAAAGAAGGTGGGCTGAGGGCTGGCCCTGCTCTACCCTGCCCATTCTCCAGGTAGAGCAACCCTTACTTTGACTTTGGCCATAGATCAGTACAAACGTACAGTACTTCCCTGCTGCCTCTAACTCGACTGCCCAACCTTGATTTTTCTTTGACTTTTCAGAGATTGTGGTTTGCTGTTTTGAATGGCTACAAGGAAGTTGGCAATGAAAAAGCCTATTGTGGCTTCTAGATCTCTTATTTGCTACTCCAGCAGCTTTCCCCTCGATGAAAGGTGGGGACAATGTTCCCTCTTTTGCCCCCAACCTGGTTGTACCAGGAAGGGCAGTTGAAGAAGGAAGGGAAAGAGGGAAGGAGGGAGGGGAGGTTGAAGTCTGCAATCCTCCTCCTCCAGTTGGCGCTAGCTGGGGTATGCCTTTTGAGCCATGAAGCAAAATGACAGTAACATGAAGCCTAGAGCAGGGTGGTGAAAGTCATCTAGGACTAATACTACCTTTCTTTAATCAGCCTTTGCTTTGCCCTCACTTGCACACAGCTATTCCTGTCATACCTTTTGGAATTCTCAAAAGCTGTGTCACTTGTGTCTAAAGGGACAGTAATGAAGAACAGGCTGCTACAGTCTTTAGTTAGGATGGAGAGCAGTCCTAGATCTCTCTCTGTGAAGAAGATTGTTCGACAAACTTCATTCAATAAGGAGACCAAGAATGGTATGTGCTGCCATCAGGACAATAAATTTAGGCTTTCTGTGGACTTTAAGGATGCATATTTTCAAATATCAATCCATCCTTATTGCAGAAAGTTCTCCAGTTCAACCTCGGGGTTGCTGGTCAGTGTATAAATTCAGAACCCCTGTGCTTTGGACCCCCCCCCCCCCAATATTCACATGAATGTTCACCTGTCTTGGGTCCAATGGAATAGGTTTAGTTTTCTGAGTTATCTAGCCGATTGGCTGATACTTTCATCCGCCAGGAGGCAGTTGCTCTCTGTTTTAGGCAAATTGATATCTTTTTGTCAAGGTCTTACACACAAGAAAAGGATGAAATAAGTGTGTCTGCTGATACACAGCAGCAGTAAAAGTCTTTCCATCAGACGATAGTATCGGCATTCTGGGAGATAGGATGCCTTCTAAAACTTATTTCATCGTTGGAGAAATTCTTGCCTAAGGGGTATCGCTACCAGTGATAGCTACAGTGGTGTCTGAAGCATTACTGGGCAGCAGCTACGGAATTTCCTCGTCTTCTGGTTCTGGTGGAACAAGAAGTACTGTATGGGACAATTTGGCGTGGTGGTGAAATGATGAAAATCTCGCCAAGGGAGTTCGACTTAGACTTCCTACCTCTTGAGATGCTATTCAAAGGTTCTTCCAAGGAGGAACCAGACTGTCTGGGGAGGAACCAGACTGTCTGGGGATTGTGGCTCACAGAAGAAAAGCTCCTGCACATCAACCACTTGGAAATGCTAGAATCACTTCTATTGATGCAAGCTTGCCAATAGAGTATGATATGGCACACTTATAGTATTGATAACCAAAAATGCTACCGTAGTGGCCTATGTCAACAAGCAAGGATACACCGCTTCACAGTCCCTTTGCAAGTTGCCAAAGCACAAGCATATTTGGGCATTTGACAGTACAGTAGAACTGTCTGTAGTGCACATTCCAGGCAAGGGGAATGTTGTAGCAAACACATTCGCACATCATGGATAGATAAGAGGGTCAAAGTGGTCCATACTTCTCTGCTTGGTGGAAAATCTTCTTTCCCTAATGGGTTCCCCAACTATAGATTTGCCTCGGCTTCCAGTGATCTTCTCCTAGTTCCTGATCTGTCAACAGGTTTGGAGGATGCCTTCCAACTTCATTGGAACAGCATGGATAATTCTGTCATTCCACCCCTCTGCCTTGTATGTCGATTAATCAAGACTGTTGACAACATTGAATCTCTGGATGACCCTGGTACGTCTCAAGTGACCACAAACAGAGTAGAATCTGGACCTTCAAGTGACCACAAACAGTAGAATCTGGACCTTCAAGTGACCACAAACAGAGTAGAATCTGGACCTTCAAGTGACCACAAACAGAGTAGAATCTGGACTTTCTGATACTTCTCCTAGAGGTGCCGAGAAAACTACATCTATGGCCCAACTTTCTCTAGTAAGCCCTATATGCAGAGATACAATTGCTCAGTAGCATCACACCCTCTTAATGAGAGAATGCCTTGATGAAGTCATTGAGCTTCAGCACAGCATTTCATTCCCGTGCTGAATCTTGGTGACGGGCAAG
>NC_090738.1:114190699-114243199 GCF_036898095.1 Palaemon carinicauda
TAGGAAGACGTTATTTCTATCAGCTATGGCCTCAGGTGCTAGAATCTCAGAACTAGCAGCGCTCTCACGTAACCCGGAAAACATAGATTTCCTCCCTACAGGCGAAGTACTGCTTACCCCAGACAGAGCTTTCCTAGCAAAAAATGAGGACCCGCAAAATAGGTGGTCCCCTTGGAAGATCATCTCTCTTCCCCAGGATCCTTCGCTGTGTCCAGTCACTACTCTCAGGACCTTTTTAGCTAGATCTGCCACCCGCTCGTCTGGCCCCTTATTTATCAGGGAACAAGGTGGTACTTTGACCATTCAAGGTATCAGACAACAAATCCTCTACTTCATTAAACATGCTAACCCGGAATCATTTCCCCATGCTCATGATATACGGTCAATAGCTACCTCTATCAATTACTTCCAGAACATGGACTTTGATGACCTTAAAAAATACACGGGTTGGAAGTCTCCTATGGTTTTCAAACGCCACTATCTAAAGAACTTACAGGCCCTTAAATACCCTACGGTTGCAGCGGGGAGTCTTATCTCCCCCCATTAATCTCTGATTATTTCTTTATTCCATCTCTTCTCTCCTCCCTCCTGACCACCTCTCACACCACGTCGCCACTCTCCTGGGTGGTTCGTTAGCCCTAAGTTATTTTGCCATGTTTAATTGTTATGATTTAACTGTTATTGTAATTATCATTCCTGTAAAGTTTAGATATGCTTAGACATGTAAGGTTGATTCCTTTCACGACGGGACACTCAGGTGATCCCTGGTCCTCATATTATTTTAGCATTACATCCCCTATGCCTATGGCTAGTTTATGATTTATGTTTACTTACAGTATTATATTTTTGCCTTACATGGTGTTTGTTTTCTCCTTATTATGTTATTAATTTATTGGGCTTGGAAGGCATTCTCTGGTACATTCTCACCGGCCGTCACAGGCCCCCCAGAAAAGGGATTTTGACGAAGGAAAAATCTATTTCTGGGAAGAGGCCTGTGACGCCCGGTGAAACCCTTCCCGGTTATTTGATACGGACCCCACCCCTCTTTTTCCTTGCCAAGCCATATGTTCTTGCAGAAGGATGTCCTAGAGGGCGCGCGTGGTAGGTGTCGTTGGGGAGTTCAACCATGTTATCTAGGGCCTGTCACGGCCCTCCCCATTGATGAAGGGATTATCTAAATGGAAGACAACCTGTGAATAGTGGTTTACACACGCCTTTGTTTAATACACGACACCTACAAGGTGTTCGCGCGAGGGTTGTAACCTCTGCATTCCATGCTTTTATCTTTCTCTAGTATATTTGGAAGATTTATATTAGGAAAGGTATAAGGAAGGACCTTTCTCACCGGGCGTCACAGGCCTCTTCCCAGAAATAGATTTTTCCTTCGTCAAAATCCCTTTTTTAAAACATATACCTTTATCCCACAGTTTTCAGCAAATTGATTGTTATCTTGAATAACATTCACTGATAAAAGGTACCTCCCAAACCTGTTGTCTATTAAAGTAGGATACTGATGTTATACTAATCTGTACTTCGAAGCTCACAGTGACTTTTTGTAATTCTGTACCATATTGGTGTAGTGTATCATTATTAAGCTAATCTGTCAAAGTTTAAGATACGACAGTAGCTGTCAAAGTTATCAATGTAAAATGAATGTTCCTGGCTTGTAATTCATGAGTTTTGAGTTGGTCCTTTTGAGCTAGGGAGAGGGGCTTGGGATAACTTGTAATTTTACCCAGTGAATCGTCGGTGAACAATCATTGTCTGGTCCTCCCTTGTCTCGGCTTGGGTAGAAAGAGTCTTAGGCACTGATCATTTTTAAACTATGGTTGGTTTGTAGGACATCATCCTATACCTTGCTTTAGCTGCTTACGAGTAACCTTGAAGCTTTTAGAAAGTCCCAAGTACTTCCTTTAATATCTTATCATGAATTTATTACTTGATAGCTAGTGTGTGGAGCTTTAGGGCTAGCTCTCTACATATATCAAGTTTCTGAAATAATTATTTAAAGACTTATGGTGTCTTCCAACATTTTCTTTCTATACCATTGAATTTTTAAGAAGTGGCAATATATTGAATTAAATTTATTTTCATTAGCAGTCTGTTGGAATGTATCTGCTTGGCAATCTGTTGGACAGAGGTTTAAGACCCGCTTGATAGTTTCTTGTGGTGTCTGCATCCTCACCATCCTTGTGAGATAAGGAGGAGGGCCTCTGGGGGAGCCTATTGAGTATACCTGCCAAGTCATTAGCAACCATTGCCTAGCTCTCCCTAGTCCTAGCTTGGGTGTAGAGGGAGATTGAGCACTGATCATAGGTATATATGGTCAGTCTTTAGAGTATTATCACTGTTGCTTGTCTCTGCCAATCATAAGTGACCTTTAAATAAACTTTAAGCCAGACTTTTGTTGGCTAGAAATATTAATTCAGTGGTCTGGTTAACATATTTATTGATGATGATTATGATAATGTACTATGTTTCCCTTACTTGGTAATCGCCTTGTTTCTCCAATTTTGAGTTTTTTGCTTCATCACAGTTTGTGCTGCACTCCACATGAAATGAAGTAGAAAGTTGTATTATACAGTGTATTTTCATATGGTTCATAAGTTTGCTACGAAGGCTGTATGGTCTAGTGAAATTTCTAAGTGATATTAATCTTGTCTTTTAACCTTTGATTTGTTACTTGTTGCTCACTTCATGTTTTATTTCTGCTTCTGTTATAAATTACGGAGGTATAGATATATTTTACTTGATCTGGTTTTGAATGCAAGTGTTTTAAAATAAAATTACTTTGCTTGTAGATTTATGAAAGCTCAACAATTTGTGCTTATGTTAAGGACCCAATGGCACCTGATTCTTGACCTTCATCTGCAGAGACAGAGAATAAGACTTGAGTTTTAAGTTTATCATGGTCTTTGCTCTTATTATGGAATTCGGCAGTCTTGGGGAAGCAACGCATTGGCTATTATCAAGGATGGAATTAGTCCATTGACTGGCACTTCGGCATTCCTCAAGAATCGAAGCCTGCCGTTGAGCGTCCTTGGTTTGTATTTGCTAGAGTTGCTTTAGATTGTGTGGTAAACAAGATCTGGGAATTGATGGTATATCAACAGCGTTTGTTTTATGTACTAGAGATGCTGACCCTTCTCCTCCTCCTGTTCAACACAAGCTTTGGCATGGACCTTTGTGAAGAGACCGAAGAGCTAGGTCATGACATTTTCTGCATCTGTCTGCTGCCATGGATTGACAATTGGTCAGCATTTGGTAAACCCAGAGAAGGAGTGGTTCACGAACTTGATCCTGTCTGCCAATTTTTTTTTTTTACCAAACTTTCAAAATCCTTTTGAACAAAACCGTATTTTAGCCATCTATATTGTCATGTTCCTGTAGCTATTTCATTTGTCTTTTGGTGCATATCTGTAGGAGAAATCATGCATTTATAAATAATTCATACAAATGAAAGGAACTCGAATAAACTTTCATTTATAGAATAAAGTAATTAAACTACATTATTATTCTATGGGCCAAGTCACTGTTAAAAATTTAGAAAGAAGAAAATAACACAGTAAACTGATAATACAGGGGGACATGACAGTATGGATAGGTAGAATGCTGTTCAGTTTAAAAGAATTTTGGAAGTTTGGTAAAAAAATTGGTGTCTTTATTAAGTAACAAAATACCGTTTTAAATTTTTTTCTTGAGCTATATAAAATAAATGTGAAATTAATATTGTGTATGCATTAAAAAATGTGAAATTAATATTGTGTATGCATTAAAAAACTGAAATTAATATTGTGTATGCATTAAGAAAATTTTAAATTAATATTGTGTATGCATTAAGAAAATATGAAATTAATATTGTGTATGCATTGAGAGTCTGCACATGCTGAAGTCTCTCCCATCAACAAAATATTTTCAGAATGTCTTGAGGAAGCTTTATGTCACTGAAGAGATTTATGATCTAGGTTATTTTTTGACCCTTGATTTTTAAAGATCTCCATTTGGGTTACAATACAGTGGTCATTTTTAAATCCTGTCATACTTATTAACATCAGTTTTGATGGTTAGAATAATGAAATGGCAGCACTCTTTGGTAGTGGAAGAAATTTTTAATATTTGGAGTTTGGAATCTTAATGTAATCATATTATGCTGTTTATATGTTGTAAGTTTGATTAAATCTTTGTCTAATGGAAGATTCTATTGTTGCAGGGTTTCATCAAGAGATTATGTAAGCAGGAAGTGTACAGTTTTTTCATAAACAGGAGGATCACTGGAATTCTGTAAGCAATACAGTTATTTTTTTTTTTTACTTTAGATTACAAATTGAAATCTTTAAGCTCTCATCATAAGAGGAATTCTCTTAGTTTTTGTTATTGTTGCAGTAATTTAACTTAGGTTAACCCACATCAAATTTCAATAAGTTTTAAAGCGTAGGCAGTAGAGTATTAACATAATATAACCTTTGAGTGTGTTAAGTTTAAAAACACTAATTTTCTTATGTGAACCTTATTTTTAAGTTCTTAGTAAGTTTTTGTGATGGAGACAAAAATATGTGGTACTTTAACTAAGTAAGATTTATTACCAAAGGATCTCTTTATAGATCAGTTAAATTTTTAATGAAAGATTTCCTAAGAGTTGTTTTCATTGGATGTTTTTATTAGACTACTTGTACATATTAGCTAGGGAATCCCACTGTTGTTGACCCGTGATTAACATTATTGAGTTTTTTAGTTATTGAAAGGGGGTTTAACTGTAAAATTATCTTGTAGAAGTTTAACTATTGATAGAATTAAAACCTTATGTTTCTACGCATAAATACAAACCATTGACATTTAATAGGAGTGTGACAATTGGCAAAGCTGAATGGCCAGTACGCTTTAACAAGGTAAACGTAGCTGCTTGCAGGGTGCTGGGGTAAGCCCTGCCCACCCAACAGGCAGAGCTGCCCTCACTTTAGACTTTGGCCGCTGCTGAGTATATATGTTTACAGCTGCATTCCTTGACTTTGCTTTTAAACTGATCTCTTTCTTTCTCTTCCCCCCCCCCCCCCCCGAGTATTTGTGAGCTATTTGTGATAGTCAGCCCCTAAACCAGATATGTGGCTCTGCCACAGGTATGGCCAGTATGAGTAAACCGAAAGTGGACCCTCGTGTGTTTTGTGGTTTTTGCAGGGAGGAATAATGTTTGTGGTCATCCCCCTGTTAGGTGTTTAGGGAGTGGGCTCCTGTGCAATGGTTGGAATTTGCAAAGAGGAGGTCTAAGAGGGATTCTTTGGAGTTAGAGGGTATGCTCTTCTTCGGGAATGAAGCTGGCTGTTTCGCTGCAGTATCTTTCAAGGTTCAGTTCTCTGGGGAAACGTGTCGAAGGAAGAGAGGCTGTTCAACCCAACGGGATTGGTTCAGGGAAGGTGGTTACGTGGTCCTCCCCCAGTGGGGCAATACCCCCCCCTCCACTTTCTCGACCATCTCCCCACACTGTGATTATGGTTGACAAACCTGGCGAGACTTTGGATCTTTCAATGTTTTGACCTTTGCTTAGGATTGCTAGTGCTCCATTGGTGGAGAAACCTTTGGAGGCACTTGTATCTGCTAGAGCCTTGAAGTCTTCTGCTGATGCTTTCCTGCTGTTGTCCCCTGCAGAGGAAGAGCCTGAAAATTCTGTTCCTATAGCCACTTTGCCTGCGTAGACTCGGTATTCAATGATGAAACTCGAATTCTGGGAAGAAGCAGCGGATGCCTTTTTCTGCTTCCTCCCCTCCTGAATATTCAGTCTCCTGCTTTGGAAGTTCAGCTATGATAGCTATGTGCACAATCATAATGCCTACTTCTCCGAAGATGACTACTATGACGAGGTCACTAAAGCACAGGATGACTGGTTGGTCGAGGTCTTACAAAATGCTAAACATTAACCTGTCCTTGACTTAGGCATTTGTAGTGCTTGTGAAGAGCTTTGAGTATTCCTGCCTTTGAGAGAACTCGAACCTTCCGTGTGGAATGCAACCGGAGTTCTAAGGTCCTTGAAAAGGGCCCCTATGAGCCTATGAGGCAAGTGTCCAATCTCAATATGGTCCTATGCGCTACAAAGATTGTAGGAGAGCTGCACAGGTTATCATATTTACATATTGTAGTCATTCCGAGGAGTAAAGAAGGGTTTTGCTCTCCTTTGTTCCAGAGTTTGTGGAAAAAACTGAATCTGGTCACAAACTATACAAGTTTCAAATCTTTTTCCATCTCCTCACTTTGGAAAGCAGCTGAAAATCTGGAGGATTTACTTTTTTGCCCTGTGAGGCCAGGAAAAGGCTACCTGAAGCCGATTCAACCCTTCAGACTATAACTACAGAACCTCTTCACCAGGTCTGACTGGATCAAACAGATCTCCAAAATTCCAGTCTCCTTTCTTAGAGAGACAATTAACAGAGCACAAACCTAGGCAACATGTTAGCTGGAGGAACCAGAACTGCCTTTTACTCAAGATGTCGGAGGCATAGCTGCCATGTTAACCTTTAGGAAGAACCTGTCAGTGGGCCAAGGCTTATGTCTGGGAACGCCAACCTCCATATGCCACTATTTACGGGAATGCACCCACAACTCACTCGATACACATTTTCTTAAGACCCATGGTAGAAATTCGGCAGATGGTGTAGCATACCTAGCTCCCTCACAGAAAAAGAAACATCTCATCTAAGATAGTGGTTGTGACATCTGGCTAGGATCAGAGTAAGAATGCCTGGCCTTTTTTCTTCTCCTTCTCCCTATTAAAGTGCAGTAGTCTAACCATTATGTTGCTGAATCAAACCTTGAGGCAGGTAAGCTACCATGTAAAGTTACTGTTCTATTTTAGATTAGGGTAGAAGTGCTTTTCTCTCATCCTCTCATGAGAGGGAGGGTGAATAGTAAGGTAAACCATCACTTTAGCCTTGAATTGAAAATAACATATCCCATGACTGTCTACTACAGAAATCTAGTCCTATCACCTGAATTTCAGGTCATTGGAGGTGGGCTAGAATCAACTGAGTATATGATAACTTGGGATTTCAAACCGTCCACTTTGGTTACAAGGACTTCCTGTAATTTCAGTTACAAGGGGTTACAAGGATTTTGGATGTCCCAAATTTTCGTCCATCAGTGGAGACTTCATTTGCTCTCGGGTGGAGCGAATTAGTTTTTATAATCTTTGTCTAACTTGTTCATTAATTAGTTTATCATGTTAATAATCACTACATCCCCTTGAAGTCTTCCATGTGTTTGCTATTTTGTATGCAAAGAAATGACCACATTGCGTGATGTTGTATTTTTTCAGTTCCAGTTTGTACCCATTACCTCTTAAGTGTGAAGAGGTTTGTAGGCAACATTTGTTATTCCTTTTAAGAATTTTGTATATCTCTATTAGCTATCTCCGAAGTCATCGAGTTTGTAGATCAAACGAGTTCAAACATTCCATTCTCCGTCTATATCCAAATTGTCTTGGTGTTGAGACTAATTTGATGGCCCTACTTGTACTGCTTCATGTCTATCTTATATCCTTCTGAATACCTAAACCCCAGAATTGGGCTCCTTATTCTAGATATGGTCTTGTTAATGATGTGTATGGCTGTAGTATAGTGCCTTTGTTTTTGTATTCTAATTCTCTCTTTATGCAAACTATTAGTTTTTGTGCTTTCTTTTCATCTTTTATGCTCTGCTTGGTGAACTTCAAATCTTTGCAACAATAATGCTGAGATCTTCCTGGTCCCCACTTTCTATTTCATCACTCAGCGTGAGTAATCTGCTCGTGGGTTACTAGAACCCTAAGTGCATAATTTTGCATTTCCCACAGTTGAAAGACATTTGCCATTTATTTGCCATTTTCTGGACCATTCTCCTAACTTAATTAGTTCCTCTCTTAAGGTAAGAATTCTTTGTTTAGTTTAGAATCGTTGGCAAATTTGGCTATTATAGTTAATACTAAATTTATGGCATTAATATAAGTCAGAAATAGTAATGGACCAAGGGCTGATCTTTGAGGTACTTGGCTTGTAACAGCTGCCAACTATGAGGGTATTCCATTGATTTCATATCTGTTTTCTGTTTCTCAGCCAATCTTTGATCTACTCAGCTGGCTCGTCAATGATGCCTAGTGCTCTAATTTTAACCATTACTTTTTTATGAGGGACTTTATCAAAAGCCTTTTGAAAGTCTAGGTATAAGATGTTGTCTATGGCTGCACTTTTGTCATATATGTTAAACATGTTGTGGAAAAATTTCAACAGATTTGTCACAAAGGATTTTTTTTTTCTAAAATCATGTGTGTTCTACTAATGAAGTTTCTATATTTGTTTAAAAATTTTTGGAAGTCACTGAGGTTAAGACACACAGGTCTGTAATTGCCAGGTTCTTCTTTAGGTCCCTGCTTGTAGATTGGAGGAACATTGCCTAATATTCATCCTTATAATGGCTTTCTTTTGTTGGCTGTCTTGTGGAACATTTTGTAAAAGTGTGGGGTATCTCTTCTCCTAGGTCTATAATCTCTCTTGGATGTATATCATCTGAACCTGGTGCCTAGACTTAGTCTTTTTATTTTATTTTTGTCATCTTCCATTGTAAAGGGGAGTCTATTTAGTAGTTGTGACCCCTCATATTTGATAGCTGGTTTAGGTAGGGTCATTGATTCTTCCCTAGTGAATACAGTTGTGAAATATGCATTTCTTGGCTCAACCTGTGTTGCCCAGTGAAATGCTCCTTATAGCACCATTTCTAAGGTATAAATACTGCTAGATATACCAGAGAAAAAGTTGCATGGAATGCCAGGAATATACCCAGCTCGCTCACCCTTATAGGGTGTCAGTATAGAGACTGGGGCGTGTTAAAACCACTACCAGAGGTCCCTTACCAATTAGTCTTCTCCTTCCCTTTTATCAGCTTGGCTTTTTCTAAATCATTTGTTTTAAGATTACCCTTTTGAGTCTCTTATTGAACTATAGTTATTTTCAATTGGTTTTCTACCATTTACATATGCAAAAAATATTTGTGGCTTTTCTTTACAAGCTGAAGCTACTAATTTCTCTTCATTAATTGTAGCATTTCTTACTAGTTTATCTACATTTCTGCTCAACTTTTGTGTTGGGATATTTCATGGTGAGGACTGTTTCTTGTCTGCTTCTTATTGCATTGGCCATTTCTCTGTTGAATCAATTGGGCTTTGGAGTTCAATTTGGTAAAATGTCTATATGCGGTATATATTTAGCTCTTATTCTTTGTATTTTTCTACAAAGGAGTCCTATTCTGTATCTGTTCAGTTTTGTCGTATTCCAAGTTGTTTGTATATTCCTTCAGTTGTATCCAGTTACTTTGTTGTCTAGATTTTTTATAATTTTCATATTTTTTAGATGAGGAGTATAGACTTTTGATAATTTTCATTTCTTTTAGATGAGAGATATAGATTTTTTAGTTTTCATTTTTTTTAGATGAGGAATATTTACCTAAAACCTAACTATTCTATGATGGTTACTTTTGTTGGTATTTTTATCTACTGAGATGCTGGATACTAGATTTTCTTCTTATTAGCACAATACAAAGTATGTCATTTCCCCGAGTTAGTTTATAGACTCACTGTTGGAGGAATAAAACTTTAATAAATTCTAATAGCCTGTGTCCCTCTGCATATGACGTAAATTCATTTCGGTTATACTTCTTGCTTTGTCTACCCTGCAAGCCTAGGTGTAGTTGAAAGTGGCTAATCTTTGTGATAGGAGGGGGATGGGGGCTGGGTATCGCCGCTACCCCCAAGTAATTACATACTCCTTGTTATTCATTTTAACAGCAGAGTTCCAGCTTTGCTGAAATCATACTACTATTAAATGACTGTGGTTTGTGGTATAGTTAGGAGAAATACAAATTACGTAACTGTGATAATTCCAAATTGTTTCAAAATCTGTTCATATGTACTGCACTTGTAGGATACGATTTGGTTACATTCCTTAAGCTTGTCGCACACTGAGCTGGAACGGAACCGCCCCTTAAGCCGCCGAAGCCTCAAAACAGAACAGAAACGACGTCCAGCGCGCACACTGAGCCAGAAGCCACAGAACGGAACCAACGCAGAATTTTAAATAAACGAAGGAAGTTTTCCTTAATCATAACTGAGTTTTTATTTAATTGATGTTACAATGATTAGATATTCTGTATATCAATCTTTTATTGAATCCATAAGCCAGATGTTTATATGTTTTCAAAATAGAAATCTTAATAATAATAATAATAATAATAATAATAATGATAATAATTAATAATCACTCCAAAATTATTTGTATTAAATCATAAGTTCACATCATTGTTATTAAAGTACAGTACATTCGTCAAATTTCTGACGTCAGCAAAAATAATAATGATAATGATAATAATAATAATGATAATAATAATAATAATGATGATGATGATGATGATGATAATAATAATAATAATAATAATAATAATAATAATAATAATAATAATTAACAATAAATAATAATCACTCCTAAAATCTTTGTATTAAATCATATGTTTACATCATTGTTATTAAAATACATTCATCAAATTTCTGTCTTTAGAAAAATATTGGTTGCTATTACACTAACCTCCGAATTCCTCAGCAACCCTTTCCAAAACCACCGCTGCAGTCTTTCTGCGCATGCGTAGCCTGTCAGACGCCACCGACGCTTTGGAAAAAATATCTTTCAAAGAATACTGTGTCGGTTCCGGTATGTTCTGGCGCGTCAGTTCCGTTCTGTTCTGGCCCAATGGGCACAGCCAGGTAAGAATGCATGCTTTCGATTTCTATCGGACGTTTCGGTTCTGATCGGGTGGTTCCGTTCGGGCTCAGTGTGTGGCAAGCTTTACAGATTTGCTCTATTTTTCTCAGGATTTAAAAAATTTTTATCTTGCTATTTTAGATGCACTGAACTGTTTATCTTTGGTATTAAGGATTTATTTAGCACTTTTATTCTTATTTGATGTTGATTTTCTAATGTCTTGTCTGTTTTATTTGTGTTTCAGTTACTTAATTTCATCCTGGAGTTTTTTTTCTAATGTTTTATTTCATTCTTATGATCCTTGGTCAATCTAGATTTATTTTTCTTTCTAAATGTTTTTTTTTTTTCTACATTTATTTCTTTTGTATGGTTTGTATTGATCATCTGTTCCTGAATTCACAATTCATATCACTGTTAAAAAAAGGAGTTAAATTTATTTTTACTTTAACCCTTTTACCTAAAACCTAGCTATTCTATGATGGTTACTTTTGTTGGTATTTTTATTTACTGAGATACTGGATACTAAATTTTCTTCTTGTTAGCACAACCCTTAACTCCCAGGGGGTTATTTTTTTCCCAGCACATTTTGCAGTATATTTATTTAAAATTGCTCTAACAGCCTTAATTTTTGTCATAGAGAGGTCAGGTTGGTCTCATTCTCTTGGAAAATGCCTGAATTTTCTCAAAAGATTATCAAAAATATGAAAAAAAAAATATATATAGCATTTTTTTGGAAGGACGTACCGGTACGTCCATGGGGGTAAAGGGATGGGTTTTGTGAAACGTACCAGTACGTTTTTTTTTTATTTTATTTTTTTTTTTTTATTTTACTGGCATGAATAATTCATCATAGTCTTCTTGTGTAAGTAATAATTTTTCAATATTAATCTTACCCGATGATCATGTAGCTGTCAACTCTGTTGCCCGACAGAAATCTAAGGTCGGGATACGCCAGCGATCGCTATACAGGTGGGGGTGTACACAACAGCGCCATCTGTGAGCAGGTACTCAAGTACTTCTTGTCAACAAGAACTCAATTTTTCCTCTGTCGTGCCACAGGCAAGACCTACTAAATACGCCGTCCCTAACTGGATTTGTTTTCTCAACGATTTGGTGAAGTACACTATTCCAGTTTTGAGCTTTCGCTATGCAGGGGTTTTATCTTCATTTCAAAACTTGAACTCGTTTTGGATAGATTTGATTATGGTGACAAAGAGAGTATGGACTCTCTTTCACTTTTAAATGGCCGACCCTTCCCTTAGACGGAAGTGTTGGTGACGAAGAGAGTATGGACTCTCTCTCATTTTAATTGACCGACCCTTCCCTTAGACGGAAGTGTGTTTAGGTTTTTGGTAATTTTGCTTAACAAGTTATAGATCTATTTATTTTATATCTCTCCGCCTTTATAGGCCTCTTCGATTAACTTTCCATTTATTATAAACTTATAAAAAATTAATTTTTATGTTTGTTTATATGCGACCTTTCCTAATAGTAGGCGGTCCTTACTTGGAACCGAAGTTAATTAACATTGAGCCCGTCATTTCGTATTTTCCTTTTAAGAATTTTTACTTTTTTAATTTTAATGTTTTTGAAAGAATTTCTTTGATAGTCTCGTACTGTTTTCAAAGATGAACTAACGTTTAGTTTAGTCTCCGCAGTTGTTGACGTTCAGAACGTTCAACATGCGCTCTATCGTTACGATAGAGAGAGAGAGTATTTCACGGTTTCACGTTGCAGTAAGAATAAACCGATTCTAGCGTTTCGTTCATTCTTTCCTAGCTTAAATGGTTTTAATTCTAATAAAGGAACTTTTTATTTGGGAAACCTTTCAGTTTTTTCCTTTAACAAATAATATGTTTTAACGATATATAATTGGGCTCTTCTCTCAGGTTCTAAGTCAAGAGAGAGAGAGAGATAGAGACGGAGGGAGAGAGAGGAGAATAAACGTTTCGTTCAAGCGGGTAACGTTGTTCTCGTTTTTTACTCTCCTCCCTAGTCGCTATAGGGGAAGAAGGTAAAACGTTTCTAGAGTTTTATTCTTGTTCCCAGGCTTTATGCGGTGAGAGATTTTAAACGTAGTTTATTTGATCTAGTGTTTAGTCTCTTTTCCAGCCACTGATTTCTTTATCTTTCATTATGTTCTTCTGTTGCATTGTAAACTGTTTTCGCAATTACTACCTTTTAATGAAGGATAGGATTGCGTGTTTCAGGTACAAATCACTTAAAGTTTCGATTTCAGTGAAATAAGTGCAAACAGAAAATCAAAAGTGATAAAGTGATATGCACAAGTGTTACAGTGTTGCGTTCGAGGGTTCGTCTGTTCGTGCCAGTTGTTCACCTAGTCCGATACCTCTTACAAGCTCCCAAGCCCAGGGGAGAAGTAATGTCGAAGGACTTATGGGTTCCACAGGCCTTGATCGACAAACAGACGTTTCCCTCCGTGGTTTCGGGTGTATCTACACACGTTGCCGACGTGATCACCCCACCCACACAAAGACGAGAGAGCCCATTTATTCCTCGTCTACGGAAGAGGTTTCTCGCAGAAACCATGGACCAAATCTTGCAGCTTTAAGTGCAAGTCGGTCCCTTCCGCGCAAGTCCAACGGCCTAGGTGTAGCCACTGGGTCAGTTCGGACTCGCTCCAGTCATCCGACGACTGCACACCTCCCAAGAGAGGCAAGGTGGTACCGCAACAGGCAGTAACTCCGTCTGTTGCCGCACCAGCTGTTTTAGACCCTCAGTCACAACGGACAGTAGCTCCGTTTGTTGCCGTCTTTTATAGACCCTAGTGGTCCATGCTGCAGACTACAGTCTCAGTTTGCTCCTTCATGCAGGAGTATCGTGCTGAGAAGGTTGACAATGCACCTGTTAATCTACAACCTGCCACGGTTGTGCGCTCAGCAGAAACTGCGGCTGCCTGCTCCCACACTCCACCTGTGAGAGCTCCACCTCCGATGCGCAGTCGACCCTGCCAGACGCATGTTCATGCTGCTCCCTCCGTTGACATGCGTGAGCTACCGCATCAGCAGTGGGAAGGTGCTGTAGAGCTGCCGTGTTTTGACACAATGCGGCATGCTCCGCAACCCATGCTGCATGCTCCGCTTCCCATACGGCATGCTCCGCAACCCACGGCAGTCCCTCCCACGCACCAGCACTCCGCTTTTGTTGTTGCCAGCTCCCACTCTCCGACTGCGGAGAAGGTTGACGATGCACCCGTGGGCCTACACCTACCACGGTTGTGCGCCCGGCATGGCTGCCTGCTCCCACACTCTTGTTGTGAGAGCTCCTCCACCCATGCACAGTCAACCCTGCCAGATGTATGATGACTCCCACAGACACACGGAGCACTCCGTTGCCGTGCGTGAGCTACCACAAGCTGCCGTGTTTTGACACGGTGTGTCAGCCTCAGCAACACACTGTGGTTACCGCCACTCGCCCGCAGCAAACTAGTCAGTCAGGAGTTGAGGCTTTTGGTTGTTGCCAACTCACAGACTGTCAAACAGTTACATGACATTGCCTTCTGGTGTGCTACTAATACACCAGTGCTGTATGTCCTCACGCACCTGTTGGGGTTGACAGTTCAGTTTTTGACAGTTCACAGACTGTCAAGCAGTTTCATAATGTTGCCTTCTGGTCTGCTGCTTATGCACCAGTGAAACCCTCACTGAGATAACCTAGCTTTTCTCGGACATGGTTCCTGTAGATGAGAAAGTGCTGTTCTCCCTCCTTCTGATATTCCCTTGAGGACTCTGTCATTTGGAGAGGAGCCTTAAGCTGCTTAGCCTCCTATGGACTTTAATTAAAGCATAACATGCTTCCAGGGAGGGTAAATGGTTCCGCTTCAGTCGCTAACCCCGTCTGTTGCCACACCTGCTCCCATAGACCTTGAGCTTTGTTGCAAGACATGCAGTCCAAGCTTAGTCCTTGATAGAGGATTTTTTACGGAGAAGAACCTTCTTGCCAACAACCTTCCTACTCACGTCCGCCAGTTGAGATGGTTCCTCCACCGGTGCGACCCAGTGTGGGTTGCCAGTCGCACGTTGACGTTAAGCTACTCTCGGAGGTGGTTGTGGACGTTCAGTGTGTCACTGGGAAGACGTTCAACAACCAGCAGAGGTGACTTGTTGTGACGCAGTGCGGCAACCTCAGCAACCCGATAAGGGGTTGTCTGCACTACCCAGACAGTCTAGACAGTTTCGGGTTGTCGCTGTACTTCCTCGCTTCCCCATGGTTGACAGTTCACAGACTGTGCAGCAGTACTATGATCTTGTGTCCGGCTCCGTCACGCATCCACCAGTGCGACCGGATTCAGCGAGTCAGACGTTGCCCGCTCCGTTGCCGTTTCCTCATCAGTTTCGGATGAGGAACCCTCTGATGAGGACATGGCTGAACAAGACGATCAACCCCCAGCCCTGCTATCCATCCAGAAGATGCTGAAGAAGGAACACGGCCCTGTCAGGCTGTGGATGAGTCTGGTTAGGACACTGTCATCTGTGGTTCAATTGGTGTCACTTGGAAGACTACACCTCCGTCCTCTTCGGTTTCATCTAGCTCTTCACTGGAAAAGGACAAGACGCTAGAAGCGGTCTCGATCCCGGTTTCCGGAAGATAAGTCTGGTCTGACTTGATGAAAGGACTTTATCAACCTTTTATAGGGTCTTCCCCTGACTGTTCAGACTCCCAACCAAGTTCTCTTCTCAGACGCATCGGACGTAGGCTGGGGTGCGACCTTAGGCGGTAGGGAATGCTCGGGATTATGGAACTCGAGTCAAAGGACAATGCATTTTAACTGCAAGAAGCTTCTGGCAGTACGTCTGACCTGGAAAAGCTTCAGGTCTCTCCTTCAAGGCAAAGTAGTGGAGGTGAACACGGACTTCTCCCTGCTTTGATGTTCATCTCCTAGCAAGGAGGGACCTACTCTCTGACATGGTGCGAGTTCGCTAATGACCTCCTCTCCTGTTCAACAGATCTAGACTTTTCACTAGTTTCAAGTTTCTTCCAAGGCAACTTGAATGTCTTAGCAGTTTGTCTCAGTAGGAAGGGACAATAATTCCAACATATTGGACCCTCCACAAAGATGTATGCAAGAGACTTTGGGTCACCTGGGGCCAGCCAACCATAGATCTCTTCGCAACCTCGATGTCCAAGAGGCTCTCAATACTTTGCTCACCTATCCCAGACCCAGCAGTGGTTCTTTTAGATGCCTTTCTACTAGATTAGTCTCATCTAGATCTATATGCATTCCCTCCGTTCTAGATTGTCAACAAGGTACTGCAGAAGTTCGCCTCTCACGATGGGACAAAGTTGACACTAGTTGCTTCCCTCTGGCCCGCGAGAGAATAACTTACCGAGGTACTTCGATGGCTAGTAGACGTTCCCAGAACTCTTCCCCTAAGGGTGGACCTGCTACGTCTGCCACGCGTAAGAAGGTACTCCAAGGCCTCCACGCTCTTCGTCTCACTGCCTTCAGAGTATCGAAAGACTCTCGAGAACTAGAGGTTTTTCGAAGGAGGCAACCAGAGCGATTGTTAGAGCAAGGAGAACATCCACCCTTAGAGTCTACCAATCGAAGTGGGAAATCTTCCGAAACTGGTGCAAGTCAGTATCTGTATCCTCGACCAGTACCTCTGTAACTCAAATAGCTGACTTCCTCTTTTCTGAGGAAAGAGCAATCTCTTTCAGCTCCCACTATCAAGGGTTACAGAAGCATGTTGGCATCAGTCTTCCGTCACAGAGGCTTAGATCTTTCCAACAATAAAGATCTACAGGACCTCCTTAAGTCTTTTGAGACCACGAAGGAGCGTCGTTTGGTTACACCTGGTTGGAATTTAGACGTGGTTCTAAGATTCCTTATGTTAGACAGGTTCGAACCACTTCAATCAGCCTTCCTGAAAGATCTCGCCTTTAAGACTCTTTTCCTGATATGCTTAACCACAGCTAAAAGAGTCAGTGAGATTCATGCCTTTAGCAAGAACATCGGATTTTCATCCGAAACGGCTACATGTTCTACATCTTGGTTTTCTAGCCAAACACGAGCTGCCTTCTCGGCCTTGACCAATATCGTTCGTCATTCCAAACTTATCGTATGGTTGGAAATGAACTAGAAAGAGTATTATGTCCTGTAAGACCTCTTAAGTTCTATTTTAAAACCTTTACGAGGCCCGTCTGAAGCTTTATGGTGTTCAGTTAAGAATTCATCTTTGCCTATGTCAGAGAATTCTTTATCCTATTATTTTCAGACTGTTAATACGAGAAGCTCATTCCTTTCTGAATGAGGAAGACCAAGCTTGGCTGAAGGTAAGGACACACGAAGTTAGAGCTGTCACAACTTCCGTGACCTTTTAACAAAAGAGATCTCTGCAAAATATATTCGACGCAACCTTTTGGAAAAGCTAATCAGTGTTCGCGTCTTTTATCTTTAGAATGTCCAGTCTCTTTACGAGAACTGCTACACTCTGGGACCATTCGTAGCAACGAGTGCAGTAGTGGTGGGGGCTCCACCACTACAATTCCCTAATTCCAGAACCTTTTTAATCTTTCTCTTGAAATATTTTTGGGTTGTCCGGAAGGCTAAGAAGCCTTTCGCATCCTACTTGATTTGGCGGGTGGTCAAAATCATTTCTTGAGAAGCGCCTAGATTAGAGGTTTTGATGAGGTCCTTTAGTATGGGTTGCAACCCTTCATACTTCAGCTCCTAGGAGTCGCTCAGCATCCTATGAGGATCGCGAGGCTCAGTAAGGAAGACGTACTTAAAAAGGCAGAGTAATTGTTCAAGTCGTCTTCCTTACCAGGTACTTATTTGTTTTATGCTTGTTATTTTGAATAACTGCTAAAATGAAATACGGGATACTTAGCTTCTAATGTTAACATGTATGCTGGTCTCCACCCACCACCCTGGGTGTGAATCAGCTACATGATCATCGGGTAAGATTAATATTGAAAAATGTTATTTTCCTTAGTAAAATAAATTTTTGAATATACTTACCCGATGATCATGAATTTAAGGACCCTCCCTTCCTCCCCATAGAGAACCAGTGGACCGAGGAGAAAATTGAGTTCTTGTTGACAAGAAGTACTTGAGTACCTGCTCACAGATGGCGCTGTTGTGTACACCCCCACCTGTATAGCGATCGCTGGCGTATCCCGACCTTAGATTTCTGTCGGGCAACAGAGTTGACAGCTACATGATCATCGGGTAAGTATATTCAAAAATTTATTTTACTAAGGAAAATAACATAATTCACCTTTTGTTAGGTGTAGTGGATAGGTATAGTTTGTCCTTAACTATACAGTGCATCAAAATTAGACACCTCAGTGTAAGTCTTTGTTTCCCATATACAGTACTTGAAAAGATTCCTTTTAATGTGGACATCTTTATAGTGCTAATTTGATTTTCCTTTTCTTCAGTAACTTTCTTATTTCCAAATTCATTGCAATTGTAATTTTTCATTTTTTTGAAATGTTGATGCTGCTACGATTTTACTTTTGATTTTAGATTATAGTTTAAGTCATGGATGTAATTTTACAACTTTAAAAAAGCTATAGATTTTTGTTTGTTCTCTTAATATTTCCTATAATTGATTTGATCAACCATATCTCTGTAGTGGCCGAGGAAAGGAATATTTTTTACAATACTTCTGAATCACTAGAATAGGGGCTTTGTGTAATGACTTCTCACCCATTTTTATTTTATTAAGAACCCGCTTCCCCCCCCCCCCCCCACACTGCCCCTCCTTTAAAATTTTTTTTTTTTTTTTTTTTTTTTTTTTTTTTTTTTTTTTTTTTTTTTTTTTTTTTTTTTGTCATCAAACAAATGAAACAAAAAAGGGGACCTCTCCTCTCTACGTTCCTCCCAGCCTGACAAGACACTCAACAGAGTTTGTCTGGTACTGCTAGGGTGCCACAGCCCACCCTCCCCCATTATCCACCACAGATGAAGCTTATAACGCTGCTACCTCCACGGTCATCCAAGGCACCGGAGGAAGCAGCAGGGCCTACTGGAACTGCGTCACAATCGCTCGCTATTCATTCTTATTTCTAGCACGCTCTCTTGCCTCTCTCGCATTTATCCTCCTATCACCCAGAGTTTTCTTCACTCCATCCATCCACCCAAACCTTGGCCTTGCTCTTGTACTTCTCCCATCAACTCTTGATTTCATCACCTTCTTTAGCAGACAGCCATTTTCCATTCTTTCAACGTGGCCAAACCACCTCAACACATTCATATCCACTCTAGCCGCTAACTTATTTCTTGCACCCGTTCTCACCCTCACTACTTTGTTCCTAACCCTATCTACTGGAGATACACCAGTCATACTCCTTAGACACTTCATCTCAAACACATTCAATTTCTGTCTCTCCGTTACTTTCATTCCCCACAACTCCGATCCATACATCACAGTTGGTACAATCACTTTCTCATGCAGAACTCTCTTAACATTCATGCCCAACCCTCTATTTTTTACTACTCCCTTAACTGCCCCCAATACTTTGCATTCTTCATTCACTCTCTGACGTACATCGGCTTCCACTCCACCATTTGCTGCAACAACAGACCCCAAGTACTTAAACTGATCCACCTCCTCAAATAACTCTCCATTCAACATGACATTCAACCTCGCATCACCTTCCCTTCCCGTACATCTCATAACCTTACTCTTACCCACATTAACTCTCAACTTCCTTCGCTCACACACCCTTCCAAATTCTGTCACTAATCGGCCAAGCTTCTCTTCTGTGTCTGCAACCAGTACAGTATCATCCGCAAACAACAATTGATTTACCTCCCATTCATGGTCATTCTCGTCTACCAGTTTCAATCCTCGTCCAAGCACTCGAGCATTCACCTCTCACCACTCCATCAACATACAAGTTAAACAACCATGGCGACATCACACATCCATGTCTCAGCCCCACTCTCACCGGAAACCAAGCGCTCACTTCATTTCCTATTCTAACACATGCTTTATTACCTTTGTAGTAACTTTTCACTGCTTGCAACAACCTTCCACCAACTCCATATAACCTCATCACATTCCACATTGCTTCCCTATCAATTCTATCATACGCTTTCTCCAGATCCATAAACGCAACTTACACCTCTTTACCTTTTGCTGAATATTTCTCGCATATCTGCCTAACTGTAAAAATCTGATTCATACAAACCCTACCTGTTCTAAAACCACCCTGTACTTCTAAGATTGCATTCTCTGTTTTATCTTTAATCCTATTAATCAGTACTCTACCATACACTTTTCCAACTACACTCAATAAACTAATACCCCTGTGAATTACAACACTCCTGCACATCTCCCTTACCCTTATATAGTGGTACAATACATGCACAAACCCAATCTACTGGTACCATTAGCAACACAAAACAACATTAAACAATCTCGCCAACCATTCAAGTACAGTCGCACCCCCTTCCTTCAACATCTCCGCTCTCACACTATCCATACCAGATGCTTTTCCTACTCTCGTTTCATCTAGTGCTCTCCTCACTTCCTCTCTGGTAATCTCTCTCTCATTCTCATCTCCCATCACTGGCACCTCAACACCTGCAACAGCAGTTATATCTGCGTCTCTATTATCCTCAACATTCAGTAAACTTTCAAAATATTCCGCCCACCTTTTCCTTGCCTCCTCTCTTTTTAACAACCTTCCATTTCCATCTTTCACTGTCTCTTCAATTCTTAAACCAGCCTTCCTTACTCTCTTCACTTCTTTCCAAAACTACTTCTTATTCTCTTCATATGAATGACCCAATCCCTGACCCCACCTCAGGTCAGCTACCCTCTTTGCCTCACTTACCTTGTGCTTTACTTCTATATTTTTCTCTCTATATCTTTCATACTTCTCTACACTATTACTCTGCAACCATTCTTCAAAAGCCCTCTTTTTCTCTTCCACTTTTACCTTCACTCCTTCATTCCACCATTCACTGCCCTTCCTCATGCTGCCTCCAACAAACTTCTTGCCACACACATCACTTGCAATCCCTTATCTTTTTTATACATACATACATACATATACCAAGGCACTGCCCCCAATTTTTGGGGGTAGCCGACATCAACAAATGAAACAAAAACAAAAAGTGTACCTCTACTCTCTACGTTCCTCTCATCCTGACAAGGGACTCAACCGAGTTCCGCTGGTGCTGCTAGGGTGCCACAGCTCACCCTCCCCCGTTATCCACCACAGATGTAGCTTCATAATGCTGAATCCCCTACTGCTGCTACCTCCGCGGTCATCTAAGGCACCGGAGGAAGCAGCAGGGCCTACTGGAACTGCGTCACAATCGCTCGCCATTCATTCCTATTTCTAGCACGCTCTCTTGCCTCTCTCACATCTGTCCTCCTATCGCCCAGAGCTTTCTTCACTCCATCCATCCACCCAAACCTTGGCCTTCCTCTAGTACTTCTCCCATCAACTCTTGCATTCATCACCTTCTTTAGCAGACAGCCATTTTCCATTCTCTCAACATGGCCAAACCACCTCAACACATTCATATCCACTCTAGCTGCTAACTCATTTCTTACACCCGTTCTCACTCTCACCACTTCGTTCCTAACCCTATCTACTCGAGATACACCAGCCATACTCCTTAGACACTTCATCTCAAACACATTCAATTTCTGTCTCTCCATCACTTTCATTCCCCACAACTCCGATCCATACATCACAGTTGGTACAATTACTTTCTCATATAGAACTCTCTTTACATTCATGCCCAACCCTCTATTTTTTACTACTCCCTTAACTGCCCCCAACACTTTGCAACCTTCATTCACTCTCTGACGTACATCTGCTTCCACTCCACCATTTGCTGCAACAACAGACCTCAAGTACTTAAACTGATCCACCTCCTCAAGTAACTCTTCATTCAACATGACATTCAACCTTGCACCACCTTCCCTTCTCGTACATCTCATAACCTTACTCTTACCCACATTAACTCTCGACTTTCTTCTCTCACACACACTTCCAAATTCTGTCACAAATCGGCCAAGCTTCTCTTCTGTGTCTGCAACCAGTACAGTATCATCCGCAAACAACAACTGATTTACCTCCCATTCATGGTCATTCTCGTCTACCAGTTTTAATCCTCGTCCAAGCACTCGAGCATTCACCTCTCACCACTCCATCAACATACAAGTTAAACAACCACGACGACATCACACATCCCTGTCTCAGCCCCACTCTCACCGGAAACCAATCACTCACTTCATTTCCTATCCTAACACATGCTTTACTACCTTTGTAGAAACTTTTCACTGCTTGCAACAACCTTCCACCAACTCCATATAATCTCATAACATTCCACATTGCTTCCCTATCAACTCTATCATACGCTTTCTCTTTTTTTATGATGTAAATTAAATGGTAGTTGACTGAAAAAATGTTTTCATGATTGGTGTGTTGAAATTTTATTGCAACTAGTAGTTTTCCTTACTATGTTGCATTTTTGGAAGTATAATTTTTTGTCCAACAGTTTAACCTATTCTTTGGCTTATCCAGGAGTAGTTTATACTTAAGATATTGATAGTTGCGGCCTATTTTATTACCTCGGATCATTCGATTTCCAAGATTTAAGTTGTGTACTGCATTTGATTTTTTAGATTTTAAGTTAATGTCTTTGATCATAATTTGTTAGATGAAATTTTTTCTGTATTTGTATGCTTGTAAATTGGGTTTTTGTATTTGATTTAGTCTTTACAGGGCTCCTGTACAGTGTTTGCTTAGATTTGTATGTGCTCTAGAAGTTTCAAGTTGGCCCTAATTTGTATGTGCTCTAGCAGTTTGAAGTTGGCCCTAATTTGTATGTGCTTTAGCAGTTTCATGTTGGCCCTAATTTGTATGTGCTCTAGCAGTTTGAAGTTGGCCATAATTTATGTGCTCTAGCAGTTTCAAGTTGGCCATAAATTATGTGCTCTAGCAGTTTCAAGTTGGCCATAAATTAGGTGCTCTAGCAGTTTCAAGTTGGCCATAATTTGTATGTGCTCTAGCAGTTTCAAGTTGGCCATAGTTTGTATGTGTTCTAGCAGTTTCAAGTTGGCCATAATTTGTATGTGCTCTAGCAGTTTCAAGTTGGCCATAGTTTGTATGTGTTCTAGCAGTTTCAACTTTGCCATAATTTGTATGTGCTCTATCAGTTTCAAGTTGGCCATAATTTGTATGTGCTCTATCAGTTTCAAGTTGGCCATAATTTGAATGTGCTCTAGCAGTTTCAAGTTTGCCCTAATTTATATGTGCTCTAGCAGTTTCAACTTGCCCATAATTTATGTGCTCTAGCATTTTCAAGTTTGCCATAATTTATATGTGCTCTAGCAGTTTCAACTTGCCCATAATTTATGTGCTCCAGCAGTTTCAAGTTGGCCATAATTTGTATGTGTTCTAGGAGTTTCAACTTGGCCATAATTTGTATGTGCTCTAGCAGTTTGAAGTTGGCCATAATTTATATGCTCTAGCAGTTTCAAGTTTTTGTACAGCTTGTGGACTCGAGAGAAGATTGCTTAAGGAGATGAGATTATTTATAACAGTATGTTCTTTGGGATACTTGGAAAGCAAAAAGTATAAAATAATTAGTTTTGAAGTACAGAAAAAGTAGAAAAGTTTGTTCTCGGGTACTCGGTTTAGGGTTGGTACGTAGTAATAAGATTAGCTATGCTCGGATATTTTGAACTAAATTAGGAGAGGGAATAAAGTAAAGAAAATATGGGTAGATTAGTCTACTGATGTAAGACCCTTCAAATGTTAGGTTGTCATCATTATGGTGTCAGTAGTTATGCATAATAGCAGGTTATCCTTGGTGCGGTTGGTTTTCATAGTTGGAGGATGGTTGGATAATGCAGTTTGGGCATGTTGCTTGTAGTGCAGTAATATTCCTCTGTTTTCAGCTTAAACTTGTGCGATAACGGGATGTAACTCCAACACTCAAGCTATGAGGGTGGGTGGCGAGCCTGAAGTTGATATCAGAAGTGAGGAAATGATGGGCAAACATGAACAGGCAGCTGCCTGTGAGTGAGCATAAACGAAACGCCAGAAGCTGTCTCGACCAGTAAACTCGAGCAAGTCAGGCTGGGACGGATGATGTATACAACCCCGAGTTATGGTGCTTTGGTGACCTTTATTTCCTCACTGATGGTGACGATATAGTAGTAGCACATAAGCAATGATAGTACAAGGTAAGTTTTGGAAGGGTACATAAACTATTCTGCATGATTACTACTGATAAAAAACAAATTTAATTCAAGGCATTTCCACATGATTTTGTTAGTTAATCTCTCCTCTCTCTCTCTCTCTCTCTCTCTCTCTCTCTCTCTCTCTCTCTCTCTCTGTCTGTCTGTCTGTCTGTCTGTCTGTCTGTCCGTCTGTCTGTCTGTCTGTCTCTCTCTCTCTCTCTCTCTCCCTCCATAAATCTGGATTTTCAAGAGATTCCCCTATTGTCAACTTTTGTAGTTTGAAGATTGTAATTAGTTTTCTCATTATTAGTGAAGATGTTTGCTGATGTCTACTTGCCTCCGTTTGTTTGAGATTGTTGATCAAGTAATTGTTTTTTGTAAATACATATTAAAATTTATATGAAAGAATGTTTGTGTTATGGTAAGAGTTAGAATAACTATGAATATCATAAGGATTTTTATAACACAGAAAATTTAATGAAAATAAGGTAGGTAGAAATAATTACATGTTTTGAATGGTTGCTAAGGATATTTTATAAAATGTGGTAGCCTAACGTCTAAGGTGGTACGTGGCTATTATACCTCCTAGCAATTAATTATCCATGGGAAATTATGACGTTGGTGTACACTGTGTTCTTTTTGCTCGGTTGTCTGTACCCGATGAACGGGGAGAGATTGTGGGCTCCACTCCATCTGGTAGCACTATTTGTTGTCAGATCCCTGCTCGTGGTTTTCCCTCTTCAGACGTCATCAATCGTCATTCTCGCTACTCATTAGGATCTGGAATCATAGTTCATCTGTCGAGCATGTTTGATAGTGTGGACATAGCCTTAGGGAGAATCTGAAGGTATTGAAAAAGGTAATGCACGAGAGGCTTTGAAGTATTCTATTTCTCTTACCAAGAGGTAACTTAGTTTACCTCAGAGTTGTTCTTGAAAGTGTTCTTCGCGATATAATGTTGAAGGTTTAGGCTTTGATGTTCTGGATCACATTTCAGATTTATAATTTTGCTTATGTTACCAAATTTTATTCAATTGCTGTAAGAAGTGGAGGCCATATCTTTTTATTCAACTTTCAATAACATGGGACTGTCTTTGTTGTTCCAGACAGTTTCATCTTAAGTTAACTCATTCCCTTGATTTCAGTCTGGGCAAGAATTAAACTACTTTGATATTCGGTACCTATGCCCCATGTTTACTGTGTTGTTTTTCTGTTTGGTTTGAAGCAACTTTAATTACTCGGTGTGAAAGGTCACTTTCATCTGTTGAGGAAGCATAGTGTGTTACTGAACATTGATAACCTATTGTACGACACTTTTAGCATGAGCAAACACTTAACAGTTTGTTGGAAATATTTAATTTTTTATGATAATTTTTACTGGTTCTGTATATTTGATAATCTAACCCTTTTTTTCCATTTCAGTGTACAAGTTTTATGTGGATCGTCTTATGAAGATCTATAGAGGTTTTGAGCTTTTTATGAAGGTAATTACACCCTTTAATTTTTCACTTCTTTGCTTATAGTACCTGTTCTTAGGTCAATTGCTTGCTTGCTTATAACAGTTTTATGTAATTCCAAGTTTCTTTTGAAAGTCCTCAAAGCATTGCCTCCGGATAATTCCCCAAGCATTCTTTTGAAAGTCCTCAAAGCATTGCCTCCGGATAATTCCCCAAGCATTCTTTTGAAAGTCCTCAAAGCATTGCCTCCGGATAATTCCCCAAGCATTCTTTTGAAAGTCCTCAAAGCATTGCCTCCGGATAATTCCCCAAGCATTCTTTTGAAAGTCCTCAAAGCATTGCCTCCGGGAAGATGGCTTTAGTTATTGGATATATAGTGGCAGAAAGTAATAGTACCTGTTTTGAGGTTTATGGTTAGCTCATATGTTTTATATAATTTCTCGAGTGTTTTAAAAATCCTCAAAGCATTACCTCTAGGGAGGAGGCTTAGGTACAAGATAGGTTGGCCGAAAGTACAGCTATGCACTTGGATTCTAACTTTTTTTTTTTCTTTCTTTTCTAATTAAGACCTTTTAGAATATGATCAATAGTATCGATATCAAGTGGTGTTAAGGACTTCAGGGGAATTGTTCTGCTGTCTCTGAAAGAATCTTTTTCTAGATGTTAGATTAGAACTTACTTTCATGCCGAGGATATCTCCCTATCATGTTTGGATTGCACTTAATTGGATGTAATGTAGTGGGTAGCAGATTGTCATTGTATAGGATTTGTCTTAGTGAATTTTACAGACTTAACTCAATATGTTTATTCATGATCATGGGTTAATTGCTGCAGCCACCTGTGAGTATGAACTGCAGCCACCTGTGAGTATGAACAAGGGGCCTAAATTTATTGAAAAGAATAGGGGAATGAGGGGACGTGTGTATAGCATTTAGTATGTGTTTGCTTTTTTTGCCTGATAAATTGCCAGCCTCTTAAAACTCAACTTTTTCTCAATCTCAACATCTTTTAGAATTTTCCACTTCAAATTTTGCATTTAGGGAATATTAAGTGCATATTAGCAGGTCCTGAAAAGTTGAAAGAAATATGGATGGGAAAAGGGGGTTTATCTATTTATTTTATTGAGTGACAACATATGACAAGTGTTATTAACACTTCTTATTTAGGATTTGAAAAGGCTTTTCAGTCTTTTTCATTTTTAAATTTAACAAAGTATTGAATAAAAGTGTAAAACATGGTAGATGTTGGTATTATAAATAATGGTATGTACATTCCCTAATTCAATGTTGGTATCTATATTTCCTAATTCTGTTTAACGTAAATTCCTAAAAATTTCGAAAATTTAAAACTAGAATGTTATGTTAAACAGAATTAGGAAACGTACATACCATTACTTATAATACCAACATCTACCATGTTTTACAATCTTATTCAATACTTTAGTTAAATTTAAAAAAGAAAAAGACTGAAAAGCCTTTTAAACTCCTGAATAAGAAGAGTTAATAACACTGCCTAAAAAATATCTAAGACTAACATAAAGAATCTTTAAGTAAAATAAAATTTTAGTTTTAATTTTTTTTTATTTAACAACAAACACTGGTTTCTTGGCAGTGGAATCAGTAAGACCATAGTGTATATAACATTATAAAAGGTCATTTATAAAAGATTAATTTTAATAGAAAATTATAAGAGTTCCGTAACATCTGTAGTCATTTAGGGTAAACTAGTTTATTTCCAACAAATGTCACGCAATATTTTAATGTAGTAGATTAAAGGTAAATATAGATGTTTTATTTTATCGATCTATCACATACAAAAAATATCATGAGGAACTCATAGTTTGCATGTGAATAGATTTTTTATTGAGTTGAAGTTAATGCTAATATTTGATACAATCAAATTAGAGAGCAAGGCCATATTGCGATTACCTTAACATATACTAGAAAATGAAAAGTAAGAAGAGCCATATTCACTTTTTATTGCAATATCCTATATTGTACATAACTTCAAACTAGAGTTCTCTCGGCATAGTCTCGGTGTAATGTAGCATTGGGAGCTAGCAGAAAATGAAAAAGCACCTGGTTCCAAGCAAGGGACAAAGCAGCATCTAGTGTAAAGGTGGGAGACAATGTATCGTTTGGTAGATCAATTTGCATCTGATGTCACTATTGGTAACATGTCAGCCTCTGCTGACCAGCACAGAGACAAGGCAATATTATGTTGAAAGCAGAGTCACATCCATCTTCTATCAACAATAGCATCACCATCTTGCTACTCAAGTGAAAGTAGCATCACTTTCATCATTGGTCGAGAGCAGACCCACTTTCATCATTGGTAGAGAGCAGCCCCACTTTCATCATTGGTAGAGAGCAACATAAATTTTTCGAGCAGCAACAATTTCATCTCTGTGAGAGCAGCATCAATTTCATCTCGTCGAGAGCAGCATCAATTTCATCTCGTCGAGAGCAGCATCAATTTCATCTCGTCGAGAGCAGCATCGAGAGCAGCATCAATTTCATCTCGTCGAGAGCAGCATCGAGAGCAGCATCAATTTCATCTCGTCGAGAGCAGCATCGAGAGCAGCATCAATTTCATCTCGTCGAGAGCAGCATCGAGAGCAGCATCAATTTCATCTCGTCGAGAGCAGCATCAATTTCATCTCGTCGAGAGCAGCATCGAGAGCAGCATCAATTTCATCTCGTCGAGAGCAGCATCGAGAGCAGCATCAATTTCATCTCGTCGAGAGCAGCATCGAGAGCAGCATCAATTTCATCTCGTCGAGAGCAGCATCGAGAGCAGCATCAATTTCATCTCGTCGAGAGCAGCATCAATTTCATCTCGTCGAGAGCAGCATCGAGAGCAGCATCAATTTCATCTCGTCGAGAGCAGCATCGAGAGCAGCATCAATTTCATCTCGTCGAGAGCAGCATCAATTTCATCTCGTCGAGAGCAGCATCGAGAGCAGCATCAATTTCATCTCGTCGAGAGCAGCATCGAGAGCAGCATCAATTTCATCTCGTCGAGAGCAGCATCGAGAGCAGCATCAATTTCATCTCGTCGAGAGCAGCATCGAGAGCAGCATCAATTTCATCTCGTCGAGAGCAGCATCGAGAGCAGCATCAATTTCATCTCGTCGAGAGCAGCATCGAGAGCAGCATCAATTTCATCTCGTCGAGAGCAGCATCGAGAGCAGCATCAATTTCATCTCGTCGAGAGCAGCATCGAGAGCAGCATCAATTTCATCTCGTCGAGAGCAGCATCGAGAGCAGCATCAATTTCATCTCGTCGAGAGCAGCATCGAGAGCAGCATCAATTTCATCTCGTCGAGAGCAGCATCGAGAGCAGCATCAATTTCATCTCGTCGAGAGCAGCATCGAGAGCAGCATCAATTTCATCTCGTCGAGAGCAGCATCGAGAGCAGCATCAATTTCATCTCGTCGAGAGCAGCATCGAGAGCAGCATCAATTTCATCTCGTCGAGAGTAGCATCAATTTCATCTCGACGAGAGCAGCATCAATTTCATCTCGACGAGAGCAGCATCAATTTCATCTCGTCGAGAGCAGCATCGATTTCATCTCGTCGAGAGCAGCATCGAGAGCAGCATCAATTTCATCTCGTCGAGAGCAGCATCAATTTCATCTCGTCGAGAGCAGCATCAATTTCATCTCGTCGAGAGCAGCATCAATTTCATCTCGTCGAGAGCAGCATCAATTTCATCTAGTCGAGAGCAGCATCAATTTCATCTCGTCGAGAGCAGCATCAATTTCATCTCGTCGAGAGCAGCATCAATTTCATCTCGTCGAGAGCAGCATCAATTTCATCTCGTCGAGAGCAGCATCAATTTCATCTCGTCGAGAGCAGCATCAATTTCATCTCGTCGAGAGCAGCATCAATTTCATCTCGTCGAGAGCAGCATCAATTTCATCTCGTCGAGAGCAGCATCAATTTCATCTCGTCAAGAGCAGCATCAATTTCATCTCGTCGAGAGCAGCATCAATTTCATCTCGTCGAGAGCAGCATCAATTTCATCTCGTCGAGAGCAGCATCAATTTCATCTCGTCGAGAGCAGCATCAATTTCATCTCGTCGAGAGCAGCATCAATTTCATCTCGTCGAGAGCAGCATCAATTTCATCTCGTCGAGAGCAGCATCAATTTCATCTCGTCGAGAGCAGCATCAAATTCATCTCGTCGAGAGCAGCATCGAGAGCAGCATCAAATTCATCTCGTCGAGAGCAGCATCGAGAGCAGCATCAAATTCATCTCGTCGAGAGCAGCATCGAGAGCAGCATCAAATTCATCTCGTCGAGAGCAGCATCAAATTCATCTCGTCGAGAGCAGCATCAAATTCATCTCGTCGAGAGCAGCATCAAATTCATCTCGTCGAGAGCAGCATCAATTTCATCTCGTCGAGAGCAGCATCAATTTCATCTCGTCGAGAGCAGCATCAATTTCATCTTGTCGAGATTGAGAGCAGCCTCAATTTCATCTCGTCGAGAGCAGCATCGAGAGCAGCATCAATTTCATCTCGTCGAGAGCAGCATCGAGAGCAGCATCAATTTCATCTCGTCGAGAGCAGCATCGAGAGCAGCATCAATTTCATCTCGTCGAGAGCAGCATCGAGAGCAGCATCAATTTCATCTCGTCGAGAGCAGCATCGAGAGCAGCATCAATTTCATCTCGTCGAGAGCAGCATCGAGAGCAGCATCAATTTCATCTCGTCGAGAGAAGCATCAATTTCATCTCGTCGAGAGCAGCATCAATTTCATCTCGTCGAGAGCAGCATCAATTTCATCTCGTCTAGATTGTGAGCAGCATTAATTTCATCTCGTCGAGAGCAGCATCAATTTCATCTCGTCGAGATTGAGAGCAGCATTAATTTCATCTCGTCGAGAGCAGCATCAATTTCATCTCGTCGAGAGCAGCATCGAGAGCAGCATCAATTTCATCTCGTCGAGAGCAGCATCGAGAGCAGCATCAATTTCATCTCGTCGAGAGCAGCATCAATTTCATCTCGTCGAGAGCAGCATCGAGAGCAGCATCAATTTCATCTCGTCGAGAGCAGCATCGAGAGCAGCATCAATTTCATCTCGTAGAGAGCAGCATCAATTTCATCTCTTCGAGAGCAGCATCGAGAGCAGCATCAATTTCATCTCGTAGAGAGCAGCATCAATTTCATCTCGTCGAGAGCAGCATCGAGAGCAGCATCAATTTCATCTCGTCGAGAGCAGCATCAATTTCATCTCGTCGAGAGCAGCATCAATTTCATCTCGTCGAGAGCAGCATCAATTTCATCTCGTCGAGAGCAGCATCAATTTCATCTCGTCGAGAGCAGCATCAAATTCATCTCGTCGAGAGCAGCATCAAATTCATCTCGTCGAGAGCAGCATCGAGAGCAGCATCAAATTCATCTCGTCGAGAGCAGCATCGAGAGCAGCATCAAATTCATCTCGTCGAGAGCAGCATCGAGAGCAGCATCAAATTCATCTCGTCGAGAGCAGCATCGAGAGCAGCATCAAATTCATCTCGTCGAGAGCAGCATCGAGAGCAGCATCAAATTCATCTCGTCGAGAGCAGCATCGAGAGCAGCATCAAATTCATCTCGTCGAGAGCAGCATCGAGAGCAGCATCAAATTCATCTCGTCGAGAGCAGCATCAAATTCATCTCGTCGAGAGCAGCATCGAGAGCAGCATCAAATTCATCTCGTCGAGAGCAGCATCGAGAGCAGCATCAAATTCATCTCGTCGAGAGCAGCATCGAGAGCAGCATCAAATTCATCTCGTCGAGAGCAGCATCGAGAGCAGCATCAAATTCATCTCGTCGAGAGCAGCATCGAGAGCAGCATCAAATTCATCTCGTCGAGAGCAGCATCGAGAGCAGCATCAAATTCATCTCGTCGAGAGCAGCATCGAGAACAGCATCAAATTCATCTCGTCGAGAGCAGCATCGAGAACAGCATCAAATTCATCTCGTCGAGAGCAGCATCGAGAGCAGCATCAAATTCATCTCGTCGAGAGCAGCATCAAATTCATCTCGTCGAGAGCAGCATCGAGAGCAGCATCAAATTCATCTCGTCGAGAGCAGCATCGAGAGCAGCATCAAATTCATCTCGTCGAGAGCAGCATCAATTTCATCTCGTCGAGAGCAGCATCAATTTCATGTCGTCGAGAGCAGCATCAATTTCATGTCGTCGAGAGCAGCATCAATTTCATGTCGTCGAGAGCAGCATCAATTTCATCTCGTCGAGAGCAGCATCAATTTCATCTCGTCGAGAGCAGCATCAATTTCATCTCGTCGAGAGCAGCATCAATTTCATCTCGTCGAGAGCAGCATCAATTTCATCTCGTCGAGAGCAGCATCAATTTCATCTCGTCGAGAGCAGCATCAATTTCATCTCGTCGAGAGCAGCATCAATTTCATCTCGTCGAGAGCAGCATCAATTTCATCTCGTCGAGAGCAGCATCAATTTCATATCGTCGAGAGCAGCATCAATTTCATCTCGTCGAGAGCAGCATCAATTTCATCTCGTCGAGAGCAGCATCAATTTCATCTTGTCAAGATTGAGAGCAGCATCAATTTCATCTCGTCGAGAGCAGCATTGAGAGCAGCATCAATTTCATCTGGTCGAGAGCAGCATCAATTTCCTCTCGTCGAGAGCAGCATCAATTTCATCCCGTCGAGAGCAGCATCAATTTCATCTCGTCGAGAGCAGCATTGAGAGCAGCATCAATTTCATTTCGTCGAGAGCAGCATCAATTTCATCTCATCGAGAGCAGCATTGAGAGCATCATCACTTTCATCTCGTCGAGAGTAGCATTGAGAGCAGCATCAATTTCATCTCGTCGAGAGCAGCATTGAGAGCAGCATCAATTTCATCCCGTCAAGAGCAGCATCAATTTCATCTCGTCAAGAGCAGCATCAATTTCATCTTGTTGAGAGCAGCATCAATTTCATCTCGTCGAGAGCAGCATCAATTTCATCCCGTCGAGAGCAGCATCAATTTCATCTTGTTGAGAGCAGCATCAATTTCATCTCGTCGAGAGCAGCATCAATTTCATCTCGTCGAGAGCAGCATCAATTTCATCTCGTCGAGAGCAGCATCAATTTCATCTCGTCGAGAGCAGCATCAATTTCATCTCGTCGAGAGCAGCATCAATTTCATCTCGTCGAGAGCAGCATCAATTTCATCTCGTCGAGAGCAGCATCAATTTCATCTCGTCGAGAGCAGCATCAATTTCATCTCGTCGAGAGCAGCATCAATTTCATCTCGTCGAGAGCAGCATCAATTTCATCTCGTCGAGAGCAGCATCAATTTCATCTCGTCGAGAGCAGCATCAATTTCATCTCGTCGAGAGCAGCATCAATTTCATCTCGTCGAGAGCAGCATTAATTTCATCTCGTCGAGAGCAGCATCAATTTCTTCTTATCGAGAGCAGCATTGAGAGCAGCATCAATTTCATCTCGTCTAGAGCAGCATTGAGTAGCATCAATTTCATCATGAGCAGCATCAATTTCATCTCGTCGAGAGCAGCATCAATTTCATCTCGTCGAGAGCAGCATCAATTTCATCTCGTCGAGAGCAGCATCAATTTCATCTCGTCGAGAGCAGCATCAATTTCATCTCGTCGAGAGCAGCATCAATTTCATCTCGTCGAGAGCAGCATCAATTTCATCTCGTCGAGAGCAGCATTGAGAGCAGCATCAATTTCATCTCGTCGAGAGCAGCATTGAGACCAGCATCAATTTCATCTCGTCGAGAGCAGCATCAATTTCATCTCATCGAGAGCAGCATTGAGAGCATCATCAATTTCATCTCGTCGAGAGTAGCATTGAGAGCAGCATCAATTTCATCTCGTCGAGAGCAGCATCAATTTCATCTCGTCGAGAGCAGCATCAATTTCATCTCGTCGAGAGCAGCATCAATTTCATCTCGTCGAGAGCAGCATCAATTTCATCTCGTCGAGAGCAGCATCAATTTCATCTCGTCGAGAGCAGCATCAATTTCATCTCGTCGAGAGCAGCATCAATTTCATCTCGTCGAGAGCAGCATCAATTTCATCTCGTCGAGAGCAGCATCAATTTCATCTCGTCGAGAGCAGCATCAATTTCATCTCGTCGAGCAGCATCAATTTCATCTCGTCGAGAGCAGCATCAATTTCATCTCGTCGAGAGCAGCATCAATTTCATCTCATCGAGAGCAGCATTGAGAGCATCATCAATTTCATCTCGTCGAGAGTAGCATTGAGAGCAGCATCAATTTCATCTCGTCGAGAGCAGCATTGAGAGCAGCATCAATTTCATCATGAGCAGCATCAATTTCATCCCGTCGAGAGCAGCATCAATTTCATCTCGTCGAGAGCAGCATCAATTTCATCTCGTCGAGAGCAGCATCAATTTCATCTCGTCGAGAGCAGCATCAATTTCATCTCGTCGAGAGCAGCATCAATTTCATCTCGTCGAGAGCAGCATCAATTTCATCTCGTCGAGAGCAGCATCAATTTCATCTCGTCGAGAGCAGCATCAATTTCATCTCGTCGAGAGCAGCATCAATTTCATCTCGTCGAGAGCAGCATCAATTTCATCTCGTCGAGAGCAGCATCAATTTCATCTCGTCGAGAGCAGCATCAATTTCATCTCGTCGAGAGCAGCATCAAATTCATCTCGTCGAGAGCAGCATCAATTTCATCTCGTCGAGAGCAGCATCAATTTCATCTCGTCGAGAGCAGCATCAATTTCATCTCGTCGAGAGCAGCATTGAGAGCAGCATCAATTTCATCTCGTCGAGAGCAGCATCAATTTCATCTCATCGAGAGCAGCATTGAGAGCATCATCACTTTCATCTCGTCGAGAGTAGCATTGAGAGCAGCATCAATTTCATCTCGTCGAGAGCAGCATTGAGAGCAGCATCAATTTCATCCCGTCAAGAGCAGCATCAATTTCATCTCGTCGAGAGCAGCATCAATTTCATCTCGTCGAGAGCAGCATCAATTTCATCTTGTTGAGAGCAGCATCAATTTCATCTCGTCGAGAGCAGCATTGAGAGCAGCATCAATTTCATCTTGTCGAGAGCAGCATTGAGACCAGCATCAATTTCATCTCGTCGAGAGCAGCATCAATTTCATCTCATCGAGAGCAGCATTGAGAGCATCATCAATTTCATCTCGTCGAGAGCAGCATTGAGAGCAGCATCAATTTCATCATGAGCAGCATCAATTTCATCCCGTCAAGAGCAGCATTGAGAGCAGCATCAATTTCATCTCGTCGAGAGCAGCATCAATTTCATCTCGTCGAGAGCAGCATCAATTTCATCTCGTCGAGAGCAGCATCAATTTCATTTCGTCGAGAGCAGCATCAATTTCATCTCGTCGAGAGCAGCATCAATTTCATCTCGTCGAGAGCAGCATCAATTTCATCTCGTCGAGAGCAGCATTGAGAGCAGCATCAATTTCATCTCGTCGAGAGCAGCATTGAGAGCAGCATCAATTTCATCTTGTCGAGAGCAGCATTAATTTCATCTCGTCGAGAGCAGCATCAATTTCATCTCGTCGAGAGCAGCATTGAGAGCAGCATCAATTTCATCTCGTCGAGAGCAGCATCAATTCATCTCGTCGAGAGCAGCATTGAGAGCAGCAGCAATTTCATCTCGTCAAGATTGAGAGCAGCATCAATTTCATCTCTTCAAGAGCATCAATTCATCTCGTCGAGAGCAGCATTGAGAGCAGCAGCAATTTCATCTCGTCAAGATTGAGAGCAGCATCAATTTCATCTCGTCGAGAGCAGCATTGAGAGCAGCATCAATTTAATCTCGTCGAGAGCAGCATTGAGAGCAGCATCAATTTCATCTCTTCGAGAGCAGCATTGAGAGCAGCATCAATTTCATCTTGTCGAGAACAGCATTGAGAGCAGCATAAATTTCATCTCGTCGAGAGCACCATTGAGAGCAGCATCAATTTCATCTCGTCGAGAGCACTATTGAGAGCAGCATCAATTTCATCATGAGCAGCATCAATTTCATCTCGGTGAGAGCAGCATCAATTTCATCTCTTCGAGAACAGCATCAATTTCATGTCGTCGAGAGCAGCATCAATTTCATGTCGTCGAGAGCAGCTTCAATTCCTTCTCTTCGAGAGCAGCATAAATTTCATCTCGTCTAGAGCAGCATCAATTTCATCTCTTCTAGAGCAGCATCAATTTCATCTCTTCTAGAGCAGCATCAAATTCATCTCGTCGAGAGCAGCATCGAGAGCAGCATCAAATTCATCTCGTCGAGAGCAGCATCGAGAGCAGCATCAAATTCATCTCGTCGAGCAGCATCAATTTCATCTCGTCGAGAGCAGCATCGAGAGCAGCATCAAATTCATCTCGTCGAGAGCAGCATCGAGAGCAGCATCAAATTCATCTCGTCGAGAGCAGCATCAATTTCATCTCGTCGAGAGCAGCATTGAGAGCAGCATCAATTTCATCTCGTCGAGAGCAGCATCAATTTCATCTCGTCGAGAGCAGCATTGAGAGCAGCATCAATTTCATCTCGTCGAGAGCAGCATTGAGAGCAGCATCAATTTCATCCCGTCAAGAGCAGCATCAATTTCATCCCGTCAAGAGCAGCATCAATTTCATCTCGTCGAGAGCAGCATCAATTTCATCTCGTTGAGAGCAGCATCAATTTCATCTCGTCGAGAGCAGCATCAATTTCATCTCGTCGAGAGCAGCATCAATTTCATCTCGTCGAGAGCAGCATCAATTTCATCTCGTCGAGAGCAGCATCAATTTCATCTCGTCGAGAGCAGCATCAATTTCATCTCGTCGAGAGCAGCATCAATTTCATCTCGTCGAGAGCAGCATCAATTTCATCTCGTCGAGAGCAGCATCAATTTCATCTCGTCGAGAGCAGCATCAATTTCATCTCGTCGAGAGCAGCATCAATTTCATCTCGTCGAGAGCAGCATCAATTTCATCTCGTCGAGAGCAGCATCAATTTCATCTCGTCGAGAGCAGCATTGAGAGCATCATCACTTTCATCTCGTCGAGAGTAGCATTGAGAGCAGCATCAATTTCATCTCGTCGAGAGCAGCATTGAGAGCAGCATCAATTTCATCCCGTCAAGAGCAGCATCAATTTCATCTCGTCGAGAGCAGCATCAATTTCATCTTGTTGAGAGCAGCATCAATTTCATCTTGTTGAGAGCAGCATCAATTTCATCTCGTCGAGAGCAGCATCAATTTCATCTCGTCGTGAGCAGCAACAATTTCATCTCGTCGTGAGCAGCAACAATTTCATCTCATCACTTTCATCTCAAAAGCAGCATCACTTTCATCTCGTCGAGAGCAGCATCACTTTCATCTCGTCGAGAGCAGCATCACTTTCATCTCGTCGAGAGCAGCATCACTTTCATCTCGTCGAGAGCAGCATCACTTTCATCTCGTCGAGAGCAGCATCACTTTCATCTCGTCGAGAGCAGCATCACTTTCATCTCGTCGAGAAGAACATTAATTTTAGGTTGAAACCAGTATCAATTTCATATAGTTGAGAGCAGCATGGACAGTAGCACAGATTTCATCACGTCGTGAGCAGCAAGACTCTAATCTCGTCGAGAGCTGCGTCAATTTCACAGAGACCAGCGACAATATCATCTCATCTAGAGCAGCGTCAATTTCATCTCGTCGAGCAGCTTCAATTTCATCTCGAGAGCAGCACCACTCTCGTCTCGTCAAGTGCAAGTTGCATCACTTTCATCTTGTCTAGAGCAACATCTAAGGCAGCATCACTTTCCGCAGCACCACTCTCGTCTAGTGCAAGTTGCATCACTTTCATCTTGTCTAGAGCAACATCTAAGGCAGCATCACTTTCCTCTCGAGAGCAGCATCACTTTCTTCTCGAGCAGCTTCAATTCCATCTCGTTGAGCAGCATCACTTTCATTTCGACCAGATCAGTCTCTCTTACCTCGTTGAGAGCAGTATCAAAAGTAATATACATTTCATATGGAGCAGCATCATTTTCATTTAGTCTAGAGTAGCATCACTTACATCTTGTGGAGAGCATCAGCATGGAGTGCAGTATACTTTCATCTCGTCACGAGCTGCAGCATTGAAAACATAGTTAATAAAAGTAAAGGCATTGCTATAGAATTGGTGTAATTTATCACAATATTTTATCCAACACTGCTAATTTTCCCATTACTGAACCTAAGCACTCAAAATCTTTAGTCAGAGTATAAGCCACTGAACTTGAATATCTTTCTCTGTATTTTTTAATACTTCAACAAATTTTGCCCATCTATACTTGCAAAATGAATAATTTTCTTGGCAAAATAGTTTAGTTTCTAATTAATGTCTCTGAAAAATTAGCCAACTGAATGTTAGACTACATTAATTTTACATCACAAAAAAAAAAAAAAAAAAAAATTCAGAATCACAATTTCCCGCAGAAGAGATAATTGCAAAGATTTTTTTTGATCGTATTATGTAGAGTGAAGTAATTAAACTTACCTAGGTCTAGTATTCTAACACAAAGATTTATCTTTGACTGGCAAGAGGATAAACTTCTAGACATTGGTAAATACTTAATATCTGAGAATATACAGCCACTTTTTTTCCCTATACCCATGTAAATAAAATTTGTATACAGCCACTTTTTTTCCCTATACCCATGTAAATAAAATTTGTCATACCAGAAACGATCCCATTTGTAAATCTGCAATTTCAGAGCACTTCAGTAACAATCTATATTAAATTAAAATGAAAAAAAATTAAATTTCTCAAACACCTTTTATTTATCCTAAGAATGAGTAAAACTAAATAAAATTCTAGTTTTATACAATTACTGACACTGAAAAGTAATCACTAATGCTGATTTTGTCAATGACTGTCTAAGTTTGTTTATATGCAGTATTGTATAAGTAATGTATAAAATATTAACCCATTCTACATGCATTCTTTGTAAACCAGTAGTCTACATGTGCTTATTTTTCTGTTTACTAAACAGTATCAATAATGCTTTAAAATGTTGTCCTGGTTATATTAAAATCGAAGAAGTTTATTTTACACTTCTTGCTCCCTTACTATAAAAGTTATAGCCTACTTTTTAAAAAACTTGAATGGGTTCAAAACTTCTTTTTCTAGGTTACATAAACTATTTCCCTTATTTATCCTTAGTTTTAAATTTTATAGACTTTAAACTGGTTTAGGTTGAAGCCAAGTATAGGTAGAAGAAAATATTGTTGCCCAAGATTCAGCTTGTAAAATTAAATTAACCAACTGGAGTTGGCAAGTATCTTTCAAGATTTCATAGATAAATATACAAACCTCAAAGGCCTCCTATACACAGTCAAAGCTGAATATTATGTAATGCCAAAACTTACTTGTCAATGTATTAGTTTGTAGATTTACTCAGAAGATTTCACTTCTTCCTCGTCCATCAATGAAATTCACTGTCTGCTTGTACTCCTTTTTATCAGTAAAGTTGTCAGGTAATATTCAGCAGTGTCTCTGAAGCGCCCAAAACAATACAAGCTGTTCATCTGAAAGTTAATGGGGAACTATTAATTTAAATTTTCAGAATAGAAGACAGTAATGAAGTCTATACAATTAATACTGTATTTATAACCATTTTAACTTTTTTCCCATTTATAAATGAATCTCAGCCTTATTGTCCCAAGTTTCCTCCGCTGTTAATTCTCTGCTAACTTCAACTAGACCTACAAATAGTTATAAGAAATTGTGTGCTTATTACAATATCCAATTCTTTAATTCTAAAATTCTCATGCTTAAATAATCTGTTAGTCACCGTTAAAACGGAAGATTTTAGAGAATCTTAATTTAATATTCTTTCAAAATTGAGATTAGTTGAGTTTCATAAGAAATTTTCATAGGCTCTATATAATAAAGCACTAATTCACATCATGCATTTCGTTGTTCCAGGTTTGTGCAAAAAGGTAAGTTTTTGATCAACTACTAGCTTTAAAGAATCAAATAGCTTTAGCTACCAAAATACTTAGGGAATAACTGAAACCGATTTATAGTCAATTACTTGAATCTCTTTAAAACTACAATGAATTAGAAATCATTAAGTACGGGATATTTTCAATCTTTAAATTCCACCAGTTCCTGTCTTCCTATTCCAGACTTCTCTGAATAACTGGTACCTGCACACACACACACAAAAGATTTACGATTAATGAACAATAATGACCACAAGAGGTCTTAGGTCATGGAAAAACACCTGGGGGAGATTTTAATAAGACTAAATTGTAGTATTGAAGAACATAGGATACAGGATGTAGAACGGAGGGGGGGGGGGTTTGAGAAGCATAGCAAGAACTAAGAGAATAACTTAAGTGGATTAGTAAAGAAAATATTATCAGGCTCAAGACAAAGATTAAAAGTTTCCAGGGCCATACTATTTTATGGGGCAGAAATTTGATAGTTTAAAAACAATTCTCTTATATGGGGCAGAAATTTGATAATTTAAAAAAAAAATATTATATGGAGCAGAAATTTAATCATTTAAAAAGAATTCTCTTATATGGAGCAGAAATTTAATAATTTAAAAAGGATATTATATATGAGGGAGAAATTGGATCGTTTAAAAAGGATACTATTATATTTGGCCGAAATTTGATAATTTAAGAATATATGGGACAGAAATTTGATCATTTGAAAAGGATAATATATGGGGCAGAAATTTGATCATTTAAAAAATATATATGGGACAAGTTTGATAATCTAAAAAAGATATTTATTACATGGGACAAATTATATAATTTAAAAAGGATAATATATGGCGCAGAAGTTTGATGATTTAAAGAGGAGAAGGAATTTGATCATTTGAAAAGGATATTATATTGGGCTGAAATTTGATAATTTAAAAAGGAAGACGAGGGACTGGTGGAAAGAAGAGAGATATCAAGGCCGAGAAGAATTGCTGGAACATCCTACTGGAAAGTTGAGAGAGTAAATATGCAAGAAGAAAGTTTTGTATATGTAATGTAAAGGAGTAAGTTAGGAAAACTCATCTAAGATGCTATGGCGACATGGTCATGTAATAAAGAAGTGAGAAGGTGGAGCCAATCTAGAGAGCTAAGATCATGTCAGTGAAGGGGGATAGATGTGGCGAGGTAAGACTAGAAAAGATGCAAGGAATAGATGGAAAACTATAGCAGCCATCCATACTATATGGAGAAACTTAAGAAGGGGTACATGATTAATCACATGTAAAATTATTTCTTATTTTACCGTTGATGGCATGAACAAGGGAAGTATGCAAATGACATTATTTAGATATTTCAGCGATTTGAAATCTTTCATTTAATCACAATTTTCTTTGCCTGGATATTATAAAATTATTTTTGGCCTGGAAATTGAAGAGTTTGAAATCCATTCTATTTGTTTATTTCATCCTTTTTGTTACTTAGATGTTCTATATTAGATTAAAACTATATTTCAAAATAAGAACTCACTCAAAAATTAATTTCACACCGACCTTCAAATAAAAATATCAACCAGTATAACGAAGTAGGATACCACTGTCTTGAAGATTTACTTTAAATATATGTACAGTATATGCATTTTGCGTATTAGAATATGCTCCATGGAACCATCATAAATCTGAAAATAATTTAGTTTCAATAAAACTTGAAATTGGCTGTAATCAGATCAGGCAAGGGTTCAAAGTCAAATTGACAGGTAGTTATCTACATACTGGTAGAATATTATTAATCTCAGCATCAAAATAGTAAGGACAGACTTTCAGATAATTATTTGTACTTCTTGATTAAAAGCTTAATACAAAATAAAGAACTGAAATGGTGAAAGTTGGAACATTAACCTTCTTTAAGAAACTTCAAAATGCTTGTGCTTTAAATATAATAAGGTTAACGACTACAATTGTGTATAAGGATTGCTCCAAAATTAAGTGTCAAGGCTTCAACGTTCATGACATTTGTTAATTATGAAAAAGTAACTTCTTAGTATGGTGTGTTTTGTGGTGTCAGGTGGCATAGTTTTTTTTTTTTTTTATTGATAGGAACATCATATCTACTCAATCTTGCCCAAGAGGGTTCACTACTGGCACTTCTACTCAATCTTGTTAGTTCAAAGTGCTACATCCAGGCACACCCTCTCAACTGACTGACTAAAATTTTGTGGTTCCACAATCTCGGTCAAGTCTCTTGAAACCAAGACTGCAGGTGTCACCCTAAGGTTGGAACATGCACTGGGACTGGGTCCAGGCATTGAAGCATGAATTAAGATACATACATATGATTTTATGGAAGTCCCCCTGAACAGGGCCACCTGCAAGTTTGTCAAGGTTTCTCCTTCCCATCTTACATTAAGGAATTTGGACAAGCTTTGGAGTCAAGACTCTTGCCAAAGCCTTTATCTCACATTAATGATTTCACATGACAAGCTCACAGATTCTGATCTTTCAACACCTTAATTGTCAAGTTCCTCGAGCAATGGAGCAGAGCCTTTGGAGCAGGTCTGCATTGGAACTTATAGCTCTTAGAGTCCTGTATGAAGAGTGAAGCATGTTTGATTAATGGTGAGCAAGCTGATTTTGAAGTGGTACCCTGTCTTCAACAGTCACACGTCTGACAGAGCTATCCTTGTAACAAGCCACACAGCTCACCTTTTAAAAGGCAAAGTCGTAGAAAGGGGGCCTCAAACTTTCCTAGATGTCCAGTTGTGGACATTCCGGAAATTAATTTTTATCACAAAAAGAAAAAAAAAAAAAAAAAGAAGAAGACCCAACTACCAACAGAACTACAAGACCACCGTGGAGAACTGCATCAGTTACTAACAAACTTCGTGGATACAACTTTAACATTGTTGTACCGAAACGCCTCCTGTGCAAGGATAAACTCGCCAAAGGGAACAATGGATACGCCTTGAGAGGCTTACCAAAAGAATCTTCAAAGTATTCACACAATGAATTTTGATTTAAGAACCAAAATAATTTCATACCTACCCAAGATCCAACATGTATCAGTGAAGTGAAAGCCTTATGAATAACGATATATCACTGGCAAGAGGAACAACTTAGCACTATCTTTTCATTAAAAGAAACCATTCCACATCCAAACAGACATGCTAGACAACTAACTAGGCAGAGCCACTCATAACAATATGTATATAAAACTGTAGTCATGCTTGGAGCTGATCATAGACTGGCAAAATCCATCTTCAAATTTGACATCAAATCTGCAAGGATGTTTAAAAAAATCAACCCGAGCTGCACTGAAAACCTAAAGACAAAAGAGCTCCTTTGCCCCTCGAAATTCTAGACTGCCTTTCACCCTTCTTTACCAGCATTTTTGAGGAAGACCCAGAAACAGTGGATGTTGAGAGAACAACAATAGTTTCACTAAGGCTTCTCTTATGCAGACTGGTTTTATGAGAACTAACAGTGTAGCCTACGCCAATTACTTCAAGAAGTCCAGAAAGTACCGTTATTTACCCTATAAACCCTCACTCATTTTCATTAGCCAAAGAATTTATGGACCTAAGGCCGTCATTGTCAAAATATGTATGCTACAGAGGTGAAATTAAAAACCTCTACTGACAAAATCTAATTGCAAGGCTCTTATAACAAAATGCCATAAAATAATTTTATGGACTTCGATAAAAAAAAAATTGCCTGTCAGGAAACTTTATGGCACAACCACCCTCAAAAGAACAGATTTCGAACCACAAGGCTGAGAATTCACATGTTAAACAGAACCATTGCAATGTCATTGAAGAATGGTAGCCTATTGATACTCGCTGAGCCTAGCAATGATCTAGGAACTCAACAAGCTTTCAGAATTGTACCAAGTTCCAGACATAATAAAGAAGTATTAAAGAAGGCAAAAGTTAAGGTTCTGATGGCATTCCTGTTAAAACCTTCTCAAAAAGGTGCTGCAGAAGATCATCTGTGCCTTATTATGGAAAGTTAAATACCAAAGTCCTGGGTAGACAGCATAATAATTCTTATCCATAAGAACAAGGAGAGAGAGAGAGAGTGCAAAGACAGTTTTTTCCTTCTATCCGCAGCTAAAATATTAGGTCGAGTTATGCTCTTGCACTTATAAATTTATCTGATTCAATGCCACAGAGACTTAGGATGGAAAGAAGGACCACATACATCCTTACCAAGGCAAGTACAGGAAATACACATTTAAAAAGCAATCTCTATTAACCTCGGCAAGGCCTTAACACTGTTGTAAAAGCTCCTAAAGAAAATACTACGAAATATTAAGTTTAGAAAATTTTCTCAAAATACTTTAGCTTCGATGTTGGAGTAAAAGAGATAAAGTCAGTATTGGCAGCATGGAAGTCAACCTAACCAATGGAAATGATAATAAAACAGAATTAAACAAATGATAAGGATAGGGCCAGAAAATCTAAAAAATTAATGTACAGTATTGCAAAAATCTTATGATGACGGGACCTGAATAAAGTACAAAAAGTACGATAAGCTGTTCACCATTAGATTGTTATGCTGGCATAAAAACCCCAACTAACCTGGGAACACTTAAAAGTAACGGTATGATCTGGATAATGTTATCTGGAAACCCTTAAAAGTAATGGTATGGTCAGGATAATGTTATCTGGAAATCCTTAAAAACAACGGTGTGGTCTGGATAATGTTATCTGGAAACCCTTAAAAGTAACGGTATAGTCTGGATAATGTTATCTGGAAACCCTTAAAAGTAACGGTATAGTCTGGAGGAGGTTAACAACAAGGGTTACCACCTTGGCGTAGGGCTGTGCAGTCCATCACTTTAAATAGGTGGAAGTATAAGCAACATTCCTGAAAAAGATAGGTCATAACAGCCTCGAATCCTCATCTGTGGAAAGGTATGCAAGTCAAAGACTGGAGTGGCAAGCAATATCCGCACGGAGCACACACAGATGGCGAGAGTAGTAACATCATATCTGGGAATTATTTACCATCTGAAGAGGATTTTTAAAATGTCTAGTCTTAAGTAATGATATACTATTATACTGAATTAATTTCAAGCAAAGTCGGAAATTCTAAATTTTCTTTAACTAAGGGTTGTGGTGGCCTGGTGCTAGCGTCCTTGCCTGGTGATTGCTAGACTGGGGTTAGAGTCACGCTCAAGCTCGTTAGTTCCTTTAGTCACTGCAACCTCACCATAAATGGTTTCAGAAATGGAAACCTCACCAGTATAATTTCTTTCAGGGTTATATGAAATATAACCCTTATTTGTCATAGTTTTACATATATAACAAATGGAGTTTAAACTAAAATGAAAAAAATATTTAGCCAATATTCTTCTTGGATGATTACACAAAGAAATGGGAGTCAGCAGATATCTTTCAAAGTATTAGGGATAAATACACCAGCCACCAGAAGCTCCCACACACAGTAATAGCTTTAGATAATGAAATGTTGAAACTTACTTGTTAATGTATTGGTCCATAGTTTTATTTAATAGGTTTATATTTCGGTACTTTGTTGTCCATCAGCAAAAGTCGCTGTCTCCATGTTCTAATTTTTATCAAAGTTGAAAGAGAATATTTACAGAAGTGTCTTTGAAACCCCAAACAAAGTATTGTTTAGGCTACAAGCTGATGATCTGAAATTAAATGGAAAAGATTAGTCAACATGATCAGAATAAAAGTGTGACAAAAATTCATACAATGAATATCAGATTTACAAAGAGCCCCATTTTAAGGGTTGGTTTTCCAATTTTTAAGAGGAGACAGTGTTATTATCCTGATTTTCCTACACTTACTTCTCTATTTTTTAATTTGCATTGAATCCACAAATAGTTATTAGAAACCAAGCAATTTACAATATCCAACTATAAATAAATTCTAAAATTTATATGCTTGAAGATTCGCCTGCTAGTCAATGTTATAATAAATTATCTTAAAGGCATTCTTAATTAAACCTACATTTTAAATTCTGGTATTCAAATCATTTCTAAATCTAGATTAGTAAAGTTTCAAAAGTATGGTTCACCAGATGTTTTTCATTGTAATAGGTTTGTACCGAATCATTGCTTATCAGGCAGCGATTCTTCATAGAAATGGATGGCAGTTAATACAGATGGAGGATACAGAACAGCAGCTTTCCACAAGGGTCAGTGCTGGCGCTGATGCTATTTAACATCTATACAAATGACCAGCCGCAGTACCAGAACACCCGCAGGTACATACATGCAGGCGCCATGTGCATTTCCACATAGACTCCTTCACAACCATCAAAGATGGCTGTTAAAAGTCTTTACTACCCTCTCCACTTACTACAAAAAGTGGCACCTCAATGCCAATCCAAGCAAAACACGTGTGTGCCTCCCAGCTGAATAATCACAGGGCAAACAAAAAGCTAAAGATCAAGTGGAATGACAAAGAAATGGAAAATCGCCCCTACCCAGTTTATTTAGGTGTCACCCTTGACAGAGCACTCCTTGAAAGAGCACATAAATAAATACAAATAAATAGCAACTAGGAACAACCTCCTCAACAAACTCTCCAACACCAGCTGGGGAACACCTAAGATTCGGAGACAGACAGTCCTAGCGCTTAGTTACTCTACTGCGGAATACTGTGCATCAGTGAGGGCAAGATCATACAATATGCAGAAGGTAGACCAAGAGCTAAACAAGTCCTGTCTATTTCCGATACCCTAAAACCAACACCTCCACCATCTTTATATAAAATAGTCTGTATCCCACCAATCCCATATCAGATGAGAAACTGTAGTACAAATTGAAAAGAATAAACAAATTAATGACCCTAGGTATCCAGTCCACAATCATCAGGAAACAAAGCAAAAACTGAAATCCTGTAAAAGCTTCCCAATAGTGGATGAATTAGATCCAAACCAGGAAGCTGCTCACAAGCTAAAGAAGTGGTGGGAATGTGACCGATGGCCATCCAATGAGGCACTACCCAGCCCAAACGAAGGCTTGCCCAGTGGAACAACCCTCACCAGGAAGGACAGGGAAACCCTAAACAGAAGAGGGTAAAAGTTTGCAACTGGAAATAATTGCCACATATGGGGATTAGCCACCAATCCTAAATGGCCATGTGGGAAAACACCTCAAACAATGCAACACGTCCTACGAGGGTGCCTACTGGCCCCTCATTGCTCAGATCAAGACCTCTGAGAGCCACACAAAGCCCTTCTGAGAGTTCAACATTTGCGCGATGATGGTGATGATGATAATGATGATTATGATGGTGTACAGAAAACCGATCAATAGTAAATTTATTCAATAAATCATTAAAAAACAGACAAATTTAACAGCTTTAGTTATAAAAATGACTAAATAGAATAAACAGAAAATATATTACCTGAAAAATCACCTAAAAACTATGATGAATTGAAATCACACAAAGTTTGGGATATTTTCAATCTTCAAATTCTACAGACTCCCGTGTTCTCGGAATAACTAACATCTGCACAGATATATAAATCTCTAAATAGGTGTGCTTTAGTTAGTCTTTTCCAGTGTTGTGACAATTTTCCTTACTACGAAAGTTAAATCTACTGTTTTAAAAATGCCTAATTTGGTTCTTATATCGAAACTGCATAGTGATATTTCTTCCTAAAAGATATATATACCATTTCCCTCATTTGTCATTCATTTTAGTTATTTTTCTTTTTTAAAGAAGCTATACCAGTTTGACAGGAAGTGAAATAAAAAAGAAAAAGTGTTGCCTGAAATTCTGCTTTGAAGATCAAGTGAAGAAAAGGAGTATGCAGATAACTTCTCTAAGTTCTAGGCATAAACACAACACCACTAGAAGTTCCCACCCACAGTGAAAGCTCATCATGATGAAAGGTTAGGTTGAAACTTACTTGTGTATATATTAGTTCATAGTTTTACTTTATTACAAGTTTCTTCTTCCTCGTCCATTAATGAGGTTTACTTTCTCCATGTACTAATTTCTATCACAAATGGTATCAATGAATACTCCGCGAAGTCTCTTTGAAGCCTCAAACAAACTATTAATGCTACAAGCTGATGGTCTGAAATTCAAATGGGTACGATTATTAAACATTATCAGAATAGCAGTCTGACAGAAATCTATATAATGTATACCATAATTACAAAAAGACCCATTTTACGGGTTGATTTTCCCCTTTTTAAAGGTTGGGGGGGGGGGGGGGACCATCAGCCTTAAGCTTCTAATTTTCCTTGAGTGTTAACATTTTGTTCATAACTTCTATTGACCCTACAGAAAGTTATGAGAAACTGGAGAAAATCTAAAATATCCAACTCATTATTTCTAAATTTTCTATGCTTACAGATTCTCTGTTATTCAATATTATTACAAAATATTTTAGAGACATTCTTAACTAAAGCTTTATGTATTATAAATTTTGGCATTCAAGTACTTCCTAAATTGAGATTAAGTCAAGTTTCATAAGTAGGGCCCACTTCATGTTTTTCACTGTTCTAGGTCTGTACCGAGTCATTGCTTACCAATCTGAAATTTTTCCTACTAATGGATGGCATAAAAAGCAGACGTAGGATACAAAACAACGGCCTTCCACAAGGGTCAGTGCTGATGCTACTTAAAGTCTATAAAAAATACCAGCCGCAGTACTAGAACATCCACAGGTACATACATGCAGGCGATATGTCCATTTCCACACGATCTAACTCCTTCACCAACATCTAAGAAAGACTGTCAGAAGCCCGAACTAACCACTCTAGCCATTACAAAAAGCAACACCTCTATGCCAATCCACACAAAGGTGTGACCCTTCCAACTGTAGTGTATATTTCTGTAATATATATATCGTACTATCACCAAAGTACAGCTTAATTAGCCAAGGTGAAGAAATATCACTCGGAAGGGCTGGCGAAGTCGACTCGCAACCCTACCAACTCGTCAAAAAACTATTAGTACAAATTTGTATACCTACCATTTACTATATTGTATTTATCATTGAATATGAATACTGTGGGAAAAACACAACTGGTAGGATATGCTACAGATAAAGGAATGAAGCGGGCGGATGTGACGTCAGTCAAGATGGCGGACAGCTATGGCTGCCGTTTGTTTACGTCGCGAGGTACAGTAACAGTAACGCAGGAGGATAACTTTGCAACGGGTCCTCCTATAACTTGCCACCTTATCCCCCTCGAAGCGTAAACGCTATGTGGGGCGCAAATAGCCATGTGGCGTGTCAAGCAGACGTCCCCTGTTGATATAAGATATCCTAAAAGGAAACCTTTAGGGTACTCGCGCCAGAAGTTAGAATTCTGTGAAACCTTTAGTTTAATTCTCTGGGAATATCTACTGTAGTCATATATACCCTCAGGAAGCTGCTGAAGGAACCTTCCATCAGGATGTCATGGCTCGAGCCCAAAAATACTGTATCAGAGAAAAACAGTGACCACTAACCATTTTTCGTATGAAGTTCAAAGTTATAACATCTTGTGATAAATGATGCAATTCTTAAGGCGTCGAGAGATTGGTAGTTGCGTCCATTACAGTAACTTCAATACCATACATACATTCAATAACACATTTATTAACAGTAAAGACTATACTGTACAAAATGTACGAAAACCTGAAAAATACTGTAATTAGTAACAATGTACACAAATATCAACTTTTTACAAATATTACGCACATACTGTACATCTATAGTGCATACTTATACCAATACAGAATTGTTAAATTACATAAAGTAATACACTTATTCTATTAATTAAAAAAATGCAAGTTTAAATATAGTAACATAACCCCAGAAAATATTCAGCAGTCACAGTTGGGGAGCAGAATGAGCATGAATGATGGAATGAACGATGTAGGGACGTAACTGGTTGGAATGTCACATCTAAGAGGACAAGTCATCACTGCCGTAAAGAAATAAGATATTTAAAAGGGATTAGTTCAGATAATGGAACTGCAAAATATATAAAAGTACTTACTGTACAATACAGTAGGTATGCTAAAGCCACATTAGCTTAGATAAATTTTTAAAGAAATTATTACATTATGCACTGTATATTTTTATTAATTTCAAATTTACTTACTAATTTGGATGAAATTCCCATTACAATATAATTAATCTCGACAAAACACTAGTACTGTCAACTTTTATTACAGCTATTTAAAAAAAAAAAAAAATCAGAAAAATTTCTTATTCTGGTATAAGGGGAGGAAGATCAAATCAGGAAGACCTATCTTTTTTTTCCATGTCTTCTTATTGTGCATCCAGTAAAAAGGGTAGCAAATTTATGGGCTGGTGCACAGGACCTTGCCGAATAAGTAGTCCTGTGGAGTTTCCTCACAAAATTAATGTACACCTGGGGAAGATAGAAAAGCCACAATTATTAGAATAAGGTTTTGTATAATTTCATTAAGTGCAATTACAATATATGTAGTTACGTATAATTTCTTCACCAAATAACAAAATTCTGAAAAAGAATACATGCATTTAAATTACAGAAACTGGAAAATATTTACAAAGGCTACCTGGCATTTGCTTACTACGTTGGAGCACAGCATTCACGGCCAATGAAGGTCTTCTGCGGCATTCTTCCAAAACCAATCTTTCAAGCAATAAAGGAAAAAAAATTAACATTATCTTAATGCTACAGTACTTTGATTAATGTAATACAGTATTACATAATTAGAATAAAAGTATTATTCATGCAAGTTACTTAAACTTTTATGTGCTAAGTATGCATGCTAATTTACATTAAGCATACATACAGTACACCACAAAAATTTAAATCAAGAAAGCAAATAGTTACCAACCAATTATTTGATAGTCTAATATTTAGTGTGCATAACACTTGAAAAAGCTAAATCAAGACATCAAATATTTAAGAATTTCATATAAAGGTTTATAAACTTGCCTTTTTCACCAATATTCCCAACTTGTTCTGGGTAGTTCCCCTCCTCCGCTTCATGGTCCGTAGAAGCCGACTCCCGGTAATTTTCATGTTTTTCAAAGCAAAATGCTGTAAAAACTTGCCAAATCAGCCATTTATGGCTATGGCATATACATGGATGTGCTGTATTGACTGGTGGGCAGCTGTGGTTTATCTTGTGTGGAATTGTGGAGCATAGACTTTTTTTTTTTTCATACAAAGATCGAGATTATGCTCTTTTCCCTCACCTTTGTTAAAACCATCACATTTCATGGGTTACTGGCTGCCACAGCAACACAAATTTTTTTTTCTTCTCGTTCGTATCCATGTACTTCACGGTATTCTTGATTTCGAAAAGTCACCGTATGGTTGCATACACCCCTTGCTTGCACTTATCAAGGATAAAGTCCTTGATAAGTTCAAAGAAAGGGTCACGACATTCCTCTGCCACTTGGCAGAATCTTCAGATGATTAAGCAGACCTATTGGGTGCCCATGATGTCTAGAAAGGAATATCATATGATGCTTTCACATAGAGTAGCGGGAGATGCGAGCACAAGTAGAGACTATGCGAGAGCGAGAATCGGGAGAGAGAGGGTGTTTTGCCATGCAGAGAGGCAAGAAGACCGGGTGCAAAGGAGCACAGCTGGTTTGAAAAAGTCTGCCCACAAGCACCAAGTTGTAACCATGAATACGTGAATTTTTATTTAATGTTATATGGATGTCCGAGGAGCGAATAACCAAATCCGCGAATTTAGAACCCGCGAATAACGAAGGCTGGCTATCACAATGCTCTTACTTTAGAAGATGAAAGCTTTATATCTAAAGGCTCTGTTAAAAAAAAATCAAGAGCTCTATACCTAAAAGCTCTTGCCTTAAAAAATATTGGCCTATATCATAGATTCTCTTTCCTTATATATAAATAAATATGCAAGCCCTTGTAAAGAAAAAATACAGTAATTACATCGAGCTTTAAATATTACAAGTAATATAGCCCATCCAGTAGGAGCCCTTTTATCCATTAGTTACTTTGATAGCATTCTATTTGGGTGTAGCTATACATTAAAACTGCAATATTCTCTCCCCTACCACCCCCCCCCCCAAAAAAAAAAAAATTGCAACATGAAATACATTTAGAATAAAGAGAATTTAATTTCTTTACTTAGTCATTTACCGAAAACTAAGGAAAAACTAACCGTCCAATTTACAAAAGTAACTAAGCTTCTTTAGGAATTAAGGTTTAAAAAGCAGATTATAGATTCACAAGATTAAAAACCTAATTGTTTACCAAGCACTAAGCACCTGTTAACCTAAACTACAGTTATTCAGTCATTAATGAAGTTTGGCATTCCTCAATGATTTAATTGAACGTTTGCTATAAGAAATAATTTATGAAAAATACAGACCATAGTATATGAACCAGGCCAAAAAGAATTGGAAAATCGTTAATTAAAAAAATTTTTGCCTTGCATTTTTTTTTTCAAGACAAGTATAATATCTAAAACTTACAATATACAAAACTGTAGTCACCAGCTTTTCCTCAGATATTTTATGATATTCATCAAGTAACTAAAATATTTAGTAAGCAACTGTAAAATATTTATTAAGAAACTGTCAAACTTCTTGACAAGTTACGTTAACCGGTTACTCTTGTGTTCTCTCCCATAACACACTATATCAGGTTCATTGCTCATGACCACGGAAAAGAGGTACTGCCCCAGAGATTTTTTTTTTCTTTTTGGGTACAGTCAAGATGTAGAATTTCTAGTATAACTAAAGTCTAAAGCTAGAGGAAACTGAAAATTACATTGCAGAGCTAAAAAAAAAAAAAGTTCCTATATAACCCATAAACAAAAGTCCTATTGCCTTTTATTTTTACGCAACCAAATTTACAATAAGAGTCCTTTATTCAGTATATTAATATTCATATGTTTACCCTTTTCTATATGCTATATTAAAATAGAATGTCCTTTCAAATGAAACATAACATTTGTAATTCTTTAAAAACATTCTTAAGTAGAATGTGTAAAATCACGTATAAAAACGGGAACTATTTTACTTTGAACATATCTATGCCGCCATTTCATATGATTACTATATAATAAATAATGATGTAGAAATAAGGACTTCAACGAAAGGCCGAATAATTTCCCTGTGTAATCCATAAATGAAATGAATATGGGTTGTAAAAAAAAAAAAATGAGCAATTCTAGAGCACAGACTTACAAATTTTTATCCTTATGT
>NC_090738.1:114250699-114265699 GCF_036898095.1 Palaemon carinicauda
TTCTTTACAAAGTTACTAATTCTTGGACAATATCAGCAAATTGGTTTAGTCATTAAACAAAAAGTTTGAATTCTGTTAGCCAATAATTGAACAAGGACAATGCAGTAATGTATTCATATTGTGCGTTTCATGGATGCTGCTTTATTGTCCTTGGGAAAAAGAAAGAAAGAAAAAAAAAGTTACATTTGTTAATTTATCATCATCCTCATTATTATTATTATTATTATTATTATTATTATTATTATTATTATTATTATTATTATTATTATTATTATTATTATTATTATTATTATTATTCCACCAACTTGCAAGGGAAGCTCCATAATAAGGCCAAGATCTGGCTAAAAGAGAATCGGGGGGAAAACAAAATAATTCACAATTGTAAATTTGGATAAACCAACAATGATTTCAAATTAATAAATGTATTACCCCTATATTCCGGTTGTATTTATCAACATACCTCTTTATAAGAAATAATTGCTGCGTAAGCAATATTTTATGTCCAATTCCCAGTCATCATTGAAAGCTATTCGCAACAAAGTACAATAATTTGTATACGATCTTAGAATGTCAATTTTTGAAAACTAAATTCATCGAACAATTTATATATCCGATGATCTGTTCCAGCTTAAACTTTTGATAGCAATTTACGTATCTTAATGACCAACTGGCTCAGTACTTGTTCAAATAAAGTATAATATATGCGGAGAGAGAGAGAGAGAGAGAGAGAGAGAGAGAGAGAGAGAGAGAGAGAGAGAGAGAGAGAGAGAGAGAGAGAGATTTCCTTTGCAAATAACGTAATAAAGGTATTGCATTGTAAAGAATCAGCCCTTAAAAAGATTCCTTAAATTAATGCGGTTTTAAACTAGCATCTCTTATTTAGCTTACAATTAAAAACTGAATAATATTCATAAAAAATTCTCTTCAGTCTAGAATTTCCCGATAGAACTACTTAAATGAAATTTTGATAAATCCTAACAAATTCCATCAACAGTAAAAGAAAATCGAGAAAAAAAAAAAAAACACATGAACTAGAGAAAACTAAACGGTAGTTTTATTTTGACCCACAGCTGGCAAGCACATACAGTTTAATAATTCTAAAGGGTAAAAGTCAAGAATTGATTTTACTTAAGCTCCACAGAATAGAATCTATTATTTCACTTTGAAAGTAGGATAGAGTAGGATCTCCCATGTGAGCTACATAATTTTTTAAGCTGCTCTTGAATAACATTCAAGGGACAGTGGCAATGCCCTAGCAGGATATTGCCCTAGAGACAGACCATACATAACATATGGTCAACACTCAAACTCTTTCTCCACGCAAGCTATGACCAGGGGTTAGGGGGCAATGGTTCCTGGTAAAAATGGTATAGCTTCCCTTAAAGGTTTTTTCGTTTTCTTTATTCAAACACACTGCCGTTTTCTATGGTTCTTTCAAATTCAGAACATCGCAACGATTTCCCAAGCACCCTAGATGTTCATATGGGAGATTTTACTCCGCCATTTACACTGTAGTATTAAATACTATTGATTAAATCTTAAGTCAAAACCTCCATCCTTAGTTCAAAAGGTTCCAGATGGTGAGATTGCAGCCAAGAAACTGGATAGCTTGGACAAGTCTCAAACCCTAGTCTAGCAGATCGCTATGCAGGGACGTTTCCAATAGGCCACCACAATCTCTCTATGAGCTCAGGGGAATTCGGACGATTGTAATTAAAACGAGCTAAAATATTTAACGATTTAAAACTAATATTTGATAAAAAAAAGAAAATGGAATATAATTTGAAGGTACTCAACTACAAAGATCTACTTTCCAACAACAATGGAACATGCACTATTCGAATTTTTCTTTGTAGCCAATGCTACAATTTTAAGTGTATCTCGTAGAATATTTTATGGCTGACTAAAAATTCGCAAGAGACTATGCCTAAAAATGCTACATCTACTTCAACTGTAATTGTGTGAATTAAGTTAACAGTACCAAGTTGGATGATATGGCCTAAGCGATCTTTTCTTAATAAAAATGGAGTGACAACAGATGAAAAACACTAAAATATTTGCGGATCTAATTAGGCTACCTATTAATAAGTTACTCTTTATAATGGTATTAATAAGTTAACTAATAGTGGAATTCAACCCAAAATGAAGGAAAATGACAAAAACTGTTCTCTGGAGAAAAGTGTAGCATTTTGGTTAAAAGACATTAGAACTAACATAAGAGCCGAAAAGGTATTCCAGATTCTACCTTTTTTTTTTCAATATTTAACACAAGGCCTCCCATAACTAGCCTACATATAATCATTTAATGAAGGAATATTTAGATGACATATCCTTATATCAACTGTAATTAACATTAGGAATTAACTTTGTGGCCCCTATTCTGTTTCGTTGTTTTCCAGAATTATTTAGAAAGACTTTAACTGCTGAATGATGTTAACCTTATGACGGAATGCGCACAAATAATTATCCGGTCTGAAGTGCCTTAATTCATGAGAAGGGGTTTTTAACTAAATCTTACCAGCTATTTACATAATGCTTAATACCACTTTGTGTAAATGGCATAGTGTAAGATCTCCAATATAAAAACCAAGCAAAGGTGCTCGAGTAGTTTGAATCGCTCTGAAAGACAGGAGTCATAGAAAACGATAAAGTATTCAAATATAGAAAACTTAACAATTTTAAGGTATACATAGACACTGTCCCCCATTACAAGTATTGGTAATTTTGTATTGTATTACATGGGCACAGGAAATATATGATTTCTTATAGCAAATAACGTGATTTAACCGATTTTGATGACCATTTCAATCGGAAACAAACAGATTAACCAATTCGGTTAACTTTTAAGTTGACGAATTGGTTGATGTTATTACGAATGAAATGAATGTGAAAACCTGTTAAATCACGTTATCTACTATAGGAAATCATATATTTCCTGTGCAAAAATCACACCATGAAATACAATACAAATGTACCATATAAATATTAACACTGTTGACATATATATTGAGTTCAAATATTTAAACAACAGATGTACTGAGGACGATAACATTAGCAACGTTACCAATGCTTGACAGAACTACCAACTGTGACGAATGGTACACAGTGTTACCAACGACACGATGACCTATCTAGAGATATAAATGCTAAATATTTCCATACGAAAACTAAATAATTTTTCCATATAACTATTAAACAATAAATAAAAAGTACCAAAAGGCCACAGAACCTAACAAACCCACCTAACCTTGCCTAGAAGTACCCCGGTCACAAAACTCATATAATAAGCATTGGGGAATGACTTACTTTGATTCACAGTATTACCAACGGTGACGAATGGAACCCAGAACTACCAACGACACGATGTCATTACTAGTGGCAGAAATGATAAATATTTCCATTCGAATATTAAATAATTTTTCCATATAACTGTTACACAATATATAAATAGTACAGAAAGACCACAGAATCTAACAAACCCACCAAACCTTGCCTAGAAGTACCCCGGTCACAAAACACGTATAATGGCTATTGAGGAATGACTTACTTTTATGAAGAAAACGACGAAGTATTCGGTAACCTCGGAACAGAAACTTCTCCAATCGACACTAGTTGTCGAAGATATGTCGATACCATCCATGAGGGTCTCATGGTCCGAATGAATATGCAAAAAGTGGATGGGGGTAGACTACTTTTGTCCAAAAAAGTACCTTTATAGGAAGTAACGGTATAACCAGAACTGCGTTTCTTCTTAGTTTTACGAATGATGGATTCAGAATTGCAATAAAACACGTGAATGTCTTGCCTATAAGAAAAAACAGAACGGCACTAGGGACACTTTAAACCCTGAGGAATAACGTTGCGAGATTTAAGAAAATGCTCAACATTACCCGAAGTATCCAAAAAATCCCCATGGAATTGAGCCACTGCTTTTAGGTACGGAATACTGCAGCCTCTACAAGTTTCTATAACTTGCTGCATCGCAAAATACGAAAAAAGAAACCGCACTTGTAATGCAGAACGCCTCACCAGGTCAAAGGTTACAACGGGAAAGGCATTGGAACAAAGGGTATGTAAAGACCGCTAATAGGGATAAAGGAAGGGGGGGGGGTAGGGAGATATCTGCATAGGCCTAGGGTGGTGATTGGTTAAGGGAAAAACAAAGAACTCTAGCGGGTAAACATGAATGAACTAAATACGGAAACTAAACCAGAGAAAGGATTTATAAGACACAGAGGAGAGAAAAGGAAATAACCAACAGAAATAAACAAAAACAATATAGGAAGGTAAAATGGACTGAACGGTAAATAATATTGAATGGAAATATAAAATGAGATGATCATACCGAGAATTAACTGGATAAAAAAACTAGTCCAGAGAAAGTATTTAAAAAAACTAGTCCAGAGTAAGTATTTATGTGCAACCAGGAAGAGATAAAGAGATAACCAAACAAATAAACCCAATATAGGAAGGTAAAATGGAATGAATGATAAATAATATTGAATGGGAATATAAAATGAGAAAATAACACGGTAATAAAAAGAGTAATGGGGGAGAGGAAACTCCTGCGCAGGGGGGTGATATAAGCGCAGGTCGGAAACTGGTGCGAACGAACGTACGTACAAATGGGAAAGGATATAACCAAACAAATAAACCCAATATAGGAAGGTAAAATGGAATGTATGATAAATAATATTGAATGGGAATATAAAATGAGAAAATAATAGGGAATTAAAAAGAGTAATTTGGGAGAGAATCTCCAGCGCAGGGGGGTTATATATGCGCAGGTCGGAAACTGGTGCGGACGAACGTACGTACAAATGGGTGCTAATGTTAGCATGGAATGCTAACATTTAATCTACATCAGGCGTTGGTAGCACTGGTTACTGTATTACTACAAGAAATAACCTCTGAAACGGCTCCTCTCAAATATATCCAGTTATACTGTTTTGTATTTTCCTACGGTTATAATAAATATAAGAAGGAAATGTATAGAGAAGACAAGGAGTAATTTACGGTTATATATCGGTTCCCCAGTATGTTTTCCCCACCCAAAACCCCGAGTTCCCAAAGGGGGTCCCCCATTATCGGAGGATATAGATGTATATATATATATTTCTGAAACTATTCATTTGCGACGGGAACGAGTGTTATTTTCGAAGGGAGCGTAATTTTTCCTATATGAAAAAGTAGTTGGAATCCTAGGTTACATAGCCATGTAATACACTACAATGAAACCCAACCGGTAGATTTACAGTGAATATCGATATGTTTTAGTCATTAATATATGCATGGTTTAGAATATACCTTAGACTATCGTGCTATGGTCATCGAACCAAAGCAACCAGAAAGTAGAGTGAATTAGCAATTAACAGCTCTCTTTAACGAATGCTGTTTAAAGGTTTATTTCTTTTAGACTACAATTATTAAAATCTGGTAATTAAAATAATAAAGTTCTAACTTGTCTAGAATTATCCGATCTAACCAGAACCTCGAAAATGTAATGTAGACTAGGCCTAAGAAATCCCATTAATAGTAACAAACTAAATTGAATGAAATTGAAAGAAATTTTACTTTCATGGCAAGATTATTTTGACCCACTACCGGCAAGCACAATAAATTTGATTATCCTGAAGGGTCCCTATGGGCCGTATAGTAAAAGTTTAAGAGTCTAATACTTCACTCGTGAAAGTGGGATAGAACTTCTCTCTCGTGTAGGCCTACACATGCATGAAGTCTGAGGAATTCCGACGTCTTTAATCAAAACTACGCTAAAATAATAAACGATAGAAACTACAATATTTAGTAAAAAAAAGCTCGATATAATTTTCAGGCACTCTACTACAAAGATCTAGTTTCCAATAAAAATGGGACATGTGCTATTCGAAGCGTATCTCGTGGAATATATAATGGCCGACTAAAATTCACCAGAAGAGACCTACATCTACAGTAACGTGTGTAAAGTTACCGGTACCAAGTTTTTAAATAGGTATGACTATCTTTTAGTAAAATGGAGTGGCAACACATTAAAAAAAAAAAATAGTAGAGAGTCCAATTATCTATATATAAGGTTTCTATTTACCTACCAAGGCATTTTATTCTTTATAATGGTTACAATAATAAGATAGCCGAGTCGTGGAATTTGTAGCCAATACAAGAGAAACTAGAAAAAAAAAATAGTTTTCGGGAAAAAACAAAATCTAGTATTTTGGTCATAGTAATTAGAAGTAATAAATAAACTAGTTAAATTTTTGGAGTTCATCATGTTTTACATAAGAGCTAAAAATGCATCCCCGATTCTTTTCTTTGCATTTATTCCAAAAGGCATCTCATAACTAGCCTGCATACATTTAAGTGAAGTTGTTTTTAGAGGACACATCCACACATGCAACTTTTAAAACATTAAGTATTAACTTTCTGGCCCCTATTTCGTTTTCTTTGTTTTCTGGAATGATTTAGCACTACTAGAAACCGCTTAATGATGTTAACTAGAGTACCTATTTTCTAATGTTAACCTTATGACAGAAATCACACTGAAATAATTATCCAGTCTGAATTGTTTAATTATATGGGATCTACTTAATAATGCTTAATATTACATCGTGTAAATGGCATGGTCAGATTCCCATATGAACACCGAGGGTTGCTCAAGTAGTCACGATGTTTTGAGCTGCTATGGAGTACAGGATTCATAGAAAACGGTAAAAGTTCTATAGAAAACGAATAATTCTAAGGTACTCTATTACAAACATGCGTGTCCCAGTTTAAGTATTTTCATACTAATTTACAGAGAAAGTGTATAATATGCTAGCCATGAACATACATTAGACAATCACGCAATCACTATCAGATTACAAATAACTAGAAGGAAACGTCTTAACCATAAAATCTACATATTGTATATCCGTAAATTGTAAAGCTCTGTGGATTGTTAGTTTTACTTGGAACATGAAGAAGAAGTTGTGCACAAGAAAGGCAGAAAAACAAAGTTAGACACACTTTCCCAGCTAACGATATAATAAAAGTATAGAAATCTAGTGAATCGGTAAGTAACAATTTTCTTTAACGAATGCCGTTTAAAAGGTACATCTCTCAGTTAGCCTAAAATTAAAATCGGTTAATCAAAATCATTTTCTAACAAGTCTTAGAATTACACAATAGATATCCCCTGCCCCACCCCCTTATAAAATTAAAACTTTAAAAAATCCGAATGAGAAAAACTTTATTTTGACCCATTGCCAGCAAGCATATGAAATTTTATATGTCTGATGGATCCTTATCGGTCGTTTTGGTAAAAGCTATGATTCCATTTTACTTCAAGATCTACTTGATAGGATCCAATACTTTATTCTGAAAGTATGATAGAATCTTATCTCTCGTGTACACATGTATGTGGTCTGGGAAATTCCGACGTTTTTCATCAAAACTACGAGAAAATGCTGAAAGATTAAACTAATATTTGGTAAAACAGAAAAGTTAATAAATTTGAATGAAGGTACTCTATTACAAAGATTAAAAAAAAAAAAAAATTACATGTACTATTCAAAGTTTTCCATGTACAACTTAAAGTGTATCTCATGGAATATTTTAGGACTGACTAAAATTCGCCAGAAGTGACTATGCCTATAAAAATGATGCACCTAGTTCATCTGCAAGTGCTATGAATTAAGTAAGCGTGCCCAAGTTCTTATTGTATGACCTATAGTCCTATTTTCCACCACCAAAATGAAAATGGAATGACAGCATTAAATAAAACATTAAATAACGCAAAATAGGGGGGGGGGGGGATTTATTTAACTATCATTTAAGTTTCCATTTTTCTTATATTTGTATTTACTCTTTTATTATTATTCTAATAAAAAGATAACGGAACGGTGAAATTTTCAGACAGTGACCACTAAAAAAGAGTTTTTGGGAGAAGAGAGGTAGCATTTTGAGTATGATTAATTAGACGTAACAGAAATTCATCATAGACCTGTATTAGAGCTGAAAAGGCATCCTAGAATATATTTCTTTTTAACATTTAACCCAAGGCCTCTAAAAACTAGCCCACATAGCCTATACTTAATCGATGGAGCAGTTTTTATAAAGATACCCCATGTGCAACTGTAAAACAATACATTAACTTTATAATTTTTGTTTTCTCAGAATTCTTTAGCATGATACTATATCGAAAAGCATAATTACCCAAGCTCTGAAGTTCTTAAGGTTTTTATTGTATATGGAGAGGTGCTAAAGTTAACCTTACTCAATATTTAATTAATAGTATTCAATACTACAGTGTAAATGGCAGAGTAAAATCTCCCATATGAACATCCAGGGTGCTTGGGAAATCATTGCGATGTTCTGAATTTGAAAGACAAGAACCATAGAAAACGGTAGTGTGTTTAATAAAGAAAACGTAAAAATATTAAGGTAGACTATAACAAATTTTGTACATTGAGCACTTTTATATTGACTTACAGTGAAAATGTATAATATTCTAGCAAAATTAATCCATGGATAGTTTGAAATTTACCTCACAATCAAAATATCCAAATTAGACTAAAAATAACTAAAGAGGAGTGTTTTAAAAAATAAATGCTGCATCTTGTATCTGTGATGCTTTGCAAGTTAAGTTTAGCATTATATTTCTCGGTAATTCTATTTGACAACTTGTTTTCTAGAGAGTTTTCCAATTGGTGGGGGGAATTTAAGGCTTCATGGGTACAAAAAAATGGTTGTATTTCCATGATACTTGGGTTGCGAGAGAAGTTCTCCTTTTAACGACTGAATCTGGAGTTATTAATTATAAAAGATTCTTGTCGCCTAAGTATCACCTATTACAGGACGATGGACTGCATTATATAGCCGATACATTTTCCAAAATGACAACTAACTTGGGAATCACAAAATTTACCTCAATAGCACAGAGGAAGCCCCGAGGTATATCACCAAGGACTACCACTAGTTTAGCTCTTGAAGACGCCTTCAACCTTAATTTTCAGGAGTATTTATTTTAACTATCTCAAGCTGCTTTCAAAATCAAAAGTAAATCCTCTCTAAATAAACTGGCATCTTTAATATACGAAATAGTGGTTTACTATTTAGTAGTTTATTTAGTCATCGATTGGGTAGAAACAGCGAAATATTTAAGTATTCCATTTAATTTTCCTAGTTATTTGTACATGACGTCCTAAGAGAACTTTCTTCAGTTTAAACTGGCAAAACCAGAGAATAAAAATATTCAATGAATAAAAATACAGTTTCTATATTAAAGTCTTTGTAACCACAAGACAAGCATGAAAATTAAGTAATAATATATGAAGGTGCTCAACTACAAAGATCTAGGTTTTCAAGAAAGCGACATGCACTATTCGAACTTTCCTTTAAGCGAATTTCATCCAACATCTTATGTCCTACTAAAAATTCGCCAGAAAGAGAATGCATGTATAAATGCTCCATCTTCTAGGTCTGCTTATTGTTATCACAGCGAATATGAATAACGAAAGAATATTCTATTAACAGTCAGTTTTTGGTTTCAAACCGACTATCCATTTCGCTAACTGTACTTAAAATCCTGTCAGTTTTACTAAAGAGTGAAAAATTAATGCAATGAATAATTGCAAGCTAAAAGGTTTTAAATTTTACCAAAAATCGCAGATGTGCCGAAGATATCGGAAAAATTAATTTAATAAAATTATGCACCAATAACACATAATGGAATGGGGGGGGGGGGCATTGTAGTGTGGATAGTTTGCTAATTTATATAAGAAATACAGCTACGAGTAGTTCAGCTCTTAAAGACGCCTTCAATGTTAACGAAATTTTCACGAGTATTTGTTGAATATCTCAAGCTGCTATTAAAATCAAAAGTAAATCCTCTAGAAATAAACATGTATCTTTTATATACGAACATATTTTTACTATTTTATGATTTATTTAAACATTCATTGGCTAGACACAGCGAAATACTGCAGTATCCCATTTCATTTTCCTATTTGTACATGACGTCCACATTGCCACACAGTATTTCAATTTAAATCTACAAAACCAAAATTTAACAGTAAATAAAAAAAGATAGTCAATATTTTAAAGTTTTAATAACCACAAGGCAATAAACAAAATATTAGATAAAATTTGACAGTACTATACTACAATGATCTAGTTTTCAAGAATGTGGTATGCGCTATTCGAACTTCTCTTTAAAGTGAATTTCATTTAATATCTAACTAATAATACCAAAACCCTAATATCGCACGAGGGTCTACCCCTCTCTTTTATTCTTCTCCTGTACTTCTCTTTCTCCCTATTTCCTTAATCTTTCCCATCCTGAGTACCTGCCTTTTGAGCTATAAACTGGATGGTATCCAGGGGTACTCTTCCTTTCCCCATATTCCCCACTTCCCTATTGTTATTATTATGGAATTATTATGTAATATCTTATGGCAGACTAAAAATTCGCCAAAATGGATAATGCATATAGACAATGCATATATAAAGGCTGCATCTTCTACAGCTGCTTATTGTAATCACAGCGAATATGCATAACGAAACACTATTTTATCGACACCCAGTCTTTGGTTTCTAACCGACTATCTACTTTACTAAGGATACTTATAACGCACTCAGTTTTACTGTAGTGAAAACTTGTTACAATGAATAAGTGAAAGCTAAAAAGGTATTAAATTCTACCATATACCACAGTGTGCCAAAGATATCCGACAGATTAATCAAATAAAAAAATGCATCATTAATACATAAAGGAATAGGGGGGTGGGATAGTTTGTTTAATTCATATAGAAAATACAGCTAAGAAATCACCAATAAGCTTTGTTTAGAAAATTCCTTAGTTTCAACGAAGACAAATTTACAAAATATAAAAAAATGGATACCAGTTTAGTATAGTTTCCTAAACTCTCAACACGGAAACTGCTGGTAGTTAACCATGAAGTACCCTTTACAGACTGGCCGTTTTCCCCCTTATATGAAAGATACACTGTACGATTTTATAACATGCAAGACTGGAGAATATTTTCCCTTAAATCCACACAGCCAGATCATCGCTATTAACTTATTAGATAATACAAACACACAAAAGAATCCAAAGAGAAACATTATACAAACAACAAAACAGCAATGTCCTAGCGTGAATTTTAAAGAATTTGGAAAATACGGGATAGGCAAAGTTCTCAAGAATTCTCGAAGACGATAAATTTGAATATAAACACGAAAAAAATTAAGTACACAAACCATAAGACCAGTGTAGGATATTGCGCGAGATTTTCAGTATACAACAATCTCCTACGAAGGATTCAGCAGCAGAGGATTCATGGACGGAGACTTTACCTAAAACTGCAATATTCAACCATGGCCTTCCTCAACATAGCTCTTTTCGAAGTTGATAATTCTTTCACTACAGTCTACCAACAAGTTTAGCCACTAACTAAATATTCGAATTATATTAGCTAGAAAGAGAACAAACAAACACAAAGAAAAACAAAGGAGTAATGAATTCGTACAAGGTTCTTTCTTTATTGTCCTTGGAAAACCAGAGGTGCCATCTATAGTTTCGTTTTGCAATTAAGAAGATTGTTTTTGTTGATGTTATCAACCAGCAAAGGAAGCTCCGCAGAAAACAAAACTATTAACAAGTAGTAAATTTGTGATAATTAGATGAATGAATCAAGAGTTTTTTTTATTTTCGGTTATATTTATCGATATACCAATTCGTAAGAAACCCCTTTGCCACACTTTTTTCCATTTACCAAGCATTGAAGGTCGTTTGCTACAAACCAGTACAATCGATTATATAAGAAGTTCGAGTGTCTGTTATTATTGAGAAATAAATCCATCGAACAATATTAACATTCGACGATCTGTTACAGTTTGAATTTGGTAGTAATTTACGTATCACGTTAATCAACAATTGGTTTAGTACTCATTTTCCAAGTAAAGTACTTGATTCTGTATTTTGAAAGAGAGAGAGAGAGAGAGAGAGAGAGAGAGAGAGAGAGAGAGAGAGAGAGAGAGAGAGAGAGAGAGAGAGAGAGTTGGTTTAGTAATCCTTTTTCAAGTAAAGTACAAGATATGCTTGATTCTGTATTTTGAAAGAGAGAGAGAGAGATAGAGAGAGAGAGAGAGAGAGAGAGAGAGAGAGAGAGAGAGAGAGAGAGAGAGAGAGAGAGAGAGAGAGAGAATTCCAAAATAATGTGCATATTATACAAAGCTACATACTGAACTTTTATTTAATCCTAGTGTATCACCTATGGGTTTTGAAGTAAATATTCCTAAATATTGCAACAGATTGTTGGCATAACTATTTATTTTTCTCCTGAAAATAAAAGTGACGTTATACCCTTGTATGGTATGATAAAGACAGCCTTTCTAAGTCGATACTGTTAATACAGAGCCCGAATTCAAAATAAATTACTGAAACATCAGTTATTTCAGAACAAACTTAAAATATTTTTATGAGTAAAGTAACGGTTAGTATGAAAGCTATAAAAAGTTAGAGGTCTGAAAATAAAGTTAATGCAAATTTGACTGCATTAGAGGAAGTTATTTATACGTTCTTTATTGTATCATTTCTATTAAAACGGTGCTGCGTACATGAAGCTATTAAAAAAAAATGCAAGGTGCGCAGCCTACAAGGCAAACCAGAAATTTATCACATTTTTTTTCTTTAATAATCTAACATCCCTGCGAAAGTACTCACGAATTCATCCCTTGAAATGCTCATGATATTTTTATATGCTATATGTTTGAGATTTTCAAGGCCAGCCATATATGTTGAAAAAGCTATTATGAAGATTTACTTCGATTGATTTGAATGGGATTTATGGATCTGGATCAAAAGTTTGTCATCGAGGCTTGGGAGACCATTCAGCACCAAGTGTAACAGAGAAAACCCCGTAGTTAAAGTATGAAGGAAAGGTTAAGATATTGGACAGTAAGATGGAAGAAAGGAAGCGAGAACCAATGTAAAGTAGAAGGATTACAAGCGAGGGCAGCTAGGAACCGAGTAGACGCTGCAAAGACCTTCAAATACTACCTACAGCCCACTGTTTGAGGTGCACTGAGGGCAATACACCTTCTTTGGTGATGATTCACTTGAACAGTGAGAGGGCTCATGATAACAGCAGGTATTGATGTAAGAAATGAATTATTTATTAGCATACATATATCTAAGGTTAGCCTACATATCATACAATATGATGACTGCTCTAGATCTCATACTTGTGTGACAGACCTCGATAAATCATAACCTGATATCGTAAATTCATATCGATTTTAAAAGGATCCGAAAGATAGAGATGGTCTAGACTTTTTGATGAGAAGGAATTTGAAAACGTCGGTCACTAGACAAGGAAGTAGTAGTACTTTGATGCGTAGAGAAGTGCAAGGTAAAATAGCACAAGGAAATCGATGAAAAATTGAGAATGGTAATAATAAAATTCTCAGTGTTTAGGAGTAATGGACAAAGACAATTTAAAAAAAAAAAACCCTTTGAAATATATAATGGGAAAAACAAAACATTTTGATAGATACTGTTATTGGGGTCAATACAGTTATAGCCTCATAATAGATAACAAAACTGGCCATTATGAATTTTCTAAAACTTTTATTATCTTGCAGCGCAAGTTGAAAACACATGCTGAGCCAAGTTGCATCCATGTTCACGTAAGCAATATTTTTCATTAACAATTATGTTTCATCATCAAAGTTACGTATGAAAGTAGCTGTTTATGGAGAAATTCGTGGAATGAAATAATGGTTCGAGGGGATTTTATCAACAAATCTTAGGTAATCACATCAAACGTAACTAACATTAACTATAAAACAATTTCGTGTCCACCCTAATTTTAGATAGCAATGGATGTAGTTTTGAACTTATACCTTGAAAACGTTGTCAAAATTCATCATTATGCCAATCTAAGAAAAAAATTACTTATTATTTTAAACCCCAAAGACTAGTTTATCATTTACATAAGTCGAAAAGTATTATTAACCACATATACCAACGAATAGATCGCTAAATGCTAATTGCTCTTACCTTTACCAGTGGGTTAACCAAGTTGATAATCGTTAAGTCAAGTGGCTCGCACGATGGTAACTTTTATCCTGTTTTGGCAAGGACTCTCGAGTCACTACTTTCAAAGATGTTCGCGAAGTGAAATTTTTATATCTAAAAGAATAATGGGGAATATGTTGCGAAATTATCATCTTTTATGATTATTTTTATTCATTTTTCTTGTAAAAATAAAATATATCTGCATTGTCTTTTTTATTTAGCAGAGATTCACAGCCATACATATTCCATTAAATAACCGAAAATAATTTCGAAATTGGAAGAAAAATGAAACACTCCGAACATTATTAACATATTTTTCACTGAATTTGTGTTTTTATATACGAGATTTAATATACAGTATTGTTTTTTACGTTTTGTAAAACCATTTCTCCGATATTTCTGTGTGCTAGGAGAAAAGCTAAGTTTGCAATTCCTGCTTGTAAAAGGCATTTTTTTTTATTGGACATCAGGTATTTTCACCGAATATTCCTTTTAATTAAGTTTTAAATTATACTCATTCATGAATAATTGAAGAAGATTTTAATTTCAATTGATACAGCTCCTCACATAAGTATGACAATATTTCAGAAATTGACTGTATAGTTGTATTCGAAAAAAATATTAAAAGATACATTATTAAGATTTTACTATAACCTGTCAATAAAATGAACTTTTAACCTATCTAAGAAACCATTCTAATTGGCAAGCCTCTTCCCTAAGTAGACGTCATACAGGATAAGAATCTCGTGAAAATGGTATTTTATGATTACTGGTTCTGTTACCAGAATTTTACATCTGCTGTAAATGCTCGTGTGAGATGCGAGTATGTGCAAGTGGGTGTTACTATTCTATTCCCAAAAAATTGCAGTTAACTAAATCATTCTAGATTCAGTAATGGTAGGCTACATGATAATAAACATATGTTTAAATGCAATGGAGTATTTGTT
>NC_090738.1:114270699-114330699 GCF_036898095.1 Palaemon carinicauda
CTAAATATTGCATGAAGGGCAACAGTTATTAGTTCACCTGATCGGGCTTATCCCAAAAACAACATTAACATCAAATTTAGCCATTTCTAGCCAACTGCAAGGTAAAGGCCTTCTGAGATTTGTCCATTTTCATCACAGCGCTGGCCAGCGCGCACTGGTGATAGCAGGGTTGCTCACAGCAAGGAAACTTAGTAGGGATGGCCCTGACTAGCACAGCTTTGCTGATCATGGTGACACACAAACCCTTTCACCAAGTTAAGGTATCCCCACTCAGAAAGGGGCTTATCACATATACCTATCCAAATGTGCACAAGCTGCCTATTCTAACAAGGAGAGTGGCGGCTTGGCGCTTTAAGCACAGTAAAGACGAAAGAAATATTGTTTCTTAACTCACCAACAATGCAGAATGCAGAACAATTCACTTTGGAACAGTGCGTGGAGCAGTATATCAAGTCTGAAGTGGCCAGATGGGAGGGCAGGTGATTTGTCGAAGAGTTACATGAAAGTGAAGTCTTCGGCAGGATGCTCTGCAGAATTCGAAGAAGAGAGGATCCTTAAGAATTTGAGTTTCAAAATGCAAAGTTCTGTGGGATTCTGGGTTATAAAACATAGGGATCCGAGATGAATGCTGGTTATAAAACAAGGATCCATAATGAATGTGGGGTTAAAAATATGCGAAGATCATTGAGAAATGCTGGTTATAAAACAAGGATCCATAAATAATGTGGGGTTAAAAACGCGAGGATCATTAAGGAATTCTAGTTTTAAAACACGGATCTATAAGGAATGTGGGGTTAAAAACGCGAGAATAATTGAGGATACTGGTTTTAAAACAAGGATCTATAAGGAATGTGGGTTAAAAACGTGGGGATCAGTGAGGAATTTGAGTTTCTAAATATGAGGACCCATGAAGAATGTGTTTCAGAATTGTGACAGGTAATGCATGAGAATGGGGTCCTTGGCGGGCAACTATACAGAATTTAAAGGAGATAGTGCCCATGAGCAATGTAGTCTCCAAAACATGAAGATCCAGGAAGGAAGTTAGCTTAAAAAATGAGAATTCAAGAAACCAGGGTTTAAAAATTTAAGGGTCAATGAAAATATGAATTTAAAAAAGTAAAAAACCATGAGGTCAAAACGTAAGAAACCATAATAAATGTGGATTTTCAGAAGGAAGGATCCATTACGAAAGTTTAAAAAAATGAAAATCTTCGTTTCAAAAAGTAACAATATATGAGAGTCTGCTGGTTTCAAAATGTATGGAGCCTTGAAAAATGTGAGTTTTCAAAATAACGAAGAGCCACAAGAAATTAAAGTTTCCGAATGTATGGATCAATGAACTTGGGATTCATAAACGGTGAATTAATTACGAATGTGGGTTTCAAAATGTAAGGAATGTGAGAACTAAGGGTTTCAAAAAGATACCAGGCGATTAAAGAAGTTTGGTGATTTCAAATCTTAACGAAAACAAATCTATTCATTTTGATGACTTCTGAACCAAAAGTTACACACTTTTTTGAAGGCTTCATAAAAAAAAAAATGAGAAAAAAGGCTAAAAATACATGAGATATAATAAAAGAAATGTCATGTAAGTACATATACAAATGTTTTAGTAATTTACGTTAAAATCATTAAAAAAAAAAAAAAAAAGGAAAAATATTTTGTGTTCTAGAGCCCTTAAAGTCATTGTCTATAGCTAAACAAAAAGCTCTTAACCATATGAGGAGTTATATCAACGAAATTTATTCAATATAAAAATATGACATTCAACAAAAATCATCAATATTCAGAAAGTAATGATAAAATACTTATATAGAATATTAAACACTGGCGTGGGTGATGCGAGGCTACTTCTTACAATAAATTTCCAGAAGAATATTTGCTATCAAATATTTGGGATACTTTTTACTGTAAGAAATTATATCACTGTTTAGGCATGCAGTTAATTCTAATAGTCAGGCCTTCTCCATCATGAGACTCAATACTACAGCTGTGACCAAGTTGTGGAATGGTCTTCCTTATCAGGTAGTTGAATGTTTTTATGTTGAAAAAGCCGACAAGTCTTTTTATAGTCTATATATGCATTATCTGTTTTAATTTTGTTAATGTTTTTTAAAAACCTTATTTTAATTTTTCGTTACTTCTTATATCGTTTATTTATTTCCTTGTTTCCTTTCCACACTGGGCTATTTTTCCCTGTTGGAGCCCTTGGGCTTACAGCATCTTGCTTTTCCAACCAGGGTTGTAGCTGGCTAATAATAATAATAATAATAATAATAATAATAATAATAATAATAATAATAATAATAATAATAATAATATGCGTATACAATTTCTCATTATGTACTCTCCTCCACACTATATTGAAGGAACACTACTTAAAGCGGGCCTTAGTCTCCTTATACCTTTGCAATTTAACGTTGTCTTATTTCTAATTTCACATATCTATACTTAATTTCTAACAAATATTCTCGCATGTGTTTCGTGTTGAAAACCTTGAAATCCAAAGCATGAAGATCTTCACAGGTGGGCGGGGTTCAAACTCTAATCGGATAGTAAACCAAAGTTGGTTCCGAGCCAATGCGATAAGATTTTTTTTTTTAAACATTCTCATGAAGATAAGCATAATAATAAAAAACTATTGTTTCAGATATGTTATTTGGTGTGCAAGATGACTGTATAATATGTGTATGTGTGTTTGTAGTGTTTTTGTACATACTGCATACTCAAACACACATATATAATGTATATATGTACAAATGTATGCATGCATAAATATACATATATAAATGAATGCATGCATGCATAAATATACATATATAAATGAATGCATGCATGCATAAATATACATTTATAAATGAATGCATGTATGCATAAATATACATATATAAATAAATGGATGCATACATACATTTACATTGTGTAAAGCATATAAATGTAAAGCCTTTACAACATCCTATCAATCATCAAAATAACATAATCTAAACTATCTCAAATCACAAAAGAACAGTAATGTCTACATACCCTCTGGTATCCACGAGAGATGATAACACCCTCGCCAGGGGAAATCCAGCAGATAACTAATGCCCCCAGTGCTATGTAATTCCAGTAATCCATGCCTCTCGGGTCACTCCCAGGTCAAAAGTATGCCTACCAGCTAGCCAGGTCGATTCAAGAAGAACTGTAACAGGTACCCAGTTGGATACAGCAGCAATCTCTTTGTAAGATCGCCTATAACACCATTTGTGAAGGTGATCTGTCAGCGCATGCGCAGTGTTTGGATAGGCTGGAATATTTTTTTCTGTTTGATGGTATCGTGGCAACTGAGAGTAATTTATTTTCTTCGACGTTTCCTCATAATGAAATTGAGATTCCTTAGCTATTTTCTCGAAGGGTAGTTTGGATGGGTTAAGGATTTGTCTTGTTTAATGTTATTAATTAGCAATTAGATAATGGAGCCAGTTTAGTAGGACGAATTTCAACGCTTAAATTATACCGGAGTAGTCAACAATACAAGATATATTTCAAAATTCAGACGATTCACTGCATGATGTAGTGGTGATAATTATATGGCATTTAAGTAATTTTAAGTGTTTTTTCTAAGAAATTAAATTAAGAATATACAGTTTCAAAGCATGTCAAACTAGTCATATTGCTTTAGAAAAATATTCGAACATACAAGGCTTAGTATTACTTGTATAACGTAGGATATACGAACATACCCCATAACAGAAAAGTAACACAATGAATAGATAAAAGAAAATAAATTGCGATATGAAAAACATTTCGAAAAATAGTCTAAATGAGATTAAAAAACACAATCTTTTCGAAAGAAAAACATCGTAATTGTAAACGAACTTCAAGCAATTGTTTATCGACCATCAAGGGTCATTGTATCAGCTCAGTTGACACTTAAATGGCTCCTTCCTTCTCGAACACTGAGGTCAAGTCCGAATTTATCAAGAGGATGAAGATCTATGAAATGATTTGTCACCTTTGTCAATTCGAGCTCGTGACCTTAGAAGCTCATTTGATGACTATCGACCATTATAATGAAGATGATACTAATACTAGTAATAATAATAATAATAATAAAAAAAAAAAAAAATAATAATGATGATGATAATGATAATGATAATAATAATAATAATAATAATAATAATAATAATGATAATGATAATGATAATGATAATAATAATAATAATAATAATAATAATAATTATAATGATAATAATAATATTAATAATAATAATTTTTCACCAATAATGATAACAGTTGTTTGATAATCCCCTTATATAATTTAGTAGATTAAGTATCTGGTTATATATATAAATCAATAATTGAATATATATATATATATATATATATATATATATATATATATAATGTATATATATATATATATATATATATGTAATGTATATATACATATATTTCCGGTCACGCTAGCTCACCACGGACCTTGGGTACGAAGAGGTTGTACTTGTGTGTATGTGTGCAAATCTATCTAAATATTTAGCCGTCGTTTGTGACGTCCGTTTTTGCAGTAATGATGATACTAATTACAACAATGAAAATTAATAACTGCTAGTGTTGACAGTAATATACTGAAATTTATCACTCTCAGTCAATAAATATAATTATGATAATTATTATTGGGCTTTTCATCCAGTAAACACTCGGTCTTATTCGGCAAAGGTAAAATGATTATGTTTTTCCTTTGCAAAAATTTCAGTAACAAAATTTAGATAAATTTTAGAATCTCGTTTAAGTTAATTAAGGATCTTGAATTTATTTAATTTCTTTTTTTAATGGAATTTATGAAATTACATGATACAGAAAACTGCACAGGAGTTGCATAACGTTGAAAAATTCTTGACAGTTATTAGCAAAAATATGAAACAATCCATTATGAAATTTGTGTTATTCATACAGGTCTCTTTCGTCTTCACACACACATACACACACACACACACTTATATATATATATATATATATATATATATATATATATATATATATATATATTATATATATATATATAGCTTATATATATATATATATATATATATATATATATATATATATATATATATATATATGTGTGTGTGTGTGTGTATATATATACAGATAAATATTATTTGTATATACATATATATATATATATATATATATATATATATATATATATAGAGAGAGAGAGAGAGAGAGAGAGAGAGAGAGAGAGAGAGAGAGAGAGAGAGAGAGAGAGAGAGAGAGAGAGAGAGTGTGTATGTATTCATGTGTACTTCAACAAACGTTCTTATCCCTTCATAAGAAGACAACGTAAGAAGGGTACAACCTTCTGGTTTCTCGCCCAGACTGGTACACATTCGAAGCTGGCTGAACTATAGTCAATTCTTTTTAGTGAGGCAGATTTGCAACGACTCGCATGGGTGCTCTTTTTGCTCGGAAAAGTGTCCTGTTCGCTGATTGGTTGGACGAGATAATTCTAACCAATCAGATAGCAGGAAACTTTCCTGAGCTAAAATTGCATTGCTGCGGGTCAGTGCAAATGCGCCTCATCAAAAAAAAAAAAAAAAAAAAAAAAAAAAAAAAATTGAGTATGGGTACCGGTAGCCCGGGAACGATCATCGTACTACCAAACGTGACCCATGTTTCGCACCATTCAAAGAACCCCCGAATGGTAATTATACCTACAGAAGGTCATAAATACCTAGATACTTTTCCAGACACCTAACTAGGCAATGAGCATGATACATGCCAAATCAATACCTCTCTATCATTGTCAATTTTGGCTTCGCCGAGTGATTAGTAGTACTATTTTGGCCATAGCTCATCACCCCCCAGAAAGGGGTGGCCACAGCCGATCACCCGGAAATGAGGGTATGGCCGTAGACGATCACCCAAGGTCACAGAGGGTATGGCCGTAGACGATCACCCAAGGTCACAGAGGCTTACTGCTGACGGAAGTGTAGTATTTTTAAAGAGTTTTGTTTACAAACATTGCTTTGAAGGACGTTCGTAGCCCTCACCCGGAAAAGATGGTATGGCCGTAGACGATCACCCAAGGTCACAGAGGCTTACTGTTGACGGAAGTGTAGTATTTTTAAAGAGTTTTGTTTACAAACATTGCTTTGAAGGACGTTTGTTTCGACAGTAGGTCGGTGTTGATGGAAGGGGAGTATTATTTTTGTTTACAAACATAGAGTTGAAGGTCGTAGGGTTCGTAATGGCATACGTACGGGAACTATTAACCCTTTAATGACCAAATAGCCCAAACGGGATCTTTAAAACAGCTACTTTTGGGTAGTCGTGGTGAACATGTTTATGCTTGTCTGAAATTGACTCTTTGGCAACTCATACAGACACTCCTCTGCTCTTCGAATCAGCCAATCAGAACCCGCCTGTCCTTCTCGCCAAGTCTGTAGCTCCTTCCAAAGACACCTCACCTGTGCTCAAGTCGGAAAAGTGACAAAACGCGTCGCAGTAACGTCCACATATCCCCCCCCCTGACCTCCATAATCATGGTAAGTACACAGTGACTGTAGGATAGTGAAGCCTAGTGATATGCTTACCTTTTGATGTGGGTTTCAAGGGCTGTAGTGTTACTGACGTGTCGTAGTGACTATCGGAAAAAGTATAGATCCCATATGGGCTACCTCGGTCGAGTTTAGGCGGACCACGCTCATCCCATATGGGATCTATTGGACCTTAACGGTTCTACCGGGCACTACTTTACGTCGCACATCATTTTTGAAATTTTTTTCTAGTGATTGTCTTAGACATTTGTGAATAGTTTTTAACAATATTTATAGAATTAATAGTGATTATTTAGAGATGTTAGGCTCATGTGCATACAAATTATTACCTTACAAGGTATTGAATGATACGTTCTTGTTAGGAAAAGTTATATTTTTTTTTATTACATGATTTTATTTTTTTTTCTTGCAGTTTCCTGGCCATATCTTTTATGGGCATCGCAACGCTGCATTGGAGACTCAGGATCATACACCATGGGTTGCCCCTAATGATGCTGAAGGAAGTGATGTCAACCTGAGCCCTTTGGATGTCGACAGTGATGACGACGACCCTACGTACGTTCCTGACGAAGGCCTTACTCAGGAGGATGGGTTTGACCCTCCCAATGCTAGAGGTTAGTATGAGACATCCTTAGAGAGAGAGAGAGAGAGAGAGAGAGAGAGAGAGAGAAGAGAGAGAGAGGAAGAGAGAGAGAGGAGAGAGAGAGAGAGAGAGAGATATTTGTTTAATTTTCTTTTTTAAAAGTCTCGTTGTTACAATAGTTGCTCTTTAAATTTATTTTCATTGTGTTGCTCTTTAACTTTTTGTAAACAATGGGTATTTTTAACACCTATTTGTGTACTTGCATACTCACTGACATACATATGCACACATATGCATACTCACTGACATACAGATGCACACACATGCATACTCAATGACATACACATGCATAGTCACTGACATACACATGCACACACATGCATGCACACAACCCAGCACACATGATTCATTTACTGTTTCATTAATGTTACTTTATTCTTGTTTCAGCTCGCAGGGTCAATGTTGTTGTCCTTCTGGAGATGCCTGTGGAAGAGGAAGTTGAAGGTGAAGGTGAGGTTAACCCTAAGAGGCCTCGTGTTGTTGAATGGAAGAAGGACGACATTCACATCCAGCCCCTACCGGACTTCATTCATCCACAGCCAGACTTCTTGAGGGAACCTTACGAGGACTTCCGACTGGATATCTCAAATTGGCTTAGAAGTTTCAAGACATCAAACTTCAAGATTACTAGGAATTCTCTTGGCACCAGGGATGTCACTTTGCCCAAAAGGGGCCAACGGGCAGTTGTGCCAAGTGTAGAGTCACGCCAGGATGCCCCTACCCTACACATGCCAAAGCATGTCACCATGAGGCAGACCTGCAAGTTCTGTTCAACTGCAGGCCACATCCACAGGTCTCGCTGGATGTGTGAGGAGTGCAAGGTGGCCCTTTGCCTCACTGAAAATCGAAATTGTTTTGCTTTATTCCATAAGATTTCTAATTAATTTTTTTGCTCTTTTTCAATAGATTTTAAAGTAAGTTTTATGATGTTTCTATTTTATCAATTATGAGTAAGGTTTAATATATTTTTTGCATTTTCATAGTATTTTTGTATTTTTATAGTATTTTTGTATTTATTGAATATTGTATTTTCTTGTATTTGTAACGTATTTCTTATTTAATTAAATTGTTAAGCCATATATGTGTTTCTGTTATACATTAGAACTATAAAAAAACTATCTGTTATACATTGGAACTATAAAAAAACTGTTGGGCGAAACTTCAAAATCTGTGCCGTTATGGTCCAATAGATCCCATATGGGATGAGCGTGGTCCGCCTAAACTCGCCCAAGGTACCCAAATGGGATACTTCATTGCATGCCATTATTTCGGTAATTTGGAAAATTTTTTAAAAGTACACATGAATAAAAAGGTCTTGTATTTTCTAATACTACAACATACTAAAAGGAATTTTTAAAGTTTCCCATAAAACCTAGGGTGGACCTTAAAGGGTTAAAGGGAAATTGTTTACGGAAGTAGAGTATGATTTTAAGTTTTTTGTTTACAAACATTGAGTTGAAGACCGTACGGTAGTGTGTCACTATTAAAGGGAATTTGTTTACAAAACATTGAGGACGTAACCATTTGTTATTATCAAGCAACTCTTCGTAATGACGTACGTACGTACGTGTTTATACGTACCAGGAACTGTGGCACTGTTTAGAAAACCTTGAGAACGTATTCATAGTGGGCTACTATTAAAGGGAATTTGTTTACAAATATTGAGGGTGAAATCGTAGTATAGTTGATAGGGGTAAAACATGCCCAGACAGTCTCTACACCTGAGGCCCCCGTTCGCTACCTGTTGATAGGCCTACACTTGTCATCGTCTACAGTAATACTGAGTCATCTTACCATCCATTACGCTGTCCCACCTGGGCTATTTGTAAGGATTAATTTTTTGTAATGATAAAACATGCCCAGACAGTCTCTACACCCGAGTCAAAGGGCTAAGCCGTGATGGGGCTAAGCACCTGTTCCAACTTGCCCCAGACGTGTAATCTTAAACTTAGGCAAAGCTCTCTCTCTCTACAGAGAAGGTGTAATAAAACACATAGTACTTAATATTTGTTTATTAATAATAATAATAATAATAATAATAATAATAATAATAATAATAATAATAATAATAATAATAATAATAATAATAATAAAACAAAAGCAAAATATTTTGGGATGGGGTCTAAGATGAGTTCATACACACACACCAAAATACGTGGGAGGATAATAAAAGAAACACATACTACTTAATATAAGTTTATTATTAGGAAACATTTCAGTAAAATAACCATACAGGATATTTTGAAAATAGATAACTAAAGCGGATCGGCTTTATTTACGTCGTTTTAGCAACTCACAAATCTCCATTGATAATTCTGGCTTGGTGTGACGCCAGATATACATACATGGACGACTGTTAAGATGTAAAAGATAATAAAGTAATACAGTGACATCATTTCCTTTAAATTGAATGGTGATAAATGTTCCCTCAGTTACCTAATGGCGCCACACACCCCTACAATATTTGGAAATCATACTCATCGGGGTCGGGGAAACTGATTCCCGCGAATTTCATTTGAGGGATATTGTTACTCTCACCCCTTTTTTTAAAGGGACGAGTATTTTCCTTGGGGGTTTTGCATACCCCTTTCGATTTTTTCTTCTTCTGGCTCTCCTCCTCTGCTTCCATTTCACAGGCTTTCTTCTTCCTACTCTCCCGCACCGCTTCCATTTCACAGGCCTTCTTCTTCTTCGCGTTCTCCGCCTCCTCTTCCATTTCGAGGGCTTTGGCCACCGCTTGGGAATCCGAGAGAGTCTCTCCACGCTCCAGGGTCACGTCCCCGGAACAAGTCGCGTTAGCAGCTCCCACCGCACCCGTGGAGATATCAACACCCGTTGATGACGGCGTCTCCTCTATCCGCGTTATTAAAAACACGGGTGTATCGTTGTGGCGTCCCTCTTCTTCTTCCCGTCTCTTAATTGCTATTGATAAAAATTCTTCGTAGAAGAGCTCTCTACGAAGAATTCCTTCCCTAGCATTCTCTAGGAGTTGTAAGGTAGACTCGTGATCATTGAAGGTTGTGATGAGTTTATCCTTGACTGGCGAAGGTAGCATGCTTAGTTGGGGTCTCACTATATAGGTACCCAACTGCCCCAGCATCTCCTTAGCAGCACCCCTTCCTTCCTGTAAGTGTTCTAGAAGGTCCCTCCTCACCTTCCGGACATTTTCCAGGTTTTGTCGAATTCCTGCTTCATCCAGCAATGGAGTAAACACACCTATGGGAATAAACATTGAAATATAAGTTTTGGAAATATAATCAAGGGTCACACACACACACACACACACACACACACACACACACACACACACACACACACACACACACACACCACGTGGGTGGATAATATAAGAAACGTTGTACTTAATATTTGCTTATTTTAAGGGACTTCTAAACTTTCAATGAAAATACTTTGAAAAACTTACACTTTTGGAAGGTGGTAATCTCCTCATCCAGGAGATGGGCGTCGTTCTTGTAGGAATATTCCATAGTAGAGGGCGAAGGACGAATTTAGTACACTCACGACGACAGACGCGCGTTTGCGCCCAAGGCATAGGTTGGGCCGTATATATAGTACGCACGCACGCGTAAACGCACACACGCACACCCAGGCCTACAGTTTTAAGGACTCACCCTCCGATACGCCTACGGTTTAAACGTCCACCTCCCGTCACTGCTTCCCTCGGGGGGGACCCAACTTCACCAGTTTGGTGTGTGCGCTTCCTCTGCGACGTTACGCCCAGCAGTCGGCGTTCGTGATTTACACTATGGAAAATTCCTCGCCAGGTATAATATACAGTATCCTTATCAGTGAAATTTCGAAAATATTTATGCTGTGAATATTGTGATTATGTTAAGTGTCGGTGAAATAGCGATTACTTTTGTGATTGTGTTAAGTGTCGTGAAAAAGTAATTACTTTTCTTTCTTTCTTTTTAGAGAAAAGTGGTACGAAAAGGAAACGTGAAAAGAGCGAGTCTCACCTCCCTATCAAAAAAAGAAAGAAACACTACGCAAGTAAGTACTGTTTAATATAAAAATGTAATGTTTAGTACCTTTATCTTTTTTTTTTAAATATTCAACCCCAGGATTATTGTGAGTTTAGTCTGAAAGGAAGGAGATTAAGTAGAATAAGATCTGGGATAGAGATTCGGGAGTTTCCTTTTGCGTATTGATATTCATTACGTGTTACAATTTGGCTTTACAATGTGTGCTTTAAAGTTGCCTTACACCTTTCAAAAAAAAACTATAACAGTAGCATTTCTCTCTCGTTCCAGTTCTTACGCCGGGAGGGGAATTACCTGAAAATACATCGTCTCATCACTCAATTTCGAGTGGAGGAGAATTACCTGGAAAAACACTAGCACCACAGCATGCAATTGCTACAACCTCAACAGGAGAAGTTTCACGCGGCCAACCTCCCATACCTGGGGGATCTCCCTCGACACCTACCACAGGACACGCGCTCACCCTCATCAATAGAGAGTCAGCCTTCAATTACCTGTACGTTGTTGAAGAATTCACAGTCCACTCAGTAGGTGACCCAACCTTATTTATGGTAATTTGTAGGGATGATATTAGTGTAAGATTAAATAAATACTTTAAAAACAAAACATTTACAGCCAAGATTGTGGGACTTTTGAACTCCTGTATGACCAAACTAAGCTTTCAAAAATTGGGGGAAACGGAAAACGAACCCGTGGCGCTTTGGCTCCCAGCGACGATTATTAACGCTGGTGAAATCAATAAGCTCTTGGATAAATGGGAAACTTTTATAGAAAATAAATTCCCACAAATAAGCAGTGAATTAAGGGGGAGTGGGTGGACAGTTGAAGACGTCAAGAGTTTTAAACTCTTTTATCACCGCCAAGCTGTAATGGCTGGAATGGGTGCTTACATTTTTCCTAAGAAAGAAGTCCGCGGAAGTCATGCGGTTTTTAATCCCTCTGGAATTGGGAATTCCTGCCTAATTCAGTGTCTGGCTGCCTACTTTATCGCTAAACAACAGGCATCACCCCACTGGGGAAATATTTCCCGCACTGTAAATAGTATTCAACGTTGCTCGGAATACGTTGATTTCACCCGTATCACCTTCCCCATCCAATGGGAAGACATTTCACGCCTCGAGTCGGCAAATCGTATCTCCATTTACGTTTACGAAATGGAAAGATCCGCGGACGGAAGGTATCTGCTTCAATTGTCGAGGCGTGGAATGAAAAAATTTCCAAACATAGTCCCTCTTCTCCTCTTAGATGGGGAACATACATGCCTCATTAAGGATTTTCATTCCTTCGTGAAATCCTTTGCCCGGGTAAGATCTCCCGACCCTCGGTACTTTTGCCATAACTGCCTATCGCAGCATTCATCAACCTCTAAGCAAGAACACCATGAAGCCAGTTGTGAACTTGCTGTAACATTGAATTTTCCCCCCGTCGGAAGCACAGTAAAGTTTAGAAATCAGCATAAGACGCAAAAGTTTTCCTATATTTGCGTCTTTGATATGGAATCGGCTTTAGAGAAATCTCCCGGTGCGTATGGTGTAGAGGCAATACATAAATCAATAGCGTACTGCTACATCATTTTCGATTGCAGCGGTCAAAGAGTAGCTTCTAGTTATTATTGCGGAAACGATTGCGTTGACAAGTTTCTAGCCGATCTTAATGCTTGTTGGGAGACAATAAAAAAACGGTGGCGAACTTTCCCCATTCATATGACAGAGGAGGATGAGAGAGCATTCCTTAAGCAGGACGTATGCCAATTGTGCAAGTCACCATTCAAAGACGGGAGCGATAAACATAGACATCATGACCACGCCAGTCCTAATAACAATTTTATTGGGGCGTACTGTAGGCGGTGTAATTTATCATGCCGCGAACAAAAAACACATCTCCCTGTTTTTGCCCACAATTCGAGTTATGACTTAGGCCTCATCCTCAAGGATCTTAAAGATAAAGTCCAAATCAAAATCATGACGAAACAAGGACTAAAAATTCAGCGAATGTCTGTTGGGAATTTATTTTTTCTCGACTCTCTAGCCTTTCTAGGGTCTTCTTTGGATAGTTTAGCTTCTGAATATTTTAGGGATGGAAGGAAAGCACGATTAACGGAGGAAATGTTAAGCGGGATAAAGAATGAGGAACGTAGGGCTGAAATTATTCGGGGTAAATTACCTTTCTGCTATGACTATATAGACAATCTTTCAAAACTCGGGGAAAGGCAGTTACCCCCTCAATCAGCATTTTACAACAGGCTAAAGGGGTGTGATCTATCGGATGAGGAGTATAAACGCGCCCAGCGTGTTTGGACTATTGCCAAATGCCAAACTTTGAAAGATTTTCTCCTCCTATACCTCATTGTAGACACTAGCCTTTTAGGGGATATCCTCATTTGGTGGCGTGATATTCTTTATAGTAAGTATGGTCTTGATTTACCACACTATGTTTCACTTCCATCATACGCTTTCGACAGCTTTCTTAAAATGAGTAACATTGAGTTGGATCACGTCTATGACGAGGAATTGTATAATCTCGTCAGGCACAATGTGAGGGGGGGATTCACTTCCGTTGTGCGTCAGTCATTCACAGCCAACAACCGTGAAATAAATTCTTCTTTTAATCCGGACCAGCACCAAAGCTCTTACATTCTATATTTGGATTTCAACTCTCTATACGCAACAGTCATGACTAGAAACCTCCCCTCCGGTGGGATTCGTAAACTTTCCCATGAAGAAAAAGATATGTTTTTAGGAAGGGGTATTGAAAATGCTATCACAAATGAGGACAAGGGATACTGGCTCCTCGTCACTACAAAAGTACCTTCGGAAGAAGTTGCTAGAGCGACGGATGAACTCCCCCTATGCTTATCTCATGAAGAAGTAGCCTTTAGAAATCTATCTCCCTATTGTAAAAACGTGCTAGAGAAGGAAGGAGGACAGATGGGTGTAAAGTGCAAAAAACTTATGGCCACCCACCGTAGTAAAAAGGAGTATCTTATTTCCCTCCCCCTCCTACAGCTGTATATGGACTTAGGTCTGGAACTGGAAGCTGTTCATTCAATCTATGAATTCAGTCAAAGTGCTTACATGAACGATTTCATCAAAACTAACATCGAAGCGAGGACAGCGGCCACCTCATCAACAGAGAAAAAAGCTTTTAAGGCTATGAGTAACTGCGTCTTTGGGAAGACTTTACTGAACCCTTTGAAATACGCTGAAAAAAGTCGGGTTGTTACGAAGCCCGCGGTTTACTTAAAAGAGGCCCGTAACCCGCGGCTAAAATCATCCATTCGTTTGAGTGAAGACCGTGTTATCTGCACTTCTACCCTTCCGCAGGTTGCCATCAATATGCCTAATTATATAGGATTTGCCATTCTGGAAGCGGCCAAATTTGATCTCTATTATTTCTTTTATAAAATACTCAAGCGTAAGTATGGTGATAAAGCCAAACTCATTTACACTGACACAGATAGTTTCATTTTTGCTCTGGAAGTTCCCGACCTTAACTCGGAGTTTGCTCAAGAACCCCTGAAATCGTATATGGATTTTTCCAACTTCGATGAAGACCACCCTCTTTTTAATAATGAAAGAAAAGGCGAGTTGGGGCTTTTAAAATCGGAAACTGGTAGTACATTAATAGCAGAGGTGAAAGCGTTGAAACCTAAAATGTATTCTCTGTTACTAGCCAACCAGGAGCAGATTAACAGGGTAAAAGGTATTCCTCGCCACCTGCATTCTCGTATGAAGCATGAACAGTATTCCCAAATCCTGGAAGATCATCGGGTCAATTACGTCGCGGTACGTACAATTAGAAATGTTCAGGGGCAGATGAGTACCACCAAAGTAGAAAAGAAGTGTCTTTCAGCCTTTGACTCAAAACGTTTCCACGTAAGTCAATATAATTCTTACGCATACGGTCATCCGGATATTGTAGAGGAGGAGGATGAGCAAGTAGCGGGGGAGGTCCCCACCAACAACCCTCTCCCCAAATTAGTGCTACCGTCTTATTCTCCACCAGACCCACTTCCTCGCGTATATCAAAATTTGTGGAAAAAGAGAGAAGAAAAGGTTGGTGAGTACTTTCCTCTACCCGAAGGAAATCCATCTACATTGGGGTGAAAGGGTAAAACACGCTTCTCTCTCTCTCTCTCTCTCTCTCTCTCTCTCTCTCTCTCTCTCTCTCTCTCTCTCTCTCTCGCTACTTTCTTCCTACTGATGGAAATTCCACCGTAATGACGTAGAAGGGAAGGCACGGAAGGAATTTCGAAGAAAAAATAACACCTCATCGTATATAATTGCTAAGTTCGCTTTTCCCTTTGTAAATGTACTGTCAAGCGGGTTGCTACTTTTTATTAATGGGGGTATTCATTCCGCCGTACTTATATCATTGCATTTGGAGTAAAGGCGCAGTTAAATGCGGGATCTGTTAAAATGTACAAGTGTTTTAAAGAAGATGACTTGGACATTTTTAGGGAGCCGGCGCGTATTATTGTGTCGGGCTTCTCCAACTCGGGAAAATCTTTCTTGGTTGAACAACTTATATTAAAGTATGAAAGTAAGTTTACGCACATTGTTATGTGTGGTGTGGATAGCCATACTTTGAAAACCCATCCAACAATTGGGGCAAAACTCTCCCTCTACGCCAATATCGTAGACCCGATGAGTGAGATAGATACGGAAGCTGGGGTCTACTCGATATTATACATCCTCGATGATGTTTTTCTCGAGGCTGTCCATGACAAAATTGTTGTAGACGTCTTTACTAAGGGACGACATAAAAATATCTCTGTTATTTTTATTACGCAAAATATGTTTTACGGTGGTAAATACGCCAGGAATATAAGTATAAATGCCTCGCATATGCTTTTGCTGAGAACTAGGGATATGTCTCAAGTTGAGTTATTAGGAAGGCAAATATTCGGTTCGTCTTTATCGAAAAAATTTGTGAATGTCTATAAAAAGGCTGTTATGGCTAAACCCTTTTCCCATTTGCTGGTAGATTTAAGTTTAAATACTCCTAGCGAACTCCAGTTGAGAACAAATATAGCAGGGAGTTCCTCGTGTGAGGTAGTTTTTGGAGAATGGGAGACGTAAAGAGAAAGATTTTGGAAACCGTATATGAAAACTATTCACACCCATCAAGCTTGGGGGGTGTAAAATCCATCTATAAAGCCGCTAGAGCTCTGAACCCGGGAATTACCTTAAGTAATGTAAAAGACTATTTGGCGACGAAAGATGCTCATACATTGCATGCACTCACAAGAAAACACTTCCCGAGACGTCAAATGGTATCTCCAGCTCCTAGAGTTATTATCAGTTGCGATCTCGCGGATATGCGACGTTTATCTAAATTTAACAAGGGCGTAAACTATCTTCTTATTTGCATAGATATCTTCTCCCGCTACCTCAAGATTGTTCCTCTCAGAAACAAGAAAGCACAGACTCTGTTAAAAGGCTTAATATCGATCCTTTCCTTACCCGAATTTCTGGGGGTTAGTCGCCTTCTTACCGACCGCGGGTCAGAATTTTATAACAAACTTACATCTAAGTATCTGGAAGAAAAAAATATAAAACTCTACAGCGTCTCCTCTTATGAAATCAAAGCCGCCATTGCCGAGCGTGTTATACGTACGCTAAAGCAAAAGATATATAAGCATTTAACTCTGCGAAATACTCTCGTCTATGTTGACGTCCTCCCCCAACTTGTAAAAAACTATAATAGATCCCCGCACCGAGGATTGGGAGGGGGGCTGACTCCCCTCGAAGTCCATAGATATACCGACCCAGAAATCATTACGCAACAATTTCGGAAAATGTATAAAGCAAGCGTGTTTAAACCCCAACAAAATAGTAATGCACTAGACGTGGGTCAGTCTGTGCGTATTGCGAGTGAGCTCCGACGGTCTGTATTCCATCGCGGGTATAAAATACAAAATACGCTAGAAATATTCAAAATTAGAAGCGTAGACAAGAGTCAGGCCCCATTGACTTATTATCTGGAAGATCTTGCCGGTGAGAAAATTGAAGGAGTTTTTTATAGAGCGGAACTAATACCCACGGCTATACCAGAAACTTTCCCTATCGATATTATCAGAAGGAAAGTCGTGAAGGGAAAAGTCAAGTATCTCGTATCATGGAGAGGATACCCACAAAGTTTTAACTCGTGGATACATAGTAAGGATGTTGAAAGGCTAGTCGGGAAAACTCGGAAATGAAATCCCACATACACAAACATGCTGATTTTCTTCTCTTCTTAAATAACCTCCCCGCCAGAAAAAGGTCTGAATTAATTCCTTTACTGAAGAGGACCCATCTTGATTGCCTATCGGAGATCTTTTCCAACTTTTTAAAGGAAAATCTGACTCGAGATAGTAAATCAGTAGAAAAGGTGAAGAAATATAGGAATGAAATAAGGACAGTAGCCCGGAAAAAGACACCGCTTAAAGAGAAAAGAAAAATTTTATCATCACAGAGAGGGGGTGCTATACTTTCAGTACTTCTGCCTTTAGCAGCGAGTCTAATTGGGGGTTTGCTAGGAAGATGAAAGAGTATTGCCTAATACCGAGGAAGACGGCGGAAGGATTTAGTCTCCACCAAGACAGTGGGGAAAGTAGAGTTCAAAACTCTAAACAAAATGTAGAGGAGAATGGAAAGGGGGATAAGCAGCAAGGGGGGGGGAGGAGGAGATAATAGTGATTTACTACGTAATCTATTGCAAATGATACAAGCGATGAAGTCCAAGTTTGAAAGTAAGCCAAAGAAAAGAAGACGTAAAGGGGTAGGGGAAAAACTAAAACGTGAGGCCGATCCTCTCCCCCTCCCTAAACAGGTAGTGTACAGCAATCCCCCTCTCGACCATCTGATAGATATGCAACTAACACCCACCAACAGAAGGCACGCCCTTGCTTTTCTCAAGTTTTTTGAAGGACGGAATGACTTCCAGTGGGATGATAGGGGAAATTTGAGAAAACCCATCGATCGTTTAAATGTAATGGTAGTGTTAAAGAAATTGATTCAACAAGCGGGGGCTATAGAGGAAGAGGACCTGCCTTTTTATAAAATCCTGTTGGATACAGCGGGAATTCCTTATTCATATATAAAGAATGCAAAAGCTCGGCTGCAAATTTATGGAAGTAAGGTGAAAATTGGGAAAGGTAGTCGAAAACGCGAGGAAACTAAAAGAAAAGAATTAAAAGACAAACTGCGTTGGGTTCCATATTAGAAATTACAGTCTGGTGTAGATGGGTGTGCTAACATGTTACACCATCCGAAATACGTGTGCTAACATGTAGCACCACCCGTAATAGGAAACGGTAGGGGGATTGGGGTGTCTATGACTGCGGTGATGTGCGGAGATTGACGCCGCAACTTTTCAGTCTACATCAGGACCTTCTCAGAATGCAGTACTCCCCTCTCAAACTCTCCATCACATCCTTTACGGACAGGGTCCTAAAGAGGGGCGATGTCTGCTTGGTAGTGGGTGGGAATTCTATAGCCGTTGAGTCATACGGACTAGCTGGAGAGACGTATAAAGCCTACCCATACGGTGATATTGTGAGTAGTAGAAGACGTCTTTTTAATTTGTCCCGCTGCATTCGTGACGATCGACATCCCGTCGGAAGTGCCATCCTGAGGAAACCCCCGAGTTTCCCCACGGCGAGCGTACCATACGTAGCCACCCTAATTACCCAGTTCAACTATGGGTACTCATACGACAACGATAGTGATGGGAAGCTTCGATCGTATGTGGAAACTTCAAAAGATACTCATTTTGCCGTAAATCTACAAAATGATACTACCGAGGCCCGCATTTTCAACTTTAAGAGGTGTCTAAACGAACTGGAAGTATGTGCCATGGAAAAAATAAATGATAGTATAAAAATTTTCGCTGTACCTATTGGAATTGGGAGGTCTGGTCGTGCTGATTCAATATGGATGCAGTACTATTTGCCCGAGTTGGAGAATTCAGCGAGGAGGATGGCTGGAAGTGGTAAACAGCTTATTTTATTAGCCACTGAAAAATGCACGTTACCCACAGAATTGGGAAACCTGGAAAGGTTTTCACTCGCGGCGCCGAAGGATTTACCCGCTATTGTCCCTATTTGATTATTTTCAATGTTATTTTTGTATTTCACTGAAAAAAAGTTATAGGGTGTATTATTTTTCGCTTTTAAGTTTGACTAAATATACTCTCCATTCTGTGAATGAGGTGATTTTCCTTTTCTCGTATTCTTCTTTAAAAATTAGTAATAAAGTAGACCATTTTGTTTTATGTTTTGGGTGATGTAATTCTCATCTGCGAATGAGAATAATCAAGTAGGTGCATTTGAACTTTTAAGTTTGGCGTAATGTACTCATTCTGCGAATGTGTGGATTTCATTTTTCTTATATTTTGTTTCTCTCTCTTTAAAAAGAAAAAAAATATCCTGTATTTTATGTTATGTAATCCCTTTCAGCGTCAGGGAGTAATTATGTAAGTGTCTTTGAACTCTTAAGTTTGGCGTAATATACCCTTTCTGTGAATGAGGTGATTTTTTCATTTCAGATATTTTACCTGTCAAAAAAATAGTTATAAACTGTGTCATGCTGTACTTTTATCTTTGGGTTATGTCATCCCCATTCGGGGGTAATTATGTAATAGTGACTTCATTAATAAAAAGTCGTACTGTCTTTTGGTTTAAATATACCCAACACAAGTAGAATACTTTCAGTCATTTCTTAGCCACAATGGGTGGCGAAAGCCATATCGTAACACTGACCTCTCTGGGTAATAGGGATATCTTCCCTGAAAATAATGCAGGTAACTTTACAAATAAGCTTCAGAATAGTATAAATTTAGATCATAATTTGGAGCATGAAGTAGCACTCATCAATATTCATTACCCAAATGAAATATATGGCCTCGTCAGTGGTGAGGTTGATTCCGGAATAGAAATAATTATTACAAAGGTACGGATATCCATAGGGGGTGAGCCTACTATTACGTCACGTACAGAGGAAACCTACAAGCCTAGATTAAGCATTCTATCCACTGATGCTGGCTATATGGTATCCAGTATAAATGAAGACATAACATACGCTTTGAAAAACGTCCTACCGATCGAATTTTACAAGGAAAATATACCCGCGACAGGTCTATTAGAATATGACTATCAAAGAGGGAGAGTTCTACTCAAGTTCACAAAGAGACAGGAAACAAGAGAGGGAATTTATCGAAAAGGTCCCATTCAGGCCGTAAAATTAAAATTTGGAAAAAGAATTGGAGCTACTTTGGGTTTTAATACAGACAAACCATATCAAATTTTTGAAACCACCGCAGGGGAACCCATGATTAAGACGCATAATCTGCTGGCCCCTTTCCCACCCTCCCCAACATCCGGGGTAGATTTTGTTCTTGTTTATTCAGATATTGTTGAAAGATCTTATTTCGGGGGCAAGAAAGTTAATATATTAGACAGCTTTAGTATGTGGGGTAGTAAAACGAGGGGGTATCATAATTACGTGTATTACCCCTTAGGGACAAAGGAATTGGATGCAATATCAATCCGCTTGACTGATCAAGAAGGACGAGCAATACACTTTCGTGAGGATAGTAGCACTATATGCATTCTTCATATTAGACCGAAACAGAAAACAATATAAAAGCAAGTACCCAAGCACTTGGGTTTATTCTGGAGCGGGGCATCATGAGGGTTACGTTTATCCCTCCCTCTCCCGAGGAGTTCAGTATCATATTTACTAGTGACCCCATAAAACTTCAACGGGGAGGGTCTCTAGGGGATATTGAGATATTTAGAGCCCCCAGGCGTTCGCAACAGGGTGGTGGAATTTTTAGCCTATTAGCTGGGCTGGCTAAAAGAGTCGCACCCTTTGTAGCAAAAGCCGTCTTACCATCGGCCCTAGAATTTGGTCAAAATGTTATAGGTGATTTACAGCAGGGAACAAAAGATTTCAGGTCTAGTCTTAAACAAAGGGGGGTAGAAGCGCTAAAATCGACTGGGAGACGCATCGTTACTGGTCGGGGAAAGAAAAGGAAAAAAGTTAAAAGAAATGGCAAGAGAAGAGTAAATAAAAAGAAAATCCATCGTAGGAATTTAGGATATAAAGACGTGTTTAGCGCGATGTAATTTAGTTCCAGTAAATAAGTGCGTGAGCAAAGACATTAACAATGGCATCTGCTGCTCCGAGAATTGCTGGTCATGTGGGGAATGAATTACCAACATCCCATTTTACCGCTGGCGTCGTAGACAGTTTTCCGAGACCCAACCGGATGAGGATAGTAGAGACATCAGTCACTGATCGACAGACGTCTTTTATTCTCCCTACTAATCTTACCTCGGGAGGAGCTATCACTGATCGCTATCTCGAATTTCGTATCAATGGCATAGAAGGAACTCTAATTGATTTAGCGAGTCTAGCTATAGAACTTCATTTAAAAGTCACGGCCCCAGATGGAAGTGCGTTAGGTGATGCTACAGACGTTATCTTCGTCAATGCTTTGGCGAATACAATCTTTAAGTCAACCCAGGTTTATATCGGTGAAAGACTTGTAGAATCAAATCCCCATTTCAATTACTGGTCTTTTATAAAGTTATTAACTACTGCTAAATCCCACACTGTGAAAACAATTGGGCGTCTTGGTTATCTTTTCCAGGATTACAAGGGGACTTCCATTTCAAATGTACTTCCGCCTGATTATTTTACAAAATTGAACAAAATGGAAAAGGAGTGGGTGACTAAGGGAAAAAGAGAAGGACTTCATATCATTCACCCGCTTATGCTCGATGTTGCCTCAGTAGATGAATATTTGATGGATAATATCGACGTTCGTATCAAGTTGGAATTAGCTCCGAATGCGTGGTTCATTAATTCCACTGCAACTATCGAGGAATTTAAATTTAATCTCCAAGAAGCTAGACTACACGTTGATAAAGTCATCCCGAGACCACCGGCTTTACTCGCACTCCATCGAGCACTTTCGAATCCTAATAGTTCCGTGGAAACTGTCTTTAATAAAACACTTTACAGGACGTACGCATTGGCTCCTAATCAGACTCAGGCAACGTTGGATTTACCTTTCAATAAGGTCATACCTGAAAAATTATACCTGGCCATTGTTAATATGGAGAGCTTTAATGGAGTATTGAATAGAAACCCTATTTATTTCGGACATAATAATTTAAGTCATATAGGAGTAACGCTAAATGGTTCCACTTTATACGACATAAGGTCACAATTCCCAGAAAATTATTCCCATCTTTACTACGAGACATTAAAATCTTTAGGGTTAACTTATGACCACCTAATTCATTTTGATTGTTACGATCGTGGACGGACTGTAATTGCTTTCAACTTCAAACCCGAAATTGCATTAATGGATACTCTGGAGGTAGAGAAAAATGGGGACTTGCGGATTAATTTAACGTTTGATCAGCAGATTAACGAAAATAGGCTTATTTTATTGTTTGGAGAAACCCAGGGAGTTATAACTATTGATCAAAACCGGAATGTATATTGCGACGTCAGGGCGTAAGACATGAAAGTTTTCCTACGGATTCTTTCAGCATAAATACACAGCCTGTAATAAATGAACACCCATTAATGAATGGTTTCCTAAAAGAAGGTAAAAATATCCGCTGTTTTCATGAAGGATAATTTTACAGGGAGTTTTTCCTAATAATAGCAAAACGTTGTTACAGGTATTTTAGAATAAGTGTGTGTGTGTGTGTGTGTGTGTGTGTGTGTGTGTGTGTGTGTGTGTGTGTGTGTTTAAGAGGGTAGGGGGGTGTTGGGAGTCCACTGCCCCGCTTTCCATATCGTTATTTGGTGAAAATATATTAACGGGGAGGGGTAAAATGACCAAGTAGTCGTACCCCGGAAGTGGTATGGGTGAGGTGTAAGATGAATACCAGAGATATAGAATTTGCTTTGAGGAATAAACTCGGGAATGAAGCACACTTTTATGGATGCGTATCCAGTGACCATTTGGCTGGGTTCGAGATACCCTTGACGAGACCTAAGTCAATTATACTTATTGCAAATACACTTGCTTCTCACCAACATCGTAAAGTGGGTCACTGGGTTGTTTTTATTATCCAGAAGTCCCCATTTCAAAACATCATCTTTTACGACCCTTTAGGTATGCGGCCTGAAGAACATTCGACGTATTTCACCGAATTTTTACGAAGACATTCCACCATGAAGTGCTTTGCCAATGTTATGCGAGTGCAAAATTACAATTCGTCTCTGTGCGCGTTCCACTGCTTATATTTCACCCACAGTGTAACTTTAAACGGGGTGTGTGGAGCCATTAGGAAACTGAGGGAACATTTATCACCATCCAATTTAAAGGAAAATGATGTCACTGTATTACTTTATTATCTTTTACATCTTAACAGTCGTCCATGTATGTATATCTGGCGTCACACCAAGCCAGAATTATCAATGGAGATTTGTGAGTTGCTAAAACGACGTAAATAAAGCCGATCCGCTTTAGTTATCTATTTTCAAAATATCCTGTATGGTTATTTTACTGAAATGTTTCCTAATAATAAACTTATATTAAGTAGTATGTGTTTCTTTTATTATCCTCCCACGTATTTTGGTGTGTGTGTATGAACTCATCTTAGACCCCATCCCAAAATATTTTGCTTTTGTTTTATTATTATTATTATTATTATTATTATTATTATTATTATTATTATTATTATTATTATTATTATTATTATTATTATTATTAATAAACAAATATTAAGTACTATGTGTTTTATTACACCTTCTCTGTAGAGAGAGAGAGCTTTGCCTAAGTTTAAGATTACACGTCTGGGGCAAGTTGGAACAGGTGCTTAGCCCCATCACGGCTTAGCCCTTTGACTCGGGTGTAGAGACTGTCTGGGCATGTTTTATCATTACAAAAAATTAATCCTTACAAATAGCCCAGGTGGGACAGCGTAATGGATGGTAAGATGACTCAGTATTACTGTAGACGATGACAAGTGTAGGCCTATCAACAGGTAGCGAACGGGGGCCTCAGGTGTAGAGACTGTCTGGGCATGTTTTACCCCTATCAACTATACTACGATTTCACCCTCAATATTTGTAAACAAATTCCCTTTAATAGTAGCCCACTATGAATACGTTCTCAAGGTTTTCTAAACAGTGCCACAGTTCCTGGTACGTATAAACACGTACGTACGTACGTCATTACGAAGAGTTGCTTGATAATAACAAATGGTTACGTCCTCAATGTTTTGTAAACAAATTCCCTTTAATAGTGACACACTACCGTACGGTCTTCAACTCAATGTTTGTAAACAAAAAACTTAAAATCATACTCTACTTCCGTAAACAATTTCCCTTTAATAGTTCCCGTACGTATGCCATTACGAACCCTACGACCTTCAACTCTATGTTTGTAAACAAAAATAATACTCCCCTTCCATCAACACCGACCTACTGTCGAAACAAACGTCCTTCAAAGCAATGTTTGTAAACAAAACTCTTTAAAAATACTACACTTCCGTCAACAGTAAGCCTCTGTGACCTTGGGTGATCGTCTACGGCCATACCATCTTTTCCGGGTGAGGGCTACGAACGTCCTTCAAAGCAATGTTTGTAAACAAAACTCTTTAAAAATACTACACTTCCGTCAACAGTAAGCCTCTGTGACCTTGGGTGATCGTCTACGGCCATACCCTCTGTGACCTTGGGTGATCGTCTACGGCCATACCCTCATTTCCGGGTGATCGGCTGTGGCCACCCCTTTCTGGGGGGTGATGAGCTATGGCCAAAATAGTACTACTGTGATTAACAGACTAAATACTATCTCTGATATCGTACAGCCAGGATCGTGAAATATAACTCATCAATCTACCCGAAATGACGGTGTCTGTGCCGATACGTCTATAGGAGACAGTGCACTGTATACCGTATCAATCATTGTATTCGCTGGCCACTGTAATTTAGGAAGAGCAAGATATATGTTGTTGTTTTCGGTACTAAACTTCGATAAATCTATAATCAAGGGGTCATGCATTATTTGTGTTGGTTTGTTATTCATCTATATATGATAATTAAAGAAATAGTGAGGATGTTATTTATGGTAATTAACACCATTGTCATGAATAGTACACATGTATATAAAATTAACACATACATAAGTTTCACAATATATATATATATATATATATATATATATATATACATATACATACATATATATATATATATATATATATATATACATAAATATATATATATATATATATATATATATATATATATACATACATATATATATATATATATATATATATATATATATATATATATATATATATATATAAACAACAAATGCATTCGTTCCTAATTCACAGCTAGACAAAAGCTGTTTCTAAAGTGATATCCAGTGATTCTTACTACACAATATATCTGAGCGCTAGAAGAAATTACAGCCTAGGCAGGGTCGAATTAAACCCTTTAGAAGTCCTAAGCACTTAAAAAGTGGAGTCACACACACACACACACACACACACACACACACACATATATATATATATATATATATATATATATATATATATATATATGTGTGTGTGTGTGTGTGTGTGCGTACGTGTAATTCAAAATATAAACATAATAAACCACAAAATCTTAACCACGTAAATCAAACAAAACTAACAGTAAGAAAGAAAACAATGTTTCTCTTTGTATGCTTTCGCTTGCATTAGATAAGTTCCCTCTGCCTTTTCAACACAATAAACAATAAACCCCATAAGATGCTATCCATCGAAATTAAACCAAACTGACAGTAAGAAAGAAAATTTTAATTTTTGTATACTTTCACTTGCATTTGAAAAGTTTCCTCCTGGGTTTTTTAAAATGCACAGTTTGTTTAGATCCTCAAAACTGATTTTACGTAACTCATCTGCTTCTTTATTGTATGGTATGTTGTTCTGATGGGTTCTTCATTATGCTTAAACTGAGGAAAAGAACGTTCAATTGAACAATTTGCGACCAATAATGTCAGAAATATACGAAATCCAATGTCTATATTTGAAAAGGCACATTCATTGTTATCTTCTAAAAGTATTTCATAAAGTTCAGCATGACTGAATTTTGTTTCTACATTTCTAATTGAATTTACGGAGCACATATGAATGTAACTGCTGAAGCTCAGCTTAGAAATTACTGTTGAAATCGATAAAATTTTAACAGCTTTGAGAATACCTTTCAGCGTTAACAGATGAAGTGACATTATGTGGTAGTGATACATCACTTAGAAAAGAAAATCTCAGTCATTTCTCTACATATTTCTCCTTTTTTTATCTGAGTTTCAAGTATGTTAACAACTGTATAACATGTGGTGATACAAGATTTATCTCTGGCATTTAAATGGAAACTAAAAAAAATTCTACTCATGCAAAGCCTCTTAACAAAATATCACGTGAAAATATTTAAAACTGAGCATTTACAAAAAAAAAAAAAAAGAAAAATCCATCCAATATGGCATAGAAAACTTCAAGGCGATTTTTCCCCTTGTCAACCCTAGAAAAACGCAAAGATTTAAGCTAGGTATGGCACAGCTAAGCCGAGCATAACATTGCCAAAGCATTGCAATATCATTATAAGATATGTTATATTTGAACGAGGCATAAAAACTTTTATGAAGGCACGAACTCACCTTAACAGTGTAGGAAGCAGCTAAATTTCAGTTGGCTTGCTGGAGTAACAAATGAAGTGGTACGAATTGGAACACAACCCCTTCTGTCAGTGCAAACGTGAATACTTCCTTCGTATGAGTTTCCAACCGCATTTAGAACCGGACCAAAACCTTCTATTATTCCTTTGAATAATCTACATTATACTTGAAACAAAATACGAATTCCTTCTCTAACTAAGCTCAATATAATAATAGTGTCTACGTGAATATCGAATATTAACCACGCGTTACTCAGTACCTCACTGAAACTAGCAAACAGAATTATTGAGTCAGTTAGGCAAACTGTAAAGTTCATCCTACTCTTTATGACGTCCCAAAGACGTATTATTCTTAATAAAAATAATAATTTAGTGGTCATAATTTATTCCTCTGATAGAATACCTAATAAAAATATTATAAATGACTGTCTCTATATATTTGAAAAAAAAAAAATATAACAAATTCCCCTAAAGAAAAATCTTCAGCCCCTCCCCAATAGCTTTGGTTTTCGAAGAGCAACGCATAATCACCCGGAACTCCCTCTTGTCAGTACATTTTACTCCTCTGATTGGTTATAAGTTCCTCAGCTATGGTTGGTTGCTGCTTTTGTCTACCGTAGCTTCACACACACACACACACACACACACCTAACATCGTAACCAAAACATTCAATTACTCCTTTGAATAATTTACATTACTCTTAAAATGTAACAAAATAAGAATTACAGTCATGTAGTGTAGTTCCTTCACTATATAAGCTCGATATGACAGATGTATCTATTTTAATATCGAACATTAGCCACTAGTAACACTTCACTCAAACCAGCAAACAGAATTTAACAGTTATTTTAGAACAAGCTTTAAAGTTCATCCTACTCCTTATGACGTCACAAAGACGTATTTTTCTTAACATAAATAATTATTTGGTAATTAGAATGCATTCTTCTGATAAGATATGTTATCAAAACATATTAAGGGTTTGTCTCTATATATTTTGAAGAAAAATATCTCCAATTCCCTTTAAAAACTAAAATTCTTCAGGTCCGTCCCCGATAGCTAGAGCGTTGAACACGATTTTTTATGGAAATACTGGCAGGTTTTACAAACAGCAACTCATAAGTTTCGAGAAGTTACTCTTGGCGGGATATTCCAGCCCTCTTATTGGCTGTATCTTCTCAGCTGTGATTGGTTGTTGCATTTGTTTACAAACTCATACATAGACATCTAACATCGTAGCCAAAACCAAGTCAATTGTTCCTTCGAAAATGACTTATTTATTCAGCTTACGTATTTTAACAAGGTCTATTACCTATTTTATAATTATATTAGTAGTATTTTAAGATTGTTTTCATGAATGCAATATTTTTCAATAATTAACTTATGTACAATAAGTATAAGTATTTTACCTCTACCCGGTTAGATTCATTCATAAAATACGAGATTGTATGACGTCACAAACAACCACCAATCACAGTAGAGAACGAATCAGCCAATGAGACGCCAGATATTTCCCGCTAAGGAAACCCAGATGGCGAAAGGGTTCCTCTGACTTATGGACTGCTGTTGGAAAAAAGTCTAATTCCTAATTTCATTTAAACACATAAAAATAAGGGACTTTTTTCACCCCAGTTCTCTCCATGTTTTATTTAGTTAATAAGTGTTTTGAGTTTGTTTCCATAAAAGTTGCAGTGTTTACATCATTTATCTGAAATGTGTATGCTGCTGGTATTTTATGACGACATCTTTCCTATTGGACGAAAACGATTTGTTAATTATTTGTTAAATTACATTATACTTGAAATGTAACAAAATACGAATTAAAGTTACTTATTTAGTTACTTCACAAGTTAAGCTCGATGTGATAATAGCCAACTCCAACTAGAAAACGAAAACAAAGACAAGCTGTAAAATTCATCCTACTCTTGATGACGTCACGAAGACGTAGGTACTTTCAAAATAAAAATAATGATTTTGTAATCAGAATCTAACCTCCTATTAAGATATTTTATTAAAAATCTTAAAAGGGACCCATTGTATCTATATATTTTGAAGAAAATATATCTTTAACTCCCTTAAAAACAAACAAAGAATCTTTAGCTTCGTCCTCCTAAACTCATAAGACCCCTGAACTCCCTCATGGCGGCCAATGTATGTCCTCTGATTGGCCAAATCTTCCTCAGTTGTGATTGGCGGTTTCCTTCAGTTACTACAACTTCACACACGCATCTCACATCGTAGCCAAAAGCATAAGCAAGCATTCCCTGGAATATGACTTATTTATTTATCTTATTGGTTTTAACAAGATTCCTTATATGTTTTTATTACCAAATTGATAATAACCTTTTTAAGTTTAAGAGAATTTGAATGTCTAATCTTAATCGAAATTTGTACAGGATTTCGGAACTCTCTCATAGTAGGATATTACAGTCCTCTGATTGGCTAAAACTTCCTCAACTGTGATTGGTAGTTGTCATCGCTGACTACAGATTAACAGACGCACACACGCACATTTATCATCGTAGCCAAAACATAGTAAAGTATTCCTTCAAATATAATGTATTTATTTTACTTATACGCTTTAATACATTTATTATTTATTTATTACATAATTATTAACAGTTTTAAGTTTGTTTCTATAAAAATTATATTTTTTTTAGGCAAAATTTATTTGCAATAAGTACAGTCTTTACTCTACACGCACATTTATCATCGTAGCCAGAAGAAGGTAAAGTATTCCTTCGAATATTAGGTATTTATTTTACTTATACGCTTTAACAAGATTTATCATTTATTTATTAAAAAATCATTAACAGTTTTAAGTTTATTTCTATGAAAATTGTACTTTTTTAGTCATAATTTATTTGCAATAAGTATAGAGTTTTCACTCTTACCCAAATTCATTCACAAAACGACGATAGTATGACGTCACATACAATCCACCAATCATATCTGAGAAAGAATCAGCCAATGAGATGCCAGATATTTCCCGTTAAAAGGATGAGGCGAGAGGGTTTCTCTAGTTTATGGGCTGCTGTTAGCGAAAAAGTTAAATTCACGAGAGAGAGAGGCATTTCAATCAAGCGATCGAGTTTAAGGGTTTTTTTTAACCCTAATTAATTTTTATACATTTAATCATGATATTTAAGTAGCATGAGAAGAATATTTTCGTATTTCTTCTTTAGCCATTACAGACGTTCCTTTCAGTAATCACATCTTTTCTTTTATGAGTGAGAAACGCATATGATTTTATTTTTTTTTATTTTTATTATCACTATTGTTTCTAACATAGTCATTGCCATTATTATTTTGAATATTTTGTGGGATAAGGTTGAGAATTTTTTTTATTCATATTTATTGCTTTTATAACAAAAACCTACCTCAATAGTAAATAGTAATGCATAGGCTATGTATACCTGAGGTTCCTTTTTATGTTTATTTTTTAAACATTATCAAAACAATGACTTAAATATAGAATACAGAATTGGTCTTACCAACGGAAAAATATTCATTCACATTCAGAATTTTATTTTTTCACGGCTGAAAAACAATTGAGAATAGGCTTCTTGTTTTCTTCTGTTTCCTTTATAAACTGTAATCATTGAACTGTTAAGAAATCAAAATAGCATAAGCATAACTGATTGTTGAATAGGCCTACTGTAAAAGTTTCAGTTTTTAACACCAAATTTCTTAACATAAATTAACCTAACCTAATAAAGTGCACATTTCCTTAAACTATTTACCGATAAATAGATTGTAAATTCATTTCCTGATGTCGAGATAAATTTGCAGGTGTAGACCTGGCCTCCTTGGATACGATATTATAACTGCCGAGATGATATTGGCCAAAAATGAAATGACTCCCAGAATAATAATAAGTTTATTTTGTAGAATGTGGAGTGAAGAGGCAAAACCTGATGAATGGGAGCTAGGAGTCTTGTTATAAAAAAAAAAAAAAAAAAAAAAAAAAGAGAGAGAGAGAGAGAGAGAGAGAGAGAGAGAGAGAGAGAGAGAGAGAGAGAGAGAGAGAGAGAGAGAGAGAGACCTGACTGATTGGGATGATTACAGAGGCATCACACTTACATCAGGAAAAGCCAAGATTAATAGCACAATTTCAAAAAGGTAGAAGTTGTACTGACCAAATTTTCATTTTAAGACCTGTGGTACAGCAATGTGTAGAATATAGAAATCCACTTATGATGCCATTTATGGACTATGATAGAGCCTTTGATGGTGTGCACTGGCCAATTTTGTGGAGAAACCTGCGTTATGTTTGGAGTTCCTCTTAAATATGTAAATTTGATTAAGTCTGTTCATGAGTATAGCAAAGGCAAAGTTAATGTTATTTGAGTCCTATCTAATGAATTTTCAGTGAACAGAGGAGTACTTCAAGGGAATGTGTTATCACCTATGTTGTTTATCCTCCTCATGGATTTTGTAATGCATAGAACAGTTGGGGGTGGTGGAGAAGGATCGGATTGGACTGGTAACAGGAAATTAGCTGACCTAGAGTATGGTGATTACGGTGTCCTTATTAGCAGAACACCACAGGACTTGCAAAGCTTGCTTACCAGAAAGCATGAAATATATGAGGTTAGGCTCAATATAAATAGAAGAAAGACAGATGATGAAAACTGAATATGCATTGGAAGATGAAATAGCACTGGAAGGAGAAAGGATTAATGAGATAGAATCATTTGAATATTTAGGAACTATGGTCTCTAATAAAGGATCTTTAAAATTGAAGTTTGATGAAAAATTGATAAAAGGCAAATCATACAATGGTTAGGTTAAGCAAAATTTGGAAATCAATTATTTTGAGATTACATATGAAAATCAGGCTATATATTAGTTGAGTGAGATCGGTGTTACTGTATGGACAAGAGTCGTGGTATGACAATGAAACAATATCCAACAGATTTTGTAGATTTGAGAACAAAGCCTCAGAAGAATATTGGAAGTCAAATGGCAGGACAGGATTAGAAATTAAACTTTAAGAGAGATTACTAGAGTGCCATATGTGGATGAGATCACGATGAAGGGTAGATGGAGATAGTTTTGGCATGTTCTTCGCACTCCCTAAGAGAGATTAGTTCACCAAATCTTAATTGGGCCCTACAAGGCACATTTAGACCTGTTGTTACCCTCTACAACGTTTCCAGAAAGCTAAATCACTGCCAGATATTTGCTAAGACAGCCTCTATAAAGTTTACTATGCTTTCTGAAGGCTAAAATCATTGGGTAAAACGCCACTTGCACTCACTGTGCAGGCTTTAAAACGTTTACAAAACAGAACAGGAAGCAGAAAGGACATCCAACGCTCAATAGAGACTTACTGTGTCATTTGCTAAGAACTCCTGTCGTTTTCTCTCGGATTCGTTTCTCTTACTCCTCACGATGCCACCTTACCATGAAGAGCAAAATGCAAACGTCAAATAACTTTACCAAACTGACAATTAGTTAACAAGACATTTAGATTAAATGACTGTGGTTCCTCTTTATAATGGTTACCAAGGTTCCAAAGAAAGGAATATAATGATAGTAATAATAATAATAATAGGGAAGTGGGGAATATGGGAAAAGGAAGAGTACCCCTGGATACAATCCATTTTATAGCTCAAAGCCAGGTACTCGGGATGGGAAAGATTAAGGAAATAGGGAGAAAGAGAAGTACAGGAGAAGAATAAAAGAGAGGGGCAGACCCTCTTGCGATATTAGGAAATTGGTATTATTATTTTGAGTTAACAATTAAGTTTAAGAAAAAACAGAATAAACAATGATCATTCACCTTGACTTATATTCGTTTTTACATTTTTGGTTACAACTTACAACAGTGTTTTAATTACCAGGTACATACTTCTCTTCTCAAGTGGACGGTTTTATCAAAATAACAAGGGAAAACCACTTGAATTAATTTTAGTGAGGTATGGAACCCACTTCAAACACATTTGAGCTTAAATGAACAAGATTTGTGTAAATCCGACAAAATCGATATGTAGCATCTTACCTGATGTGGGGTTGTGTTTTCTGTTTTAAGTGTAGGGAAACTTTTACTTGTTTATCTATGAATCACAAACAATAAAATATGCTTGGACTTTTATCACTTGAAAGTGGAAACATAAGTATTCAACTATAATATTTCCTTTAAAAGCACCATTTTTTTCTCAAAAAAAAAAAAAAAAAAAAAAATACACAATAAAAATAAAAATCTAACTTGTGCCAACATGCCCCATATGTGCGGTAGGTTGACACACTCTGTGGGGATGTTAGCATATAACTTTTTTCTGTTTAATTGATTAGTAATTTATAATAAAGAGGTTTCTTAATCATTGAATCATTGAGAACAGTCTATAACAGAGTTTTGCAGCCATTGAAATACCCCTAAAAATGTCACTCAAAATCATAACTTGAATGAAAGTTCAAACAAGTTAAAATCCCATTTAAATACAAAGTTTCTTGATCATTTAAAACATTCATGGTCAATGAAAGTCATGTTTATTGTTAATACAAGAACTTCAAATGCTCAAGAAACTCAAGAAAATTTGACTCTTCCATCCACACTGATGGATAGGCAATTTCAAGACTATCTGGAGGGGAATGATCATAGTGAACTCCAGGGGACTGAAACATGAAAATGACATTATATTGTAGATGATAGTTGGGAAAATAAGGAAGGAAACGAGAAGTAGCAGTGGTAGTAGTAGCGGGTAGTTCCAATAGTAGTAGCAGTGGTAATAGCATTGGTAGTTCCAATAGTAGTAGCAGCGGGTAGTTCCAATAGTAGTAGCAGCGGGTAGTTCCAATAGTAGTAGCAGTGGTAATAGCATTGGTAGTTCCAAAAGTAGTAACAGCGGCAGTAGTGGGTAGTTCCAATAGTAGTAGCAGTGGCAGACTAGTATATGCATCTCTCTTGTGTATCAACCTCCCCATTACTTGGATTTCTATCACAGGATGAAACTTAAGGAACGTAATTCGACTTTACGTTTACGGAAGAAAGGTGGAATTTCCTTACCAATTGCCAAGTGAACTAAAACACCTACAGCAAGAGCCGTTCTTAAAACCTTCTCCCAGCAACAACTTGGATAAGCTTCTGAATTGTTGTGACCCGTCTCATCACTAATCCATGTCCCCAGGAGCAAATTTTGCGGACACGGATATATAAGCCATTATATTATCTGCCATGCATCAATGTTGTGAGGAAACTTGTAGCTCCTTAGATCACATCAGAAAACAAATGGTTAAGATATCTCCTATTATATATAAGTTCGAGCACATGATTGTTTACGGGGTAAGTTAACACTGTGTCAACCTGCCCCATTTCTATTAGGCCAATTTGCCACAATCGTAAAATTATCATTACAAGGGTAAATAATAAATAAGGGAGGTTAACATCTGAGTTCCATTTACAAAATTTTAGCTAAAATGATTTAATCATCTTAAGTAATTTCGTTCATGTACCAACAAAGGATGCATACGTCTTGGATAACGAACTTCCAACAAATTCAATCCTTTACCCAGGAATAAATTCTCCTGCATCTGTCCGTAATGTCTTATTCTAGGTGACTGAAGAGACTGTGACTACAGTACATAATGATGGTAACTGTCCAATTGCTGTAGACCATTAATACTCATCCTGTCAAGATAAAGGTCTGTAATACAACAATAGTCAAACTGACATTATTACTTATCAGATAGGCAGGTTAAGCAAGATCATTTTGATTGGATTATCTTGTTGGCACTTTTGAGGTGAGCAATTTTGTCAAGCCATTTATCAGATTCACTAGCCATTGCCTGTCCCTCCATGGTCTTGGCTTCATGAAGGGGTGTCTCGGGCAGTGCCCACAGAAAGATTCATGTTGATGCTTGGTCAGTCTCTAGAATATTGTCTTGTCACTTGCCTCTGCCATTCATAAGTGACTTTTAATCTGCTTCTTGAATCTCCGTACATACTCTGTGCCATTGAATCTACCTCGCAAACCCAAAGAGAGAGAGAGAGAGAGAGAGAGAGAGAGAGAGAGAGAGAGAGAGAGAGAGAGAGAGAGAGAGAGAGAGCAAGGTGACGCCCCTCTAGATCCAGCGGTCCTGCGGGAGGCGAGCGGAGACGTTGACGGAGATGACGTAGTTAGTGCAGTGAGAACCGAAATGTCGTGATGGGGTTACTCCTCCTCTGGCTGGTCTTGCACACAGGGCATAGATGATTGGACTCTGGGGGCATGTCCTCTCATACCATTGGTTTCAGCCCGATCTTGACAAGTGAGAGGGAGGGTGGAGGACTAAGGTTCATTATCTTATGAAGGCGACTCTTAATTCTAGTGACATTCTTCTTCTGTCAGTCAAACTTCATATATTATTACCTGTGTCATCTTCGAATCTATTTCTCAGTCAAAAATTACGTATGTTGGTATTGCTTTTAGGGATAAAGCGTAATTAATGGAATTAAAAATTTTTTTATTTACTCTTCTGAAAAAATAAGCATCCCAGTATCGGTTTAGATACTGAAACACCTACATTCATGTATTATTGTAAACGTAAAGTGATAGACTTAGTCAATGTGTTGTAATCTATTAAGTATCTGGTAACATTTCAGACATTATATTTCAGACATTAGATCTATGGTCGGCTTGTCCTTGAAAATCCTTTTTAGCAAAAAACCAGGCCAAAGATGAAAATGAATAATTATATACTCGTGTATATTTATCTATCTATCCATCTATATATATATATATATATATATATATATATATATACACATACACACACACACACATATATATATATATATATATATATATATATATATATACTGTATACATACACATACACACACACACACATATATATATATATATATATATATATATATATATATATATATACACACACACACACAAGACAACAAATACAGCCGTTTCTAGGCTATTGCAGGACAAAGGCCTCAGACATGTTCTTATTCATGTCTGGGATTTGGCCATTTCATCACTACGATGGCCACTGAGGATTAGTGATGGTGGGAGACTTAAGTCTGATCGCTCACATCAAACCAAACTAGTACGGGTGGCCCTGACTAGTACAGCTTTACTGATCATAGCGACACACAAACCCTTTCACCACGTTAAGGTATCACCACTCATTAATAAAAATAAATAAATAAACAAAGCATTATCTTTCCCATACTTTGTGACGATCTTGATAGTGTTTTTGGTAGTGCCATAGCCTCTGTACCATGGTCTTCCACTGTCTTGGGTTAGACTTCTCTTCCTTGAGGGTACACTCGGGCACACTTCTATCTTGTTTCTATTCCTCTTGTTATTTTCAAGTTTTTATAGTTTATATATGAAATATTTATTTTAATGCTGTTATTGTTCTTAAACTTCTTGTAGTTTTTCCGTATTTCCTTTCCTCACTGGGTTATTTTCCATGTTGGAGCCCTTGGGCTTACAGCATCCTGCTTTCCTAACTAGGGTTGTATTTTAGCTTGTAATAATAATAATAATAATAATAATAATAATAATAATAATAATAATAATAATAATATCCGTGAATCGAGAGCCTTAAGCACCGTAGGCCTCCATTAGACAAAAACAAAGGCTATTTGGACTGGGGACGTTCCTGAAGATCGAAACGTACATCCCCAACAGACTCTGGTCTCCTTCCAGGACGAGCCGTTCCCCATAATTGGGAGTTCCAGAGTAATTTGTCAAGAGTGCGTCGTCTCGTGTTCCAGAAAACCCAACCTGGAATGGGGAGTCCAGTGTTTAGTAATATGTGTGTGTAAAGAGAGAGAGAGAGAGAGAGAGAGAGAGAGAGAGAGAGAGAGAGAGAGAGAGAGACCTCTTCTATTTTAGGTTCAATTAACTAATAATATTTATTGACTATGCTTGAGAGATGTAAATGTCCCCCCCCTCTCTCTCTCTCTCTCTCTCTCTCTCTCTCTCTCTCTCTCTCTCTCTCTCTCTCTCTCTCGAATTACACACACACACACACACACACACACACACACACATATATATATATATATATATATATATATATATATATATATATATATATATATATATACATACATATACACATACATACATACAGTATATACAGTATATATATATATATAAATAAATATATATATATATATATATATATATATATATATATATATATATATATATATACAGACCTAACGGTCTGGTTTATAGAAAGAGTAAAAGTTGAACGTCATAGTTGCATGACATAGTGAACGTATCGTCTACAAAAAAATTCAGCAATTTGCACGTCGTTTCTTTCTTTTAATTGTTCAAACGTTTGCTGAATCGTCTACACAATAACTATTAAAGAAAATGTACTCTTTGCCTTCATTCATAAAAAGAAGCTAACAGAGAACCTCAAATCTCACATTGTAGAAGTTTTCAGTCTTGAAAATTTTCCGAAAATAGCAGCAAATTTCATTACATATTTTCCCTAAAACTAAGAGTAAAGGAAAAGACAAATTAAAATGTAATTGGCGTCTACAATGATAAACCTAGTAAATGATGTAAATAACAATAAAACGAGAGAAAAAAGCAAACCATTATTCATTACTCCTTGTAAATACAATAACAAATCACATCATCATTAAACAAAAGCGTAAAACAAAAGATAACACTCATTATCGTTATCTTTAATCACGAAAAGAAAACTTACGCGAACTTCAACAGGCGAGAAGTAATCTGGGTAGAAGGACGACATCGTGACCACCACTTTGGCTACAGACTTCTTTGCCAATATACCCATATTCACCACGACGGAGGGCCACAGACTGTCGATTGTGCAGAAACAATCTTCTGCTACTTTTTCACACCGGGCTCCGGTCACCTGGCGGAAGTAAGTTATCCTCATTATTTACTTACTTTACTTTGATGGCTGCTTTTCTGGTCCCATACAGCAGGGGAACCCCACTCTCTACAGGACCTCCACTGTCATTTTATCTTGTTGGTTTAGTTAAAGTAGTTCCGATCTTTTGAATGTTTAAGAATGATCTTTTACTTACTTTACTTTGACAGCTGTTTTTCCGGTCCTATACAGCAGGGGAACCCCACTCTCTACAGGACCTCCACTGTCGTTTTACCTTGTTCGTTCAGAGTATTTTACGCGTATTGTTCATATCTAATCCTAAGATTTTATTATACCCTGTGGATAAAAGGACATAAAAAACCCCTTGTGAATTTCTCAGCATGGTTAAGTTATCATCCTTCTTTATAACTCCACGGTAGGCTAAGTCATCTTTGACTTGGGTCTTACGAGGAGCTCTTCGTTACGCAACTCCATCGTAAATAAAAGACTACATGTACTTGGAAACCGATTGTTACTGGTTCTAGTATAGCTGATCATAGCGACACACGACATTTGAAAACATTAATCTTTTAGATAGCCCTTGGAGATAGCAAATGGGTGTACCCCATTCAATTTATAAAAAAAAAAAAAAAAAAAAAAAAAAAAAAAAAAAAAAAACGAGCAGACCCATTTTATTCGACATGGTCACGCAGGGATTAAGGTTTCAAAACTTGATAATGTTTTTAATTATTCATTGTTCAAGACTAGAAATTTTCTTGTTTTTATCAATCTAGTTCAGGGAAGGGTACAATTTATAAGTCTCACGAGCAGATTGGTTCAGTGTCCAAACCATATTTATTATTATTATTATTATTATTATTATTATTATTATTATTATAATTATTATTATTATTATTATTATTATTGGGTAAGCTACAATCATAACTGAAAAAGCAGGACGCTTTAATCCCAAGGGCTCCAACAGAGAAAAATAGCCCAGTGAAGAAAGGAAACAAGGAATTAAACTACAAGAGAAATGATGAACAATTAAAACATATCTCTCATGATTCAAATATAAAAACTTGAAAAAATATGAGGACGCGAAATAAAATAGAATAGTGTGCCTGCGTGTACCCTCAAGCAAAGGAACTCTACCCCAAAACAGTGGAAGACCGTGGTGCAGAGGCTATGAAACTACCCAAGACTAAAGAACAATGGTTTGATTTTGGAGTATCCTTATAGAAGAGCTTATTAAAGAGTACAATAAAAAGAACATATTAACACTGCTAAAGTCTGACCTTAAGTGCACTGCATACGAAGGTATTTTCATTATGTTTCTTTTTTCCCTTACCACAGTCTCCACAGCAGCGTACGTGCCACCCCAGGATTCCTGTGGTGTCACAGCCTTGCCCCTCAAAAGGTCCGTCGTCGTAGTTCCTGTGGTGCTGATAGGAACGTAGCATAGGATGGTCTCGCTAGTAACTGTTGCAGTTAGTTCTCCCGGAGACACCACCAGGTCGAGCAGGAGACAGTCTGTGTCTGGAGGAGAGGAAAACTTCAGTGATAAAACTCATTTAAAGGTTTAAAGGTCGCTCTTAAATGGCAGAGGTAAGGGGCAGTGACATTACCCTAGCAAGCAGGACAATGCCTTAGAGACTGACCATATACATATGATCAGCGCCCAAGCCCCTCTCCACCCAAGCTAGGAATAGGGAGGGCCAGGCAATTGCTGCTGATGACTCAGCAGATAGACCTATAGGCTCCCTCAAACTCCCCATCCTTAGCTCAAATGGATGGTTAGGCTGCAGACACTAAAGAAACTAACGAGTTTGAGCGGGACTCGAACTCCAGTTTGGCGATCACCAGGCAGGGACGTTTCCAATAGGCTACCACAATATAGTTTTTCTTTAGTTCATTTACCTTAGTTTCGTTCCATATGGATATCTGTGATTCGTAAATAATGACAATAACCTTAGTAAAGCGATCTTCCAATTGGTTTAGCTTTGTTTATGTGAAAATGGCATTTCGTTTTCAGCTACTCCTTCTCTCAAACTCTCGAACAGTTTTAAAGCTAACTTTTGACCTTCTTAATTCTATGGTTATCTCCATAACCCAATAAAACTACATCTGTGAATTCTAGTTCTTGGATGAATGAGTACCACTGAAGATGTTCTCTAACATCTGGGAAACCACAACTCTTCAATTCACCAATGACCATTAATAGCAAAACTAAAGTGAATTAGTAGATTCTAGGAAAATGAACCGATGCATCTCAAACAGGTTGCAAATTGTTTTGAAAATCTGTTGAGAGATGGTGAAACGTTTTTATTCTATTACTTCATCGTACTTATATTCTGAAAGAGGAAGGATGCTATACTTCTGTACTTAAATATCGCATGATGGACTGTTTTTACGCCACATAGCTATGTAAATGTGCACAATTTACTTATGTTAATAAGGAAAGTGGCGGTTTCGCATTATTATTATTATTATCATTATTATTATTATTATTATTATTACTAGCTAAGCTACAACCCTAGTTGGAAAAGCAGGATATTATAAGCCCAAGGACTCCAACAGGGAAAATGTCCCAGTGAGAGAAGGATATATGGAAATAAATAAACTACAAGACAAGTAATAAAAAATTGTAATAAAATATTTTAAGAACAGTAAAAATATTAAAATAGATCTTTTAAATACAAACTATAAAGCCTTAAAAATTAAGAGGACAAGAAATAAGATAGAATAGCGTGCCTGGGTGTACCCTTAAACAAGAGAACTAATACAAGACAGTGGGGGACCATGGTACAGAGGCTATGGGATTACCCAAGACTAGAGAACAATGGTTTGATTTTGGAGTGTCCTTGGAGTGACGGATATGTATCTTCACTTACCAACGATGCAGAAGGCAGAGCAGTTTTCTTTGGAGCACAGTATGGAGCTATAAAACAAGTCTGAAGTGGACATATTGGAAGGCAGAGGATTCGTTGAAGAGCTGCATGAAAGGGATGTCTTCGGCAGGATGCTCTGCAGGATTCGAAGGAGAGAGGATATCTTAAGGAATATGAGTTTCAAAATGTGAGGATGTCTGGGGAAAGAGTTTTAAAGTGTGAAGATCAGCAAGGAATGTGGGTTTTGAAACGTAATGATTTGTGATTAGTGTGGTTTTGAAAGTTTGAGGATCTATGAGAATCCGTGAGGAATGAGCGCTTTCAATACATATTGGACCTGCAAAGAATGGGAGTTTGAAATGGGGAATGAGGATTTTCAAATGTGTAGGTTTGTGTTGAATGTGGATTTTAAAAATTGATGACCCATGAGCAATGTAAGTTTTCGTAGCAAAAGGCATCTGCAAAGAATGCTGGTTACAGAATATGAGGGTATGTAAAGAATGTCAGTTTTGAAAATTGGAAGATCCATTTGGAATAAGTTTCGAAACGTAAGAATCCATGAAGTATGTGGATTCAATAAAGTGATTATCCATGAAGAATGTGGGTTTAAAATAAGTAAGAATACGTAAGAAATGTAAGTTTTAAAAGTTTTAAAAATGTAGAATTCATGAGAAATTAGTGTTTCAAAACGCAAGGATCTATAAAAAAATAATTTTAAAAAGGTAGGATTCATGAGGAATGATGTTTAAAAAACGGGAAGAACCACGGAGATTACATATTTAAAAAAGTGAGAACTAACGAGTAATCATCATCATCATCTCCTCCTACGCCTATTGGCGCAAAGGTCCTCAGTTAGATTTCACCGCTCGTCTCTGTCAAAACAAGGATCCGTTAAGCATGTTGTGAGTGTTGAATAGTGAGGCTCCATAAGGAATGAGGGTTTAAAAAGTATGAGGAAAGAGGCTTTAAAAAATTATGCTCCACTAGGAATGTGTGTTTCGAAACATAGATGCCCGTGAAACATGTAAATTTCAAAAGGGTAAGATTCATGAAAAATGAGTTTAGAAATTTAAGGATCTGTGAAGAATGTGATTTACACATAAATAAATAAATAAATAAATAAATACGAAGAATACTGGGTTCAAAACATAAGTTTCATGAAGAATGAAGGTTTCAAAACGTAAGGCTACTTGAGGAATGTGGGTTTGAAGTCATAAGGATCCACGAGGAATGATGGTTTCAGTACGTGAGGATCGACGAGGAATGAAAGGTTTCCTAGTGATCTGTGTAGAATGTATATTTTAAAAAGTGAGGATTCATTAGAAATGAGGCTTTCCATACTTTAACAAGTGGTTAAAAATAATTTTAAGTCTAATCAATTTTATATTTTAGTAAATAAATCTTCATGTACGCTTTGAAGACTTTTAAATGAAAAAGTGTTAACACCTTTTCATTTTCTTGTAGGCTCCAAAGGAAATATTTATTTAAAACTTTTTCCTTTTCTTGTAGGCTCCAAAGGAAATATTTATTTAAAACCTTTTCCCTTTCTTGTAGGCTCCAAAGGGAATATATATTTTAAAATTTTCATTTTCTTGTAAGCTCCAAAGGGAATATATATTTAAAACCTTTTCATTTGTTGTAGGCTCCAAAGGGAATATATATTCAATACCTTTTCATTTTTTTGTAGGCTCCAAAGGGAATATATTTAACACCTTTTAATTTACTTGTATGCCTCAGAGGGAATATATTCAACACCTTTTCCTTTTCTTGTAGGCTTCAAAACATATAATATATTTACAATGGCACAAAGTTTAAGAAATAAATATGCTATTAAAATATTTGCATAAAATTTTTAGAAATCGAAACAAAAAAACCATGGAAATAATTCCAAAACAGTGATGGAAAAAAAAATACGTAGGTAAACAAATACAGATTTCAGAAATGTTTTTTTTAGGTTGCCTATCTCACAAATCTGTTTAAACTTGAAAATGTTGTTTAATATAATAAAAATTTCTAGTAATCAGGAAGATGCGATAAAACTACCATAAAGATTAATTATTAATTAATAATTAAAGAGGAGAATCTAAAGCTATAGTCTATACAAACATACTTCTCGAAGAATTACCATCGAAAATTAGGCTTACCCAATTTTATAAAAATTCTATGTGACAATATACGTATATGAATTATCGTACTATTTCAAGCAATGGTATTTTCTTCACTCCCTATCATTTGACACCAATTCACCAAGTTTACTCTTTCAAACATATCTTCTCTTTTAAGGAAATATTCTCACAGCTATTTCCAGTCAGAAAGATCAAACACACTTTGGCTAGTAGAGTGAGGTTACTCTTGGATCAGCAATATTAACAGGATATATTTTTTATCCACAAAGATTTAGTATTAAGAAACGCACAATAATCAAGTTATGTTTCTTTACCTCTGTAGTTATGTTGCTTGGTAGATTACACAAGATGAATATGCAACGCTTGACACACACACACACACAAACACACACACACACACACACACACACACACACACACACACACACACACACACACACACACACACACACACATATATATATATATATATATATATATATATATATATATATATATATATATATATATATATATATATATATATATAAAACTTACCCTCTGGTATCCCCGAGAGATGATAACACCCTCGCAAATAAAAATCCAGCTGATAGCTAAAATTCCCAAGGTTAAGTAATCCTTGTAATCCATGCTTTCTTGGGTCACTTCCAGGTCAAATGTATGTCTATCAACTAGCAAGGTCAATTCAAGAAGAACCTCAGTAGGTAAAATGTCAGCGTGAGTTCATCTCACAAAAAAATCGCCATTGTGAAGGCGATCTGTCTGCGCATGCGTAAAGGGCGGGTGGAAGGCAACTGAACTTATTTCGTTTTTTCATGTCTCTTCGTAATGAAATTGAGACTGTATAAATATTTTCTTGTAGGTTAACTTGATTTCTTAATAATTTTGTAGTTTAAGGAACTGAATCGACTATGCTAGTGGGTCAGATACAACAATTCTTAAAGGTCAAATGACGTTAAATAACCGACACGATATGCTTTTAGAATTTAGAAGTATCCACGGTTAAGATATGCCTAGACCGTGGAAGTGTCATTGTATTTCTCGCTTCACGAGTCCGTTACTTGTGAATGCAGAATGTAAAGGTTTTGTCAGTAATTTCACTTTTTTTTTCTATAGAATCTAGTATAAGAAAGGAAGAGGGAACGGGTTTAAGAAAATAATCAGTGGGTGTTGCGACTGGGCGAATGAATGCTACAATTTAAAAGACGAGTAAGTAATAATTCCCTTACGCGTGACTTGCCATTTGGTGATAAATATAAAACTCAGTCCTTTTAGAAAACTGATTTGAAGCCGTTACGAAACGATTTATGCCTGAAAATGACACTGTAATGAAGGGTTCTATTCAAGGAGGTCAAAATTATGATAAATCACCAAGAAAAAAAAGTAATCTATTGTACGAATGTGAATTTTTCATATGAGAATCTATTGTAAGATACAGAATAGTCAATTGCCCATTGAAAGACCAATCTACTGTTATTTCTTGAACGTTGTTGACTAGGGTCAAGGAAAAAAAAATCTATTGTAAGTTACGGAATAGACCAATCTGGTGCAAACTAGCAAACAAGTACTAATGATCTATAAGATACAAAGCTTGATTCGAATATATATATATATATATATATATATATATATATATATATATATATATATATATATATATATATATATATATATTTTTTTTTTTGGGGGGGGGGTACTCTCTAAACGATTTTCTTTCTGTCATTCATAACGTGACATAGAACACAATTAAGCGAAGAATGGTTGAAGAGAGTTTGTGAAAAAACTGAAAGAAGTTATGTATGAGCATTTAACATGGAAGGCTAAGTGTATAAGAGAAACACGCAAACATATACATTATATGTATATAATACATACATATTTGTATATATATATATATATATATATATATATATATATATATATATATATATATATATGTGTGTGTGTGTGTGTATGCATAATATTAGTGTATGCAGGTTGGGTATACTCAAACACGAGCAATGTGCAATAGTTATGTATTCACAATTCAATACGTGGTGAGCAGCAATGCAATAACAATGTTGAGGGCACGCTTGCTCCAGCGAGACTGCCCCAGATTCAATATCTCCCGCCTTTAATAGATTATGGCGGGAATACAAGTAACTTTCAAAGTGCATTATATGTAAACATCCTACATCCCCTCTCTAAAATAAATGTATTACATTTTTCATGAAATTGAGGGTTTATCAAGTAATCATACAGCAAGAGAAGTATAAGGCATACTGATGACAAAATGGTGTTATATAAAAGATAACTCAAATCATATAAGTGGAGCGCGATTACGTGCTCATTGCAAAGTAAGACGACATTTAGTTGCATGAAATTATCAAATTATTACAAACTGGTCACATATTCAGTACAAAAAAAAAAATATATCAAATTGTGCATAATTAAAGAGAAACCAAATTGTACATAATTGAAAAATCATAAAATATAGTCTTCATGCCAACTCGGAGGATTTATTTTCCTGGTCCCTCTTCTGGGTTGGGGGTCGGCACACGAGTCAGCGGGGGAAAGTGAACGAGTAGGTGGGGGGAAATCCTGCACTCTTATTTCCCGAAGATGTTTTCTGTTTCTCGTTGATATTCTTCCACTACCATCTAGTTTTATGACATATTGGCGGTCTCCTTTCATTTCAACGACTTTTGCAATACGATCCCAGGCCTTAGAGACAACATTTTGCACTGCTACTGTGGTACCCGCTTGCAAGGGGCGGAGTCTCTTTGCACTAGAATCATGACGGAACTTGACATTTCTCAGGTGTTTACCCATCTTCTCCTCTCTGTCTATCATAATTTCTGCCCACTGTTCTGTTATCTTATGATAGCTTTTAATCATGGGGACTGAGTCCCTGAGTTGTCGTCCCATGGCTAACTGTGCCGGCGATTTATCGATGTCTCTTAGGGGCGTATTTCTATATTGCAAAATGGCTCTTGCAAAACTATCTGTGTCGAGGCTTCCGTCGCTTCTTGTGTTATCTTGAATGGTTCTCTTTGCTGTACGTACTGCTGCCTCTGCCCTTCCGTTGGATTGGGGGTAATGGGCTGAGGATATTCTCATCCTAACCCCCCATTTCTGTAGGAAACTAGCCCTCTCAGTGCTTACCAAATTGGTGCCACCATCGAGGGAGATTTCTTCCGGGGCGCCCCACTGCATGAAGTATCGTCGGAAGAGGGGAATCAACTTAGCAGAAGTGGCACCATTTGGAAAGAAGGCAATTTCCAGCCAACCAGTAAGCCTATCTGCATATACCAGATATTGTTTTCCACACATTTGAAACATATCCGTGACCGTTTGTTGAAAAGGATATTCAGGGGGTGGGGTAGGCAAGAGCGGTTCCCTTTGTTGGGACGGAGCGATGACGTCACATGTTCTGCACTGCATCCTCTTGAGTTTCAGTTGACCCTCCATCCCAGGCCAATACACAGCCTGTCGTGCCCTACGAATCATTGAATCAGAACTTTGGTGGCCTGAGTGTAGGTTAGAGACAACTTGGTCTCGTAGTGACACAGGTATTGCCAGACGTATGTGCCCGTCATCGTATGAATACACCACCAGTTCGTCCACGATGCCAAGTCGATCCCGTACACTAAAATACGGCTTTATGCTGGAGTCGACTAGATTTCTCGATACCGGCCAAGAACCTGCGGCTACCATACTCTTTAGTAGCTGATATTCCACATCGCTTTCAGCAGCCCTTTTAACAGAATTCCAGTCGAGGGTTATGACGTCATCAGTGCTGCAACACATGAACTCTCAACTTCCTCCCCCATCTCACGGTCACTCGCATTTATTGGGCTTCTGATTACTGGATATCTCGAAAGAGTATCGGCTGCTGAGTTTTTCTTCCCAGGGATGTATTTTACTGTGAAACTGTATTGTAATGTTTTTTCCTTTAATCGAAGCAAACGAGGATTTGCAATGTCTTTCAATTCTCTGTCCCCAAACACTTTGACTAGCGGACGGTGGTCAGTAACAAGGATAATATTGGGACACCCCAGTAAGAATAATCTAGCTTTCTGAAAGCACCATACCACGGCGGAAGCCTCTCCTTCAACGACTGCATAATTAACTTCTGCCGAGGTTAAATGTCTGCTTCCACAGAGGGCAAGCTTCCACCCCCCTTTGCAACAAAATGGGACTTTATCCTCTTCGCAACTGCAATGTTGTTGTAACACCAGAAATCCCATCCCATCACGCGACCAGTCAGTGATTACTGCAGTTCGCCTGGATTTATCATAGTAGGCCAATCCATCCCCAATCAGATTGCATAAAATTTCTTTAGTCTTTTCGAACGCATCCTGTAACATTTCATCCCAGTATACCTTTCGGCTAGTAGACTTTTTTAGGAGGTCTCGAAAGGGTTCCATTAGTTGAGAGGTAGCAACAAATGGGGCCAATTGGTTTACGAGGCCAAACCAAGATCTTATGTCAGTGATGGTTGGTTGATTTGGCATTGGGAAGTTCTTGATTGCAGACAACTTTTCCTCACCTGGCTTGAAATTGTCCCAACCTAATTCAAAGCCCACAAAGTCTACCTCGCGTTGGCAAAATTGAAATTTTTCAGGATTGAGGGTAACTCCGTTCTCTTCACATACTTGTAAAAAACTTATCGTATGATAGAACGCTCCTTCCACAGTATCATCATAAAGGAGAACATCATCGACACATTTAGATTTTCTCGGAATGTCCGCTATTACATCATCAAAGCGCTTTGAGTATGCATCCGAAGCAGAGACATGTCCCATTGGGGTCCTACAATACTGGTACCTACCCCATGGGGATATGAAGGTAGTCAGGTGCCGACCTTCTTCATCTAGTTCCACTTGGTGAAAACCAGAATAGGCATCTATTACAGTTTTGTATGAACGTACAGGTACACCGGATGCCATGTCGAACGGGGCAAAAGTGTGATGAGTTTCTCTTTTGCAAAATTTGTTTAGCCTTTGGTAATCCACTGTTCTTCTTGGGTTTCCATTCCTTTTAGCCACTACCACCATTCGCGCACACCAATCGGTTGCAGTTCCTGTAGGAACGGGGCGGATTATTCCCAGTTTTACATCGTCGTCCAGCTGTTTTTTTACCTCTTGCTCCCAATGTTTGGGAATTGGAATTGGCGTATGGCATGCGTATGGGACTGCATCAGGGAGAAGGTGGATATGGTGTGGCTTTCCCTTCATTACCGGTAAAGGATTCCGTTTAGTATTGAATACCGTACCAGAGAAACGCTCCAAAATCCACCTTTTGAGCTTAGGTACGTTGGCCTCCTGAGAGGAGAACGGTAACTCTATGACGTCATGGTTGTTGCTCACATCACTGGTGTCGTCATTGACATCCACACTATTGGGCCGTTCCCTACCAATATTATTTACTGATATCCCGTCTACCTTAACATGATGGGGAAAGTTCGCATCCACTAATCCTAAACACTTACATACATCTATAGATAGATATAGCCTAGAGACACCGCACACTACTAACACCTCTATATTTAGAGCAATATTTCTACATAATGTTATTGTACAACGAACACTACCCAGTACTCTCATGGGTTTTTCGGCTGCATGATTGATCCTGGCGTTCGAACGATGCAACTGTTTCACGTTCAGTCCTAATTGATGCAAAACCTTTTCCCCCATAATACAAACTTCAGCCCCAGTATCGGCAATGGCATCAATAAATGCCTCATACATTGGTACATCACGTCTCATTTTATGTTCAATTTTTACGCGTACATACGGTAGTTTTCCCGACAATGCTGTCACCTGCTGGACCCCACAATGTTGCACTAATGTGCATGCCGTCACTGACATAGTGTCGTCATCATGGTCGACTTCAATGCCTGCTGCCTTGTTATTCACACGTTTTTTTCTGCAATATCTAGCTAAATGACCCTTTATACCACAGTTGTGGCAACACACTTCATTTGCATAGCAGCTAGATTTATTTTTCTCATGAATGCGCCCACAATTATCACATCTCTTACCTGACATGAGCAGCTTACTATCCTTCTGTCGACGAAAGTTCGATTTTACTGCCGCAACATCACTATGTTCTATTTCATTACTATTATAGGGCAGCAATTCCTTCCCCACCTTGGCGGTAATGAGTTTCTGGTTAAATTTGTTTGCCCCACTGTCCCTTTCAGCTGCCTCATATATTTCACACTTCTGTAGAATTTTGGCGACACTGTTATATTTCTCGTAGTCCTGGAGTATTTCTTGTTTCAGTCCACAGTTATTTAAACCACTGGCTAACCTGTGGGTCAGCATATAGTCACTCATGTCATTTTGGTACTGAGGGCAGCGGAAAGCACAATCTAAACCCAATTCCTGACACCGATGTACATATGTCTTCGCGGGTTCCATAGGCCCTTGCTGTGCACTAAAAAATTTATCCCACAGAATTGCACGATTTACAGACTTTTGAGTCACTTCTTGGACGACATCCAATGCCTGATGTAAAGAAAGGGCTTTCCATTCATCGGCCGTATAACAGGCGTCCAATGCCCTTTGCAACTGATCATCGCAGTTCAAACGAATGCTCAGCACAGCATCTTCAGTTGCAACCCTGCCAATTTGGAACCAATCTGTCATTGACCTACGCCACTTCCTAAATGCTCCTTGTGACATTTCGTACGAACATTTGTCGGGCATAATTGCCCTCATACCTGAGGGGGCACCACTGCTCTGTCGCTGCTGCAAGAAAAGGTTTGCCATTGCATTCAGAAGGTCCTCATTCCCACCATTGATGCGGCCACGTGCAGCCCGTCGAAGGGTCCCTCTTCTTGGTGTTGTTGAGTATCTTGCACCCGACATCTTGAAGGCTTCACTGCAATCCTACTCACTGCGCCATGTATGCAGGTTGGGTATACTCAAACACGAGCAATGTGCAATAGTTATGTATTCACAATTCAATACGTGGTGAGCAGCAATGCAATAACAATGTTGAGGGCACGCTTGCTCCAGCGAGACTGCCCCAGATTCAATATCTCCCGCCTTTAATAGATTATGGCGGGAATACAAATAACTTTCAAAGTGCATTATATGTAAACATCCTACAATTAGCTTTATAAAAAAACTAAAACATTCAATCATGAAATTCGGTGTATGTATACTGGACTTTTTCGACTTCATATTTACACACAAACACACATAACCTACATACATACAAACATACACACAAACGTAATATATATATATATAATATATATATATATATATATATATATATATATATATATATATATAAAATATATGTTGTGACCATTCTATATAAAATCACTTAGAAAAAATGAAATATATCAGTCATAGCCACATGAATATTTTAAACAATGGATCGTTAATGAATCTCATGAACAGACATTTTCTACAATATTAACAGCTCCATACACAAACAAAGTATGCTCACCAGTATCTCCTTGAACCTCCCTACACACACTGCGCCACTCACCTCTACCTTACTGAACACACAGAATCCACTATAGGAAAAGTAAAGACTCCAATCCCAATATAATCATCTTTAATAGAATAACAATTCCTGGAAGAGTTTTAAAAGATTATCTAATCGGAGAGAGAACAGAGAAGGGCAACGCCCCTCAGGATCCAGTGGTCCTGCGGGAGGTGAGTGGGGATGCTGACGGAGATGACGTAGTTGGTGCAGTGACCCGTCGTGGTGAGGTTACCCCTCCGCTCGCTTGTTTTGTACACGGGGCAGGAATACGTGGGCTCTGGGGGTATTTCCTCTCGTACCATTGGTTTCAGCCAGATCTGGGAGGAGAGGAGGTGCAGAGTTTAAAGTCAGTCTCTTTTAAGAATGACTTAATACTGAAGCAATCTTCTTCTGCCAAAAGTTCAAACTTACAGCGATTGTTTGTATGTTGAAGATGGTGACATAAGTCTCATTTTATAGTTTATATATGAAAGATGTTTTAATGTTGTTACTGTTCTTGGAGTGTTTTATTTTGATGGTTCATTACTTCTCTTGTAGTTTATTAATTTCCTTATTTCCTTTCCTCGCTGGGCTATTTTTTCCCCGTTGGAGCCTTTGGGCTTACAGAATCCTGTTTTTTGAACTGGGGTTGTAGCTTAGTTAATAATAAAAATAATAATAATAATAGTAAAAATAATAATAATAACAATAATACTTTCCAGTGGTCATCTTTGAATTTATACATTTAATATTTCATCTTTTTTAATAATTTCTGAACTAAACCAAGCATATTATTGCTGCTATAAATGGTCTCTTTTCATACCAATCAGCACTTATTCTAGATTAATAAAACCACAAATTTAATAAACATAAAATATATTGCAAACTGAGATGAAAGGTCTAATGTACTATTCGGTAAGAGAGGTTTCCAAAATGTCTGAGAATTTTACTCTATTTCATAATCTTCAAGATTTATTTCATTCACATAAGTTCGAAAGAGAATCTTTGGCACATTTGTTAATAAACAAGAAATTTGTGTGCGTGAACAGAAGGACCAAAGTTTGGATTTCATCTTTAAAAATAGCCTTTTCTTTAGTTTATACATAATCTATAACTTATGCTAGTAAATCTAAATATATGGTTGTAATAAGATATAAAAAAACTGTAATAATTCAAGTACTTAGCTTTAATGGTAAATAAGGACTACACAAAGTCATACATCAGTCAAGTGAATCTAAAATTCATGACAATTTATTCTTAACCTCTGAAAGCTTGGCAGTTTATTCCTAACTATTTATAAATGCTTCTCAATTTATTCCATATCCTTAAAAGAGTACCAATTTATTCCTTACTTCGAAAATCTGGGCAATTTATTTCTAACCCCTAAATGTTTGCCAGCTTATTCCTAACGACTTGAAACTTGCCAATCTATTCCTAGTTCTAAATGCTTGCCAGTTTAATCCTAGCCTCTTAAAGCTAGCAGTTTATTCCCAACCTCTAAAACCTTGCCAATTTTTTCCTACCTCTGAATGCTTGCCAGTTTATTCCTAACCTCTAAAATTTAGTCAGTTTATTTACGACCTCTAAAACCTTGCCAATTTATTCCTACCTCTAAATGCTTGCCAGTTTATTCCTAACCTCTAAAAGCTAGTCAGTTTATTTACAATTTCTTGCCTGTTTCTTTCTTACCTACAAAAGCTTGCCAATCTATTTAGAACCCATGAAGCTTGCCAGTTTATTCTTGACCTCTAAATGCTTGCCACTTTATTCCTTACCTCCAAAGACTTGCCAGTTTATTCGTAACCTCTAAAACCTTGCAAATTTATTCCTAAACCTTAATCGCTTGCCAATTCCTTCATAACCTCTGTTTCCTTATCAGTTTACCGCTAATCCCTAAAGGCTTGCAAATTTATTCTTAATCTCTAAATGTCTGCCAATTTATTTTTAATTACTAAATCCATGCCAATTTATAGTTTAATCTCTAAATGTCTGCCAATTTATTCCTACCCTATAAATGCTTGCCAATTTATACCTTATCTCTAAATGCTTTTCAATTTATTCCTAATCTATAAATGGTTGCAAATTTATTCCTTATATCTAAATGGTTGCAAATTTATTCCTAATACATAAAAGCCTATCAATTTATCCCAAACCCCTGAAAGCTTGCCTGTTTATTCCTAACCTCCGTTTCCTTGCTAGTTTACTCCTAACCTCTAAAATCTTGCCAATTTATTCCTAACCTCTAAAGGCTTAAAAATTTATTCCTAACATCTAAAAGCTTGCACATTTATTCCTAACCTCTAAAATCTTGCCAATTTATTCCTTATAAAAAAGCTTACCAATTTATTCTTAACCTCTAAAAGCTTGCCAGTTAATTCCTAACCACTAAATACTTGTCATTTTATTAATAAGCTCTAAAATCTAGTGAATTTATTCATTGCCTATAAAAGCTGGCTAATATATTCTTAACCTTTAATAGCTTGCTAGTTCATTTCTAACCTCTGAAATCTTGCCAATTTATTCATAACCTTTATAAGCTTGAAAATTTATTCCTAACCTTTATAAGCTTGAAAATTTATTCCTAACCTTTACAAGCTTGAAAATTTATTCCTAACCTTTATAAGCTTGAAAATTTATTCCTAACCTTTATAAGCTTGAAAATTTATTCCTAACATCTTAAAGCTTGAAACTTTATCCACAGCCTCGAAAAGCTTGCCTGTTTATTTATTATCTAAAAACCTTGCCAATTTATTCTTAACCACTAAAAGCTTGCCAGTTTATTCTTCACCTCTAAGTACTTGTCATTTTATTAATAACCTCTAAAGTTTAGTAAATTTATTCATAGCCTATAAAAACTGGTTAATATATTACTAACCTCTAAAAGCTTGTCAATTTATTCCTAACCTTTGAAATCTTTCCAATTTATTCCCAATCTTTATAAGCTTGAAAATTTATTCCTAGCACCTAAAAGGTTGCGAATTTATTCATAACCTCTAAAAGCTTGCCCAATTTATTCTTAACCTCAAAAGCATGCCAGTTTATTCTTAACCTCTAAATACTTGTCATTTTATTACTAACTTCTAAAATCTTGTAAATTTATTCCTGACCTCTAAAAAGTGGCTAATATATTCCTAACCTCTGAAAGCTAGACAGTTTATTCCTAACCTTTATACGCTTGTAAATTTATTCCTAACCTCTGAAATCTTGTCAATTTATTCCTAACATCTGAAAGCTTACAAGTTTATTCACAAGGTCAGGGTAACCAATTTTTCAAAGTTCTGGCATCACATTAGAATCATTGCATGAAAAAATGTTTCATTTTATTTTATCAGAAATCTTTAAGTCGATAATTTCTGTTTTCTTTTATGGATGCTTTTGTCAATCCATGAACCAGGGCATATCTCCACTAAGATGTCACACACACACACACACACACACACACACACACACACACACACACACACATATATATATATAGATAGATAGATAGATAATGATAAATTATTAAACTTCCAATACATCGCAAGGTCCAGTTGAACATTTGAATTACATTTAAAACTGCAGTCTTGGTTCTTAAATATATTCACTTGAAAAATCTTAAAAATGCTATTATTCCAAAGGTATTTTGTCATATCATATAGATTTTACATTGTTTCTAAACCAAATGCTGTATTTGAAAGTCCTTTCATTGTGTACAGATTTTTTTCAGATACCAATTAGAAAGACAAATGATAGGTGTATGTGTGTGGATGTATGTATGTATTCATATATATATATATATATATATATATATATATATATATATATATATATATATATATTGATATACACACACACATATATACATATACATATAAACCTTCATATATTTGCATATATATACACGCTATATATAATGTATATATATATATATATATATATATATATATATATATATACAGGCCTACATATACATGTATGCATGCACACTTATATACACAAAGATACACACATGTGTATATATCTATCTATCTATCTATATATATATATATATATATATATATATATATACTGTATATATGTGTGTATATATATATATATAATGTGTATATATATATATAATGTATATATAATGTGTATATATATATATATATATATAATGTTTATATATAATGTGTGTATATATATATATATATATATATATACATATATATATATATATATATATATATATATATACAGTATATATATATATATATATATATATATATATATATATATATATATATATACAGTATATATATATATATATATATATATATATATATATATACAAAAGCTACCAATATACAGCCAACTTTCTTATTAAATCAAATACAATATCAATAGGAATATTCTCAATCGCTACTTACTTACCTTAGCCATATTCTCGCAAGGCACTTACCGGGGGCATATTCTCGTGCAACCTCCTGGGCAGGGCTTCGTCCAGGCGACTCATCTCTGGATCCCAGCGGGCGCCCTCTAAAAAGAGACCCCGGATGTAGGTGCCCACTTCCGGTTGGGGGCTATCATCGTCTACGTCACACACCTGTTGAGGATTCAAATACATTATTAGGATTTCTATTCGAAAATTTGATTTTTTTTTTTTTAACAGACTGACATAAATCTCTTTTCATGATTTATATATGAAAGATCTATTTCAATGTATCTTTTTAAGAAAATTTTCATTTAAATTGTTCATTGCTTCTCTTGTAATTTATTAATTTCCTTATTTCCTTTCCTCACTGGCTATTTTTCCTTATTGGAGCCCTTGTGCTTAAAGCATCCTGAATTTTCAAATAAGGTTGTAGCTTAGCTGGTAATAATAATAATAATAATAATAATACTAGACAATCAGTTCTACTTTTATATTACATTTTATTAAAAGACATTTCCTTTTTATACAAGTAATATCAATTTGCAATGTTGTAATGTTTATTCATTTGTTTTGGTAATTATTACTTTTTTAACATTACCCATTAACAATTAATATTCTTATTCTAATTGTTACACAAACATTTCACTGGGCTCCACAAGGCACTAGAAGAGTTGGAAGACACAGGCCTACATGGCTGAGGACTATGAAGAATGAAGTAGGAGATGATGAATGAAGTATTGAATTAAAAGTTCAAGATAGTGATGACTGACGAAATCTAACCGAGGCCCTTTGCATTAATAGGCGTAGGAGATGATGATGAATTGTTCTACATATGGGCTTTTAATTTCATGTCTATTATTCTATAGTGAGCTCTACGTACAGTGTTGCCAGATTGGTTTGCCTCATAATCCCCAAAACTCGTGATGAAAAATCCCCAAAATAACCCAAAAATCCCCATTACCGCAAATATATTTTCTTCCGATCCTGTAGGTTTCACTAATATAGAAATTACTCACTATACTTCATATAAGAGCAAGCTAACTAACTGCAACAATATAAAGGTTTACTCATCTTTGTTTCTTTTCATAGAAATTTGTACAGAATATCCCCATCAGACAACCAAAATCCCTAAATCTAACGATAAATCCCCATATCTGGCAACACTGTATAATATGTATCTCGGAAATTTCACTATAATAAAGAAAATTAAATTCAACAGAACACATTCTATGCTTCATTCATGAACACAATAAAATAATTCATGTGCGAAATTACTGCTCTGTCAAATTACACCTCGCTGCCTTTCATTCCAGATAGATACTGAAAGGAAATTGCAGTTAACGACACGTAAATCACGGCATATCAAATCTGAATAGATCTATAATAACGACTCTATACAAAACTTTCTGTAGCAGATGGTTTCTTTGGTACCTGAGGACGACATTTGATAATTGCCACAATCTTTTACTGAAGCCCTTCAAAAGAATATTTCATGAGGGCAATATTACTCTTTGGAAAGTCATTCGTGCTGACAATCAATTTGGTTGAACTGCTAGAAAAACACGAATTATCACTTGGGGTCACAGGCTTTAGTTAAAATTATCTGTTGAAACATGATTGGCCAAAGTACTTCTAATATCAATCCAGCTTATACTAAAAGAGAAGCATGTGACCTTTCCATTATTATTATTATTATTATTATTATTACTTGCTAAGCTATAACCCTAGTTGGGAAAGCCGGATGCTATAAGCCCAGGGGCTCCAACAGGGAAAATAGCCCATTGAGGAAAGGAAAAAAGGAAAAATAAAATATTTTAAGAACAGTGGCAACATTAAAAAAATATCTCCTATATAAACTATAAACACTTTAACAAAACAAGAGGAAAAAAATAAGATAGAATAGTGTGCACAAGTGTACCCTCAAGCAAGAGACATTAGACATCAAATTTCTTGAATAAATAGAGATATAGTAATATGATTTTTGGTTTTGTTAAATTCTCACACAATAAAAGGTCAAGGCTTTCCTTATAGAAACGTACAGCAATCCAACATTAATCTTAACTGATTATTATCATTATCATTACTAGCTAAGCTACAACCCTTGTTGGAAAAGTAGGATTCTATAAGCCCAAGGGCTTCAACTGGAAATAAATAGCCCAGTGAGGAAAGGAAATAAGGAAGTAAATAAACTACAATAGAAGTAATGAACAATTAAAAGTAAATATTTTGAGAACAATAACATCATTAAAATAGATCCTTCATATACTGTATGAATTATAAAAAACTAAAATAAAGGAGGAGAAATAACATGTAATCTTATTCCTTTTCACACTTCACAAAACATGTTTAACATGAAGGTAATAATAAAGTTTTAAACCACATCATTTTGAAAATGGCTTTACTAAATTAGCATCGATTACCTGATAATGAAAAGCTAAGAGATCGATGGCAAGCGTGTAGGCTCTAGCGTGGTTTTGAAGAACAGCCGTCAAGAACGATTGAGTGAAGAAGAATCCACTGATCCAGAATACTCGAGGAGTGCCGTTTTCAAACCAATTCTGCATAAAGTATATATGGGATCTATGAGTTTGGGTCTATGGCCTTAAGCCTTAGATTAGGGAGGCATTTCAGCACACAGGTGCACTTGGGGTGGGTGTAGGGTTTGTGAAAGCCTTAATTCCACTGTGAAGTAAAAGTTATTAAAGAAAAGGAGCAGGAAGGGAGCCATATTAGAAGGCTAAAAAATGAGTGCAGCTAGAGGCCGAATGGACATTGCAAAGACCTTTAAGTAATGCCTACAGTGCGTCACATAAGATGGACTGTAGATGCTACCACACTCAGAAGTATCTATTTACAGTTTTCATAAGGTGATTTTGCTACAAGAATTACTCTTTATACTGCAATTAATAAGACTAATTCAATTTTCAAATTACAAATACATAGAGTACGATATAGCTGAAATGACAAATCTACACACAGGAGGATAGGATAAAATACGAACATACAATATATAAGAATGCACTCATACACATACATGCACACATACAGTATATATACACTGTGCAAGTACACACATGCATACTGTATCAAATATTTAAATATACATGGGGGGAGAGAGAGAGAGAGAGAGAGAGAGAGAGAGAGAGAGAGAGAGAGAGAGAGAGAGAGAGAGAGAGAGAGAGAGAGAGAGCAAATACAAGGTCACAAAGAGAAGTACCTTCGATTAGAAAAAAACTAAAACTCAGATTTATTAAGCAAGAACCCAGGAATTAGTCGATCTGAAACAAACCAGAATTTCCCAAACCCACACATAATGTCTTTATGAAGAATGGAGAGAAATAAACAATCAGAAAAAACTCAGCAAGCAAAAATAGGGTTTCATTTAGTATACGCCAGTTCAGAGGGGCATTGTGGTTTATTGAGAGTTATATGTATCATGTTTTATTGAAGCTTTAATGGGTTCAATTTCAAGGTTAATATGCATTTGAGGTTCACTGGATCTTTTATGTATCTTTATGGCTCATTAGAAATTTCATATGTCTTTATGCGTTATCGTAAGTTTAATGAATCATTCTGGTTTATTTGGAATTGCATGTACTGCTGTGGGTTATCTAGTTTTCTGTACCACTGACGTTAACTTTGTAGAATTCTGTTTAGGGTTATGCTAGTAGTTTCAATACTAAGATATTTAAGATATTATACTGTATGTAGATAAATAAATAATCTGCCCGAAGGAAGAGATAAAATACATTTATTAAAATTGCTTTCTCTCTGTATTTATGTATGTATATATATATATATATATATATATATATATATATATATATATTATATAAACACTTATATACACAGTATATATATATATATATATATATATATATATATATATATATATATATATATATATATATATATATATACAGACTGCACACATATATACATATTCATGTGCATATATATATATATATATATATATATATATATATATATATATATATATATATATACATATATATATATATATATATATATATATATATATATATATATATATATATATATATGGCATGACTCAAAAGATACATAGCCAAGTGCATTTTGTAACTATCAAATAATTCTAAGTTTAACTTATCTTTCAATTCATCCCTATATCTATTTATCGACTCCTCTCTATACCTATCCATCTATCTGCATCACCTGTAAAAACTGCAACCGGTGTACTAGGTCAGTGATATAGGACCCCAGTCCCTTAAGTGTGGGGTAGGACTTGGAGCGCCACATCGTGGGCACTCTGCCAGTGCGAACGCCAACCAGCACCTCCTCTACCTCCTCCGACAGGCACTCGGTACCTGCATATATATTACATATTTGAGCTTTCACGAACTTCTAAAGTTTTGATTCAATACATATTCGAATATTATTCTATAGCTCTTAGATTATTATGATACAATTATCAATTTATCACATATCATCATTATCATTATTATTATTATTATTATTATTATTATTATTATTATTATTATTATTATCATTATTAATATCATTATCATCAATATTATCATTATCATTATCATTATTATTATCATTATCATTATTATTATTATTAGCTAAGCTACAATCCTGGTTGGAAAAGCAAGATGCTATAAGTCCAAGGGCTCCATCAGGGAAAAATAGCTCAGTGAGCAAAGGAAATAAGAAAATAGATAAACGATGTGAGAAATAATTAACAATTAATAAAATGTTAACAGTCTTTTTACCTTCGAGAGCCCTGAGCACCGCATGCAGAGTCGAAGTAATAGTGGCTATGAGGGTGTTGTAACGGCACATCTCTTGCACGAGCACCGTGTTGAAGGACTGCTCCCTCCTGGTGGGGTACTTGGCAAGGGCGGCGTCTACGTGGAAGGGAGGCGGGATGCGGTTAAGTATGTCCTCGCAAGTGCGGCCTACGGTGTCTCCTTCCCCGCCTCCATCGCCGCCAGAGGATAAAGAGGTTGACTGAGGAGAGAAGGGTTGGATTTATGGATTTAAGATGAGCTGGGTACAGGAAGGCCATTCAAAACCCAAGTGAAACTGAAGGAAAACACTAGTTGGATCATTCAACAAAGTTTTAAAGATTTAAAGAACTATTCAAAATAATAAATAAACGAAAAACCCAAGATATTCATAAACACAATCAGAGGGAACACTAAGAAAGGAAGAAGCATCAAATTAATGAAAAGGAGACTTGGAACAGGGGGCCAACAGATGTTTGCCACAATAGAGATGAAGTGATGAAAATTGCAGAGGATTCCTATACAGTGCTATACAATAGTAATATAAGGAATAACTTCACCAATGGAAATAATGAAACACCTGAGCTGGTACCAAGCATAACAGTAGAAGTAAAGAAAGCATTGAAATGCATAAAAGAGGCAAAGAAGCAAGAGAAGATGGCCTAA
>NC_090738.1:114333199-114493017 GCF_036898095.1 Palaemon carinicauda
TGAAAATCTATACATATGGTCTTGTTTCTTCATCAGCACATTTCAATCATGAAAGACTCATATCAACTATGCAAAATACAATCTTCTTTTCTAGACCAGACCTGAAGGAGAGAAAAAGGGGTGGGGCAGATGCAATAAGAAATGTCGAAAGTTTGGAAGAAGATGGAAAGTAACTATCTTTAAAGCAATGAATGACATCATGATGAATTTCCACCAACCATGCTGATCGAAGCTGTACGAATCTCCTTCGACCACTTTGGGATTATAAAACTTCCGAAGGATGGTGCTCAGCGTCCTACGGTCCCTCTCATCTGTAACCTTCCCGCCGTAGTTACACTCCGCCGTCAGGTAATGGAGAGCTTCCCAGGGAATCTCCTGAAGCAGGAAGTTATCGAAGTTAGCTTAGCTCCAGGAGGAAAGGATATAGTGTATGTTACTTAGGGAGTTGGGTTCCTTAACTTAGATTCAAGGTTGTTATTAAACTAGGACTCGTGTGTAAAATGATATTTTAATTATAAAATAAATTTTTGAATATACTTACCCGGTGAATATATATAGCTGCAACTCTGTTGCTCGACAGACAAAAAAAAAAAACAGTAAAACTCGCCAGCGATCGCTATACAGGTTGCGGGTGTGCCCACCAGCGCCAACTGTCGGCCAGATACCATACTCGATGTAAACAAAGACTCAATTTCTTCTCATCCCACTGCGTCTCTATTGGGGAGGAAGGGAGGGTCATTTAATTTATATATTCACCAGGTAAGTATATTCAAAAATTTATTTTATAATCAAAATATCATTTTTAAATATTTAACTTAGCCGGTGAATATATATAGCTGATTCACACCCAGGGTGGTGGGTAGAGACCAGTTAAATATGTTTACATCGTATGAGCTAAGAGTTTTTATTTCATTTTGGAAGTTATCAATATAACAAAAAAAAAAATAAATAGGTACCTGGTAAGGAAGTCGACTTAGACGATTACTCTGCCTTGTAAGTACGTCTTCCTTACGGAGCCTCGCGATCCTCTTAGGATGCTGACAGACCCCTAGGAGCTGAAGTATCAAGGGCTGCAACCCATACAACAGGACCTCATCAAACCCCTAATCTGGGCGCTCTCAAGAAATGACTTTGACCACCCGCCAAATCAACCAGGAAGCGAAAGGCTTCTTAGCCTTCCGGACAACCCAAAAAAACAACATTAAAAACATTTCAAGAGACAGATTAAAAGGATATGGAATTAGGGAATTGTAGTGGTTGAGCCCTCACCCACTACTGCACTCGCTGCTACAAATGGTCCCAGTGTGTAGCAGTTCTCGTAAAGAGACTGGACATCCTTCAAGTAAAATGACGCGAACACTGACTTGCTTCTCCAATAGGTTGCGTCCATTATACTTTGCAGAGATCTATTTTGCTTAAAGGCCACGGAAGTTGCTACAGCTCTAACTTCGTGCGTCTTCACCTTAAGCAAAGCTCGGTCTTCCTCACTCAGATGTGAATGAGCTTCTCGTATTAACAATCTGATAAAGTATGACAAAGCATTCTTTGACATAGGCAAGGATGGTTTCTTAACTGAACACCATAAAGCTTCATATTGGCCTCGTAAAGGTTTAGTACGCTTTAAATAGAACTTAAGAGCTCTAACAGGGCATAAAACTCTTTCTAGTTCATTGCCTACGATCTCCGATAAGCTGGGAATATCGAAAGATTTAGGCCAAGGCCGAGAAGGCAGCTCATTTTTGGCTAGAAAACCAAGTTGCAGTGAACAAGTAGCTTTTTCCAACGAAAATCCGATGTTCTTGCTGAAGGCATGAATCTCACTGACTCTTTTAGCCGAGGCTAAGCATACCAGGAAAAGAGTCTTAAGAGTGAGATCTTTCAGGGAGGCTGACTGTAAAGGCTCAAACCTGTCTGACATGAGGAATCTTAGTACCACGTCTAAATTCCACCCAGGAGTAGCCAAACGACGCTCCTTAGTGGTCTCAAAAGACTTAAGGAGGTCTTGTAGATCTTTATTGTTGGTAAGATCTAAGCCTCTATGCCGGAAGACCGATGCCAACATGCTTCTGTAGCCCTTGATAGTGGGAGCTGAAAGGGATCGTCCTTTTCTCAGGTATAAGAGAAAATCAGCTATTTGGGCTACAGAGGTACTGGTCGAGGATACAGAAACTGACTTGCACCAGTCTCGGAAGACTTCCCACTTCGATTGGTAGACTCTAATGGTAGACGCTCTCCTTGCTATAGCAATCACACTGGCTGCCTCCTTCGAAAAGCCTCTAGCTCTCGAGAGTCTTTCGATAGTCTGAAGGCAGTCAGACGAAGAGCGTGGAGGCTTTGGTGTACCTTCTTTACGTGCGGCTGACGTAGAAGGTCTACTCTTAGAGGCAGACTTCTGGGAACGTCTACTAACCATCGAAGTACCTCGGTGAACCATTCTCTCGCGGGCCAGAGGGGAGCAACTAACGTCAACCTTGTCCCTTCGTGAGAGGCGAACTTCTGCAGTACCTTGTTGACAATCTTGAACGGTGGGAATGCGTAGAGATCCAGATGTGACCAATCTAGGAGGAAGGCATCTATATGTATTGCTGCTGGGTCCGGGACTGGAGAGCAATAGATTGGAAGCCTCTTGGTCAGCGAGGTTGCAAAGAGATCTATGGTTTGTTGACCCCAAGTGGCCCAAAGTCTCTTGCACACATCCTTGTGGAGGGTCCATTCGGTTGGAATTACTTGCCCTTTCCGACTGAGACAATCTGCTATGACGTTCAAGTCGCCCTGGATGAACCTCGTTACTAGGGAGATGTCTCGATCTTTTGACCAGATGAGCAGGTCCCTTGCGATCTCGTACAACGTCAGTGAGTGGGTACCTCCTTGTTTGGAGATGTACGCCAAGGCCGTGGTGTTGTCCGAGTTTACTTCCACCACTTTGCCTTGAAGGAGATACTCGAAGCTTTTCAAGGCCAGATGAACTGCCAACAGCTCCTTGCAGTTGATATGCATGCTCCTCTGACTCGAGTTCCACAGACCTGAGCATTCCCGACCGTCCAGCATCGCGCCCCCGCCCAAGTCCGATGCGTCCGAGAAGAGAACGTGGTTGGGTAATTGAATAGCCAGGGGAAGACCCTCTCTTAGGTTGATATTGTCCTTCCACCAAGTCAGACAAGACTTCATCTTTCCGGAAATCGGGATCGAGACCGCCTCTAGCGTCTTGTCCTTTTTCCAGTGGAAAGCCAGATGGAATTGCAGAGGACGGAGGTGTAGTCTTCCTAGTGAGGGATGACAGCGTCCCTACCAGACTCATCCACAGCCTGACTGAGCAGCGTTCTTTCTTCAGCATCTTCTGGATGGAAAACAGGGCTTGATCTATTCTGGGGGCCGACGGAAAAGCCCGAAAAGCTTGACTGTGAATCTCCATCCCTAAATACAGAATAGTTTGGGATGGGACTAGCTGCGACTTTTCCAAATTGACTAGGAGTCCCAATTCCTTGGTCAGATCTAGAGTCCACTTGAGATCCTTCAGACAGCGACGACTGGAAGAGGCTCTGAGAAGCCAGTCGTCCAAATAAAGGGAGGCTCGGATGTCCGATAAGTGGAGGAATTTGGCCACATTCCTCATCAGCCTCGTAAATACGAGAGGAGCTGTGCTTAGGCCAAAGCACAGGGCCCGAAACTGGTAAACCACATCTTCGAAGACGAATCTCAGAAAAGGTTGGGAGTCTGAGTGAATGGGGATGTGGAAGTAGGCGTCCCTTAGGTCTAGCGAGACCATCCAGTCTTCCTTTCTGACCGCTGCTAAGACTGACTTTGTGGTCTCCATGGAAAACTTCGTCTTTGTGACAAAGACATTCAGAGCACTGACGTCTAGCACCGGTCTCCACCCTCCTGTCTTCTTTGATACTAGGAAGAGACGGTTGTAAAACCCCGGTGATTGAAGGTCCGAGACTTTGACCACCGCTCCCTTCTCTAGCAAAAGAGACACTTCCAGTTTCAGGGCTTGTCTCTTTTCTTCCTCTCTGTACCTGGGAGAGAGATCGATGGGGGACGTCGCTAGAGGGGGTTTGCGTACAAAAGGGATCTTGTACCCCTCTCTGAGCAACTTCACAGATTGTTGATCTGCGCCTCTCTTCTCCCAGGCTTGCCAGAAGTTCTTGAGTCTGGCTCCTACTGCTGTCTGAAGTTGCGGGCAGTCAGACTCTGCCCTTAGAGGACTTGGATCCTTTCCTCTTCCCTCGCTTCCCTTCGGCACGAGCACCTCCTCTGCTGGAGGCTCTGCCACGAAAGGGCGAAATAAAGCGAGACGCTGGAGTGTCTAACCTCGGTCTAGCAGACAATGAAGGCAAAGGGGGAGCTTTGCGAGCCGAGGACGCAACTAGATCGTGGGTGTCCTTCTGAACTAAAGATAAGGCAATTTCCTTTACCAAGACTTCAGGAAACAGGCACTTGGAAAGGGGAGCAAAGAGAAGCTCGGATCTTTGGCATGGCGTCACTCCAGCAGACAGGAAAGAACATAGAGACTCTCGCTTCTTTAGGACTCCGGACGTGAAAGAGGCGGCTAGCTCGTTGGACCCATCACGGACGGCCTTGTCCATGCAGGACATAATGAGCAAAGAAACGTCCTTATCTGCAGAAGAGATCTTCCTGCTCAGGGCTCCTAGGCACCAGTCTAGGAAGTTAAAGACTTCGAAAGCCCTAAAAATCCCTTTAAGAAGGTGGTCCAGGTCCGATGGTGACCAACAAATCTTCGAGCGTCTCATGGCAAGGCGGCGGGGAGAGTCTACAAGACTTGAGAAGTCGCCCTGGGCAGAGGCAGGAACTCCCAAGCCGAGAACTTCTCCCGTGGCATACCAGACGCTCGATCTAGACGAGAGTTTAGATGGAGGAAAGGTAAATGCTGTCTTTCCTAAACTCTTCTTAGTCTCTAGCCAATCTCCCAACAGCCGCAAAGCTCTCTTGGATGAATGAGAGAGAACGAGTCTAGTAAAGGCAGGTGTGGTAGCAGGCACGCCTAAGACAAACTCTGACGGCGGCGAACGAGGAGCCACAGAAACAAAGTGGTCAGGGAACAACTCCTTAAATACAGCCATGACTTTTCTAAAGTCCAATGATGGTTGAGTTGCCTTAGGTTCGTCCAGTTCTGAAGGTTGATCCTCTTGCGGTTCAGCAACGTCCTCATCTGATAGTTCCTCATCCGAAAACTGATGAGGAAACGGCAACGGAGTGGGCAACGTTTGGCTCGCTGAGTCCGGTCGCACTGGTGCATGCGTGACGGATCCGGACGCAACGTCATGGAACTGCTGCACAGTCTGTGAACTGTCAACAACCATGGGTGCGCGAGGACGCACAGCGTCCACCCGAGACTGTTTAGACCGTCTGGGTTGTGCAGTCAACACCATACCGGGTTGCGGAGGTTGACGCACCGCGTCAAAACAAGACACCTCTGATGGTTGTTGAACGTCCTGAACGTCAACAACCACCTCCGTGCGTCGCCTAACGTCAACGTGCGGCTGGCAAACCACACTGGGTCGCATCGGTGGGGGTACAACCTCAACTGGTAGACGCGAGAAAGTTACCTCAGCGTCAACAGGACGCACAACAGACCGCTTGGATGGTTGTTGGCCAGAAGGTTCAGCAGCAACCTTCTCCGCATTAAAGTCCTCCATCAAGGACGCAAGCTTGGACAGCATGTCCTGTAGCAATACCCATTTAGGGTCTACGGCAGCAGGTGCGGCAACAGACGGGGTGAGCGACTGAGGCGGTACCGCTTTGCCTCTCTTAGGCGGCGAGCAGTCATCAGATGACGGCAACGAGTCCGAACTGACCCAGTGGCTACAACCGGGACGTTGGACTTGTCCTGAAGGGACCGACTTACGCTTTAAAGGTCGTGAGACCTTGGTCCAAAGTTTCTTACGAGAAACACCTTCGGACGACGAGGTAAAAACGGGCTCTCTCGTCTTACGTTGGTAGGGGCGATCTTGGGGAGATACGCCTGATACCAAAGAGGGAACGTCTGTTCGCTGATCAAAGCCTCTCGAACCCATGCGTCGTACGACATTGCTTCTCCCCTGGGCTTGGGAACTTGCAAGATGTCCCGGACTAGGAGGACGACAGGCACGAACAGACGAACCCTCAAGCGCAACACTGTTCACAACACTTTGAGAAACACTAGGCACTTTATCACTTCCCGCGGCACTTTGGCACTTTAGTTCCTTAACATCCGCCATGAGTTGATTGCGGTCACTGGCAAGGGACTCAACTCTCTCCCCCAAGGCATGGATAGCACGCATCATGTCAGCCATCGATGGTTCCTGAGTGCTAGGAGGGGGGTTAGGAACAACCACTACAGGGGAAGGATTAGGTTGAGGGGCATGAGGAGAGGAAAAATCTACCGACCTAGAAGAACTTCTCCTTACCCTATCTCTCTCTAGTCTGCGTGTATACTTCTCAAATTCGATAAAATCGAATTCCGAAAGGCCCACGCATTCCTCACACCGATCTTCCAATTGACAGGTTTTACCCCGACAATTGGAACAAACAGTGTGAGGGTCGAGAGAAGCCTTTGGAAGACGCCTATGACAGTCCCTAGCATTGCATTGTCTAAACTTGGGAACTTGTGAAAGGTCAGCCATTTTGAATTGGTCAAGGGAAAATTCCAAAAAACGATCTAAGTCATCAACAATGAATCCGATACAAAAAAGAGTTCAAGGATTTATTTGAAGAAAAACCCTGTACAGCGAAAGCTCATAACCAAATTAAAGTACTTCACCAAATATGATGGGAAAAACTCCAGGTTTCAACAGCGAGTAAAGTACGTCTTGTCGACACGTCGACAGAGAAGAAATTGAGTCTTTGTTTACATCGAGTATGGTATCTGGCCGACAGTTGGCGCTGGTGGGCACACCCGCAACCTGTATAGCGATCGCTGGCGAGTTTTACTGTTTTTTTTTTTTTGTCTGTCGAGCAACAGAGTTGCAGCTATATATATTCACCGGCTAAGTTAAATATTTAAAAATTAGAATTAAAACATATATATGCTACAGATCGTTTTTTTTTTTTTTTTTTTTTTTAATAAGACTATTGGTTGCGTTCCCTAAGACTTTTGTAGTAAGTGAACACATATGAACCTATATTCTATAACTAAGACTGCAAGGTTTCTTGATGGCAAAAGTAAGAATTTTAATTCCATCTCATTGATATTAAAAACATAAGTTCAGTCCAAAATCAAGACATCTTTTAAACTTCTGTAAGACTTTTGAATCTATGTTCTAAATCAGATAGAACAACCAACATAATTTAACTAAGGCTTAAATATGCTTGAGCTTCTGGTTGCAAAGCTTATGTTCCAGAATTGAACCAGTAAATTCTAGGTTAAAAAATAAACACTTTGGGCAAGCTTCAAAGCTAAGTACAGAATTTTGAGATGTTTACCCATCTGATTTAATTGATATATCTTTCTTTTGAGAATAGAATTTTCTCCTGGCCTTATTGAAATATTTTCCTTTTTTGAGATTAGGTTAAACTAACAGGTTTTAGTGAAACAATTTTCCTCCAAAATGTGTTTTAACCACTAGGTGTTATTGATAAATTTCCTTTATGAGAATAGGTTCAAACACCCAATTTTAAGATCTTTCCTAAAGAACAGAGGTTCAATCATCTAGTTTAATTGATAAGATTATCCTTTTGATATCAGGTTCAGACACCCGGTTTTAATGAGGTTCAACCAACTGGTTTAAATGATAAAATTTCCCTTCTAATCTTAAGTTCAAACACCATTTTATATATAAAAAAATAATTTGAGATAATTTTCAGCTACATGCTTTGAAAACCATCATATTTATCAACTCAGTAATTAATCAATAAACCTATTATCTTTAAAAGCTGTAATAAAATATTCAGTAGTTACAGTGTAGCTGGAATTGAACAAAAATATAATAAAAACCCTTATTTGTTTGTGCATAACGGATCATAGGTTAGACATTTTAAGATCTGGCATATGGGAAATATGAGGGAAATAAATTTTAGCAAAATTAAAATCACAATAAGATTCTAATAATCCTTTCTTACCTGTCCTCATCCAATCATGTTACTGAGATTCATAAGTGTACACAATTAGAATGAAAATTTTTGAAGAAATATGATTATATCAAGTAAATATATAGGGAATTATTTAAAAAACAATATGTTTCTTGATTATCTTTACATTAAGATATCTATTCCTCACAAGAGTGCAATTCCTAAGTTTCTGGTGATTTCTGAAAAGAAATGGGGAGAGTTAGAAGGTGCTGTTTTAAGCTGTATGGTGAACCCTAACAATACTAAAAAAATAAAAAATAAAATAAATGGAAAACTTTGGAAAAATATTCCATAAGTGCAGTATGTAGGCCTCAGCTTTAAGCAAGCACAGCATTTTTCTCTAGTAAACTAAATTAAAACTTAGATAACAAGCTATGTCAAGCTTTTAAATGTGCCGATTGTAAGCTATGGAGAATTTTAGTACATTTTCTAAAAAAAAATATATATATGAAAAAATGTTCAAATGGGTAGGTTCCAAATTTTTAAAAAGTGCAGTTTGCAATAAGCAAATGATGACTTCAATATTTGTAATACGAAACTAATTGAAAAATCTATAAGACGTGTTCAAATGTAGTATTTTTCAGCCTGGAAACCTCAGCGTATTGATCGGTTCCAGATTGATTAGGTGACACTCGGTAAAAAACTCTAGTGAGACTTCGTACCATTTGGAAAAGATATCGATGGTCACTATAATCTTTCCCTCGACAATGCTTCGAAGGTTGAAAAATCGGTGCTTTCGTGGGTGATAGATCTGGAGAGAGAGAGAGAGAGAGAGAGAGAGAGAGAGAGACTATAATACAGGGTCAGATGCTAAAGAGACTGTAAAACAGTGCCAGATCGAGAGAGAGAGAGAGAGAGAGAGAGAGAGAGAGAGAGAGAGAGAGAGAGAGAGAGAGAGAGAGAGAGAGAGAGAGGGAGAAAGCTAACATCACAGTCACTTAGTGGACGTGTACGGAAGTGGACCAAGTTCTGCAAAAAAAAAGTCTACGGGAAAAATCGTATCAAACTGACGGATAACATCAATAAGTGGCAGATAAAAATCTTAAAAGCCGAAGTACTGTAGGTCTTATATTGTCTCTTCGGGGTCGTATTGGTTTACTTTTTGTTTCCTTATGCTCACCGTTGTCGAAGTCGAATCGATCCAGAATCGTTGAAGTCGAAAATATATGAAAGTAAATTTTCAATAAGTTATTTTACTATGGTTTTTGATTGATCATGGTGCATCTATTTCCATAATGTGAGGATTTATAGGTTACTGTGTGCTGGTTTATATACAACAGGATTTTATTTCTATTTGTAGGAAAAACATTCAAGGTTCGAGTATTACTGTTTATAAATATGAGAATTTAAATTTTATTCATATTTATTCATAATTAATGGTAAAATACAGGTATTTAATAATCGTGATTAATAAAGACATTAAGATAAAAGAGGAAGATTAAATGGGTAAATTAATTTATAAAGACAAAATATAAAATAAGAAAATTTTCTGGAAAACTAATTTGATAACTAATTGGCATTTGGTCCAGAGAACTTAAACTTGTAAATAGCGTAATTATCTTCATGATTGGCTTATTTGCTAAGAAGGATGAATTATGTGAAAAATATATTTTATTTATACCATAGTTATGGTGAATGGCGATAGCTGATAAAAAGTAGAACTTTCAGGATAATTCAGTGATAAGATTTTTATTTCTTAAATACCAGTTATTAGTATACTGTATATAACTTTATTGCAAAATTTATCAAAGATCAAGATATCTATTAATTATCAAAGTATCTTCATATTAATTATCAAGATTTATTTAAGGAGATACTTCTTTATTATCTATTGAGATATCACGAATGTAAAATTGAATGAACAATTACCATGATATAATATGATTAAAAAAATATCATTCTTCGTTTTATTTTTATAAAAGAAATATTTTAGTGTAAGATGGAGTTACTTAAAATCATAAAATGTCAAATCTATTTGGAAAATTATGAATTCTACATTATAGAAGAGTTTTTATATTATTCTATACATTACGTCATGATAATTCTAATAAAAAAAATACTCTATTTTAGTTTTTATGGATATTTTCAGGATTCATTGCTTGTATAAATCTGAAAACAATGGAGAATATATAAAGGATATTTTAGGAAAAATAGCAATTTATGTTTGTTTTAGCATTCGACAAATTTAAAAAAAAATGAGGCTATGAAAATAATGATTTAGTAAACAGAACATTAATAATACACACAAGAGAAAGGCATGCAGTCAATTACTGTATAATATGGGACACTAGATAATTTTTTTTTTTACCTTTCAACTAAAAGTTATATGATAATAATACACGAAGACCGTCGTATACGCATACTGTACATGGACAAATTTTATATACGTATATACTGTATATATATATATATATATATATATATATATATATATATATATATATATATATACCACATATATATATGTATATATATCATGTATATATATACAGTACACATATGCATTTTATATATATATATATATATATATATATATATATATATATATATATATACTGTATATATATATATATACTGTATATATATATGTACGTATATGTATATATATGTATATTGGGAGATTCTTATTCCCTTAAAAAAGATTCTGCTCAAGTGATAAATTAAATCTGTTGGACAAATAATCTATACAAATTTGGAAATTGAGTTTTTAAAATTGAAGTTTTAATACATACTGTAGGGCATGGTGGCAAAGTTGAATATTCTAAAGGCAATCTGTGACTTATAGTAAAGGGAATAGGAGGTAAAATTAACTATATGAATGAATTTGGAATGGCTAAAGAAAGTCTATAATATCGGTTAAATAATACTTATTAGGTAAACCAGAAAGGTTAAAAAATATTTGTAGAACAGAAGGGATAAAAGAATACTGGTAGAACTGGATGAATTATTTCAGAAAATTAAATATTAAAGAAGGATAGCATCAATCATATATAAATTTAATATTTCATGCAATAGTTTATCTTTAAAACATAAATTTTAGCAATACATATAGTAATTTGAGGATCTTTTACAAAGACAACAAGACATATAACATAAAAACAATTAGTTTTTCTAATAACATAAGAGGATGTTGAAACAACCAAGAAGTAAACAGAGATTCTGCATCCCACCTCATAAGATGCCAGAAGATTGCGGAGCTGCTTAGAGGAGATCCTGAGATCCGTGTCCGAGAAGGAATAAGGCACATTCCATCCCAAGGGACCGAAAAGCCGGCGTTCCTGGACAACGGCATGGAAGAAACACAGGGAGTACACCATCCTACGGAATTTGCTTGAGGATCCCTGGCCCATGAGGAAGTCTGGCTCGGATAGTGGATCCGATAGGTACAACCTTCAAATGAGAGAGTGGGTGATTGTAGGTGGTGTGGAGAGAGAGCAACCTTAAAGTTAATGTAAAGAGATAATAGAAAAATGATTGGAATTTTCTGTTTTAATGGGGTGGCAGTAGAAGAGTGAAGCGAGTGTTGGACTGTGCAGGGCAAGGCTTTCGGGGGCTTTGGCATCCATTTCATCAGAAGGGCTTGTGTATGTATAATGAACAACTTATGTTCCTGTGTAGATCGCTAACTTCCATCTAGGTACTGATAAAGATTTACTCAAATGCAAAGCTTGAATTAATCAGTGCACAAAGAGGATTTCATTCAATCCAAAGAGGCAGTGATGATTTAAATTAAAATAAGTCTGATTTATGGGAAAACTATTAACCTTATTTAGCTTAGGAAGACTTTAAGAAACAAGAAAGATTTATTAGAAAGTTGTTAGCTGTTGCCTGAGAGACTAATGCCACTCTGGACTCTGGCTATTGCAAAGAGAACTCTTGTAGGGGTTACTAGGATGCTTATTGTCTCTCGGTGTTAGAATCTCCTTGTGGAGGCAGGAAAAGTTATTTACATAAAGATTATGCGCAAGACCATCGCTGGTGCAAAGGAGGAGAGGGTTTATTCACTGCCAAGTGGCAGTGACGATCCACATTCGCATTTATCACTCGACGAACACCTTCTGACTAACCTGTTCAACTTGTTGACAAAGAGACTGGGAACATGGAAGAAAAGAAAAAAAGGAAAAAAAGAGGCAATGAGCACCCTGATTGAACGAGAGTGAAACAGACTGAATAAGAGTCAGTTTACCTGTACAGAAATCCTCAGCCTGAAAAAACTAATTTGAAATTACAATTTTGGAAATGAGTCTATTGGTACAAGACTTATAAATTGACCTGTAGTTGATATAAAAATTCCAAAATACATATCTAAAAAATCAAATGGGTTAAAGTAAGTAATCCTTTGTGAAAGAATTACTTATTCAGTTGAATATCAACGAAAGATTATGAATGCTTGGAAAGAATTTTTCATTTATGAATCCCAAAATTATTGTTGGTCTAAAAAAAAATAGTTACAAATAATTTCTAGAAACTTTGCGAACAGTTCCCAATGCTTTTTGGACTTAATTAAGAGAAGTACAGCTCCGAATGGTCATTTACACGTCTTCATGAAATATGGAAATTCCCTTTTAATCACTTACAGGAACAGTTATCAAGTCCTTTTCCGACACTTTTCAAGGTTCGAGACTTCCATGCACTCAAGGGAACAAATGCAAATCATATTAAATGAAAATTTTCTTAAGCAATAAGTTCGAATCTTCTGGTCACTTGAAAGTATAGCTGTCAATCATTTTTAGACAAATACATTTTAAAGCAATAAAAAGCTTGAATTTTCCAGGCACTTGAAGGAACAAATGCTAATAATCTTTAGACACACACCTTTTTAGGCAATTAAATGGTCGAATCTTCCAGTCCCTTGAAAGAATAGTTGTCAATCATTTTTGCAATGATAAATTTTTTGGAAATTAAAAATTTCAATCTCCCAGTCACTTGAAGGAATAGGTGTCAATCATCTTTGTACTAATAAATATTTAGGCCATCAAAAATTTGAATCTTCCATTCACTGGAAGGAATAGGTATCAGTCATTTTTGTACTGGTAAATTTTTTATGCAATCAAAAATTCCAATCTTCCAGTCACTTGAAGGAATAATTGTCAATAATTTTTGTGCTCATAAGTTTTTAGGCAGGGGTAGAAAGGCTATAAAATGGCTAAAAAGGCAATAAAAAGGCTAAAAAAGGCTATCAAGGGTATCAAGGCTATAATATGCATTTGAAGATTCTGTTAATCATTTATAGATAATTTCTTCTAGACACTCAAAGTTTTGACTCTTTCAGGTACTTGAAAGAAGTATTGCCGATATTTTTCAGACATTTAAAGGATTGAATCTTGTAGAAACCAGTATCAATCATTTATAAACAATTGAACTAATGGCTACTTAATGGAACAGTCACCTTTTTTTCTGCTGAAATGCTCAAAAGAATAATTTACTACTGTTTTTTCTTTTAGACACTTGAAGGAAATGGATTGTCAATCCTCTCTAGGATGGTTAAAAATGTTCTCTTGTTTTGCTGGATAATAATCTTGAACGAACAATTGCAAATATTTGATAAGAATAAAATTACAATAAATCATTTATGCTCCAGGTATACATCAGATAAGACTCTTGGAAAAAAAGTATGTAAATTAAATCTATTCAAAAACAGCAGCAAAAATTTATCCTAAAACAAATAACTGGAAAGACTTGAAGGTTTAAAGATACAATAACATACAGTACTGTACTGTATAATAAAATCATGTACTAAGAAAAAGACTATGATAACAAATTAATACACATATAAGACAAAGACTATGCCAACTAAATAATATATCTATATAGCAAAGGCTACATAAGAAATAAAACATATCCAACGCCAAGATTACATCTAAAAGTATAAAAAAACACGTCTACATAAGTGTTACTTTTTGATGCTATATAACTAAAACTCTAATGATAAGACTAAGAATACATCTTCAAAACACAGTAACAGATATATTTCAAGGGAGACTTTTTGCTTTGGAAAAAGAAGCACTGCAATAGGTATAAAATTTGCTGCAGTCATGAGTAATATTGTCAGATAGTTAACTGTATATCTAAACCAGAAAATTAGTTGTCAATAACTACGTTAGGTGACTAACTAGGCTCTAACAACATGATCAGGTATACTAATATACCGGTATGTAAAAGAAATTCAAGTAATCACAGTCAACATGTCCTCAATTAGAATGACTTTTTGGGCATCAAATAAAAAAAAGATCACTTGGTAAAAGCAAATAAATGTTAGAACAAAGTTCTTTACTTGATTTGCAAAATCTATCATCTCATCATACTAATGTAATTACTGTATGTCAAAATGATACTGCTATATAATGAAACAATGTGGGAAAACTAATAAGTAACTTCTACTTAATAGTAGGAAAAATGTTATTTTGATAATAAAATAAATTTTTGAATATACTTACCCGGTGATTATAATAGCTGCAACTCTGTTGCTCGACAGAAAAACTCTACGGAAAAATTCGCCAGCGATCGCTACACAGGTAGGGGGTGTATTCAACAGCGCCATCTGTCGTTCAGATACCCAGTACTCATTGTAAACAAAGAACTCAATTTTCTCCTCGTCCCACTGCGTCTCTATTGGGGAGGAAGGGAGGGTCCTTTAATTTATAATCACCGGGTAAGTATATTCAAAAATTTATTTTATTATCAAAATAACATTTTTCAATATTTAACTTAGCCGGTGATTATAATAGCTGATTCACACCCAGGGGGGTGGGTAGAGACCAGCAAAATATGTTTACATCATATGAGCTAAGAATTTTTATTTCATTTTAGAAGTTATCAAAATAACAAAAACAAAATAAATAGGTACCTGGTAAGGAAGTCGACTTGAACAATTACTCTGCCTTTTTAAGTACGTCTTCCTTACGGAGCCTCGCGATCCTCTTAGGATGCTGAGCGACCCCTAGGATCTGAAGTATCAAGGGTTGCAACCCATACAACAGGACCTCATCAAAACCTCTAATCTAGGCGCTTCTCAAGAAATGACTTTGACCACCCGCCAAATCAACCAGGATGCGAAAGGCTTCTTAGCCTTCCGGAAAACCCAAAAACAACAATAAAAACATTTCAAGAGAAAGATTAAAAAGGTTATGGAATTAGGGAATTGTAGTGGTTGAGCCCTCACCCACTACTGCACTCGCTGTTACGAATGGTCCCAGAGTGTAGCAGTTCTCGTAAAGAGACTGGACATCCTTAAGATAAAAAGACGCGAACACTGACTTGCTTCTCCAATAGGTTGCGTCGATTATACTTTGCAGAGATCTATTTTGTTTAAAGGCCACGGAAGTTGCGACAGCTCTAACTTCGTGTGTCCTTACCTTCAGCAAAGCTTGGTCTTCCTCATTCAGATGGGAATGAGCTTCTCGTATTAACAGTCTGATAAAATAGGATAAAGCATTCTTTGACATAGGCAAAGATGGTTTCTTAACTGAACACCATAAAGCTTCAGACGGGCCTCGTAAAGGTTTAGTTCGTTTTAAATAGAACTTAAGAGCTCTTACAGGGCATAAGACTCTTTCTAGTTCATTTCCAACCATATACGATAAGCTAGGAATATCGAACGATTTTGGCCAAGGTCGAGAAGGCAGCTCGTTTTTGGCTAGAAAACCAAGTTGTAGAGAACATGTAGCCGTTTCAGATGAGAATCCTATGTTCTTGCTGAAGGCATGAATCTCACTGACTCTTTTAGCTGTGGCTAAGCATACCAGGAAAAGAGTCTTTAAGGTGAGATCTTTCAGGGAGGCTGATTGTAGCAGCTCGAACCTGTCTGACATAAGGAATCTTAGTACTACGTCTAAATTCCAACCCGGTGTAACCAAACGACGCTCCTTCGTGGTCTCAAAAGACTTAAGGAGGTCCTGTAGATCTTTATTGTTGGAAAGATCTAAGCCTCTGTGACGGAAGACTGATGCCAACATGCTTCTGTAACCCTTGATAGTGGGAGCTGAAAGAGATCGTTCTTTCCTCAGATATAAGAGGAAGTCAGCTATTTGAGTTACAGAGGTACTGGTCGAGGATACGGATACTGACTTGCACCAGTTTCAGAAGATTTCCCACTTCGATTGGTAGACTCTAAGGGTGGATGTTCTCCTTGCTCTAGCAATAGCTCTGGCTGCCTCCTTCGAAAAGCCTCTAGCTCTCGAGAGTCTTTCGATAGTCTGAGGGCAGTCAGACGAAGAGCGTGGAGGCCTTGGTGTACCTTCTTTACGTGTGGCTGACGTAGAAGGTCCACCCTTAGGGGAAGTGTTCTGGGAACGTCTACTAGCCATCGAAGTACCTCGGTGAACCATTCTCTCGCGGGCCAAAGGGGAGCAACTAGCATCAACCTTGTCCCTTCGTGAGAGGCGAACTTCTGCAGTACCTTGTTGACAATCTTGAACGGAGGGAATGCATATAGATCTAGATGTGACTAATCTAGGAGAAAGGCATCTATATAAACTGCTGCTGGGTCCGGGATTGGTGAGCAAAATATTGGGAGCCTCTTGGTCATCGAGGTTGCGAAGAGATCTATGGTTGGCTGGCCCCAGGTGGCCCAAAGTCTCTTGCATACATCCTTGTGGAGGGTCCATTCTGTTGGAATTATTTGTCCCTTCCGACTGAGACAATCTGCCATGACATTCAAGTTGCCTTGGATGAACCTCGTTACTAGTGATATGTTTAGACCTTTTGACCAGGTGAGGAGGTCCCTTGCGATCTCGTACAACGTCAGAGAGTAGGTCCCTCCTTGCTTGGAGATGTACGCCAAAGCCGTGGTGTTGTCCGAGTTCACCTCCACCACTTTGCCTTGAAGGAGAGACCTGAAGCTTTTCCAGGCCAGACGTACTGCCAGTAGCTCCTTGCAGTTGATATGCATTGTCCTTTGACTCGATTTCCATATTCCCGAGCATTCCCGACCGTCTAATGTCGCACCCCAGCCTACGTCCGATGCGTCCGAGAAGAGAACGTGGTTGGGAGTCTGAACAGCCAGGGGAAGACCCTCTCTTAGGTTGATATTGTCCTTTCACCAAGTCAGACAAGACTTTATCTTTTTGGAAACCGGGATCGAGACCGCTTCTAGCGTCTTGTCCTTTTTCCAGTGAAAAGCTAGATGGTATTGAAGAGGATGGAGGTGTAGTCTTCCTAGTGACACAAATTGTTCCACGGATGACAGCGTCCCTACCAGACTCATCCACAGCCTGACTGAGCAGCGTTCCTTCTTCAGCATCTTCTGGATGGATAGCAGGGCTGGGGGCTGATCGTCTTGTTGTTCAGCAACGTCCTCATCAGAGGGTTCCTCATCCGAAAACTGATGAGGAAACGGCAACGGAGTGGGCAACGTCTGGCTCGCTGAGTCCGGTCGCACTGGTGGATGCGTGACGGAGCCGGACGCAATATCATGGAACTGCTGCACAGTCTGTGAACTGTCAACAACCATGGGTGCGCGAGGAAGCACAGCGTCAACCCGAGACTGTCTAGACCGTCTGGGTTGTGCAGTCAACACCCTACCGGGTTGCTGAGGTTGACGCACTTCGTCAAAACAAGTCACCTCTGCTGGTTGTTGAACGTCCTGAACGTCAACAACCACCTCCGAGCGTCGCTTAACGTCAACGTGCGGCTGGCAACCCACACTGGGTCGCATCGGTGGAGGAACCACCTCAACTGGCAGACGCGAGTAGGTTACCTCAGCGTCAACAGGGCGCACAACCGACCGGTTGGAAGGTTGTTGGCCAGAAGGTTCGGTAGCAACCTTCTCCGCATTTAAGTCCTCTATCAAGGACGCAATCTTGGACTGCATGTCTTGCAGCAAAGCCCATTTAGGGTCTACGGGAGCAGGTGTGGCAACAGACGGGGTTAGCGACTGAGGCGGAACCGTTTACCATCCCTGAAAGCCTTGTTATGCGTGACATAATTGTACAGCAAAACTTCAAAGGCTCGAAAACAGCTGTGAAGTTGACCTGTAAACAACTTGGAGCGTCTCCTGGCTAGGCGCCAGGGAGAGTCTACCAGAATTGAGAAGTCTATCTGGGCAGAGGCATGAACTCCCAAGCCGAGAACTTCTCTCGTGTCATATCAGACTCTCGCTCTATAAACCAGTTTAAAAGAAGGGAAAGCAAAGGCTGTATCCCCCAAACTCCTCCTGGTGAAAAACCAGTCGCCTAGCCAACGTAACGCTCTCTAGGAGAGCGAGAGAGCACTAGCTTAAAAACAACGGCTTCGAAGTAGCTAGGCCTAGTGTAAGCTCTGATGTTTAGGCGAACGAGGAGCAGCAGTTACAAAAAGATCCGGACGAAGATCCTTAAAAAAATCATCATGATTTAATTAAAGTCCATAGGAGGCTAAGCAGCTTTAGGCTCCTCTCCATCTGACAGAGTCCTCAAGGGAATATCAGTAGGAGGGAGAACAGCAACTTCCTCATCTACAGGAACCTTGTCCGATAAAAGCTGAGTCTCAAGTAAGGGAGAGACCTACCGTGGTGGCAATGCTTTACAAGCAGAGTCCACACTCACTGGTGCATTAGTAGCGGACCAGAACGCAACGTCATGTAACTGCTTGACAGTCTGTGAACTGTCAACAACTGAACTGTCAACCACAACAGGTGCGTGAGGACGCACAGCGTCCACTCGAGACTACTTTGACTGCCTAGACTGAGCTGTCAAAACGACTCTAGAATGCGGAGGTTGACGCACAGCGTCAAAACAAGTCAACTCCGATTGTTAGTGAACGTCTTGAACGTCAACAGGAGCATCAGCAAGTGGCCTAACGTCCAAATGCGGCTGAAAAACCACACGAGACCGCATCGAGTGTGGTTCTAAACAACCTGACTGACGTGACTAAGCTACGCCAACGTCAACAGTAAGCACAAAGGAACGTTAGGTTGGCTGAAAGCCAGGATATCGATGAGATAAACGGCTAGACTCAACGGACTAATCGGTAGAATAGTCTTCCATAAGGGAGGCAAGCATATACTGCATGTCTTGCCATACAACCCATTAAGGATCAACGGAAATGGTTGTGGTAAGAGACGAAGGTAACGTCTGTGACCGCAACACTTTGCCTACAAAAAAAGACTCTCGGAGTCTGTGTTACGCTTTTGTTAGGCGGCGAGCAGTTATCCAATGACTGCATAGGGTCAGAGCTGTCCTAATGGTTGAAACCAGGACGCTGGACCTGTCCTGAAAGGACTGACTTTCGCTTAAGGGCTTCGAAACCTTGTGACAGGTTTCTTATGCGAAAAGCCTTCGGATGACGAGGAGAAACAACGTCTCTCTCGTCTTATGGTAGGGGAGATCTTGGTAAGATACACCCGATACCATAGAGGGAAAAACGTCTGTTCGTTGGACAAGGCCTCTCGAACCCATAAGTCGTTTGACATTACTTCTCCCCTGGGCTTGGGAGCATGCAAGAGGTCCCGGACTAGGTGAACGACAGGCACGAACAGACGAACCCTCGGACGCAACACTGTAACACTTTGCGCCTCGGACGCAACACTGTAACACTTTGCGCATATCACTTTATCACTTCGATTTTCTGTTTTGCACTTATTTCTACCTGAAACACGCAATTCTACCCTTCATTAAAAGGTAGTAATTGCGAAATCAGTCGTATAATGCAAGCTCATTAATACCAGCAAAAAACAGAAAACATATTTTAAGATAAAAAAAAATCAGTGGCTGGGAAAGAGACTAAACACTAGTTCATATAACTACGTTTTCAATCTCTCACCGCACATAGCCTGGGGACGAGAATAAAAACCTAAAAACGTTTTATCCTTCCTCCCCGTACAGCGACTAGGGACGCGAGTAACACGAGAACAACGTTACCCGCTTGAACGGAACGTTTTCTCTCCTCTCTCTCCCTCCGTCTCTATCTCTCTCTCTCTTTCTCTCTTGATTTCGCACCTAAGAGAAGAGCCCAATTATATTTCGTCAAAAAAACATGTTATTTGACTAAAGGAAAAAACTGAAAGGTTTTTCAATAAAAAGTTCCTTTAAATTAGAATTTAAAACATTTAAGCTAAGAAAGAATGAACAAAACGTCAGAATCGATTTACTTTTACTGCAAAGTGAAACCGTGATACACTCTCTCTCTATCGTAACGATAGAGCGCATGTTGAACGTCCTGAACGTCAACAACTGCGTAGCATAAAAAAACTAAACGTTAGTTCATCTTTGAAAACAGTACGAAGACTATCAAAGAAATTCTTTCATAAAATATTACATTTAAAAAGTTTTAAATCCTTAGCTCTTTAAAAGCTAATTACGATATAAAGGGCTCAACGTTGATTAACTTCGGTTTCCAAGTTAGGACCGCCTACTCTCAGGAAAGGTCTATATAAACAAAACATTAAAATTTATTTTTATATGTTTATAATAAATGGAAAGTTAATCGAAGAGGCCTAATAAAGGCGGAGAGATATAAAATATATAGAGGAAAATCTATAACGTGATAAGAATTACTAAAAGCCTAAACACACTTCCGTCTAAGGGAAGGGTCGGCCATTTAAAAGTGAAAGAAAGTCCATACTCTCTTTGTCACCATAATTAAATCTATCCAAAACGAGTTCAAGATTTAAGATGAAGATAAAACACCTGCATAGCGAAAGCTCAAAACTAGAATAAAGTACTTCACCAATTAGTTGTGAAAAAACTCCAGTTTAGCAACAGCGAATAAGAGCGTCTTGTCGATAGCTCGACAGAGAGAAAATTGAGTTCTTTGTTTACAATGAGTACTGGGTATCTGAACGACAGATGGCGCTGTTGAGTACACCCCCTACCTGTGTAGCGATCGCTGGCGAATTTTTCCGTAGAGTTTTTCTGTCGAGCAACAGAGTTGCAGCTATTATAATCACCGGCTAAGTTAAATATTGAAAAAAACTGTATTATGAAAAAAAGAATTAAATAAACATCTTTAATATCGACAACAATGAATTCCTTTAGTACATGGTCTGAATGCCTTTAAAGGCTTCAATACTCTGACAGCGTCAAAATAAGGGACTTTATAGATGCGGCCAAAACCTTACACCTGTTAAATGTAACCTGTGCAAAGCTGATGGAAAATGTATATATAAAAGGGGACCTGATTAATTTAAACAACTTAATAATCTGGCAATAAGGACTTTGTGGAAGCCGCCAAAACATTTTACTTTTTAAATGTAAACTGCAAAGTCAATGGGAAACCTATTTATCAAAATTGACCACAATCTAATTCAAAACAACAGAATGGTCTACAAACTGACCTAATTTGACCGATACCAGACAATAGCAAAAGAGACCTTAATTTCATTGAAAACAACAAAACGGCCAACGGTGACCTAATTTGATCCAGACCAAACGATTAAAAAAAGAGGTTTACATGACTTACCTTTTCAGATTTGCCCTTAGGCCCTTGGGAGGCTCGGTTACCATCTTGATACTTGATTGCAGGACGCTGACGGGGAAATGTGCTGCCGGGTAACTGGTCAGCCAGAGACGGAAGTCGGCGTGAGTGGTTTCCGGGTTGAGGTCTTCGCATAACTATGGTGACGAGTAGATGAATGGATGAATATATGAATAATCGATGATGGATAGATGAATAGGAAGAGTTTATAGTTAAGTAAATACAATTCATTAATGATGATGAATAATTTGATAGGTAATTCAGAAAAGGGTAAGGGATAAAATTTTCAATGAAAAGATTAGTAGATAAATAAATAAATGATAATGAATATCTGAATGGATAAATAAATTAATGACAACAAATAGATGAATAGATAAATAGAACAATGACAATGAATAAATAAATAAATGACATCAATAACAAATATTAGGTAAATAAATAAATATGGAAATAAATACTGTAAATGACAACAAATTAATAAATATATAAACTTGAATACATAAATAAAATGATAGAAAGTGGAAAAATTTTATTGTAGTGTAATATAACCAATGAAACTAAATAATTGATACCTGGTAACAAATAACAGTAAAATTAAATGGGAGAATGACAGTAGAAACGATGAAAATGTAGGCAAGTGATAGAAATAATACACAGCTAAAATACAAAAAGCAAACAGTCGATCATGAAAATGATTACAAATGGATAAATGGAAATAAGATAAAAGGTAGTGAAGAGGTTATATGGGAACAGAGGTCTACATTAGGACATCAGGACTTAAGGTTTGAAGGTTTAAAGGTCGCTCATGAATGGCAGAGGCAAGGGACAGTGACATTACCCTAGCTAGCAGGAAATGCCCTAGAGACTGCCCATATATTATATGATCAGCACCCAAGCCCCATCTCTATCCAAGCTAATTCTGGGTCATAATTCTGGAGGGGGGACTATGCTGGTATAAAGCCAGCTATATCTGTACCAGAATGGCTTAGAAGTGCATTCCTTGAGTAACAGAAAGTATTTAATGAATACTTATTATCAAGTCATCTGTATTTTGATGTAAAACCATTGCTTCAGCTCATTTCTAAAAAAAAAAATTGAATTTCCTCACCCAATGAGTTCCAACAATTACTATAATGTCCCTTGCATATGGACAAACATTATCACTTAAAGGGACAATGTTACCAAACAACATGGCCTCATAGTTCAGTAACCTAGTGCCCAAATCTTGCCCAAACCTACACAAATGAAAAATGAAAGGCTGAAATTAAAGTGAAGAAACACACACACCTAATGGAGGGAAGATTATGTAAATGAGAACTGACTCACCTTTTCCAACTGAGGCATAAATGACTTAGCAAGATGACAGTTCTGCAGTAGGACCCAGGTTCCTATGCGCATTCCTTCCTCAATGAGACGCCTGGCAACGGGGCCTTGCCCTTGCCCCAGGGACACGCTCTGGAGGCGCTCTCCACCCATACCCTGCTCAAAAAATAAAAATTTTCAAATGATTCACAATTCAAAGAGTATTTTATCATTCACTCTACCTTGCTGTGTTTACAACTGAGAGTTACGATTTATGAAAAAAAAACTTTTTGAGCCTTGCAGGAGGCTTTAGCTGTCTGTTGTACGGAAAAACTGAGGTAACAGTGAGGCTCTTCAGCCACAAGAGGAGTATCAATAGTAATTCATTAATGTCAGGCCGAGTGAGAAAAGATGACTGTCTGAACATTATCACTGTATCTACTGCCTTATGGGAGATTATTAGTTCCAAGGGCATGTAGATTTCCTTCTGAAGAAAAAAAAGTAAGTTATGAACACATTAGGTGAACAAATGATTGTACACCACTCCTCACAGAGGCTACAGGGGACAACCTTTTTACCTACACGGATTCTATTGCAGTTTTAGGTGGGGGCTCCACCTACTGTAGAAGGGGAATGGGTATTTCCTGGCAAATACAGGTCCCAATAAACCTTGCACAGTTATTTGGGACAAAGGTCCTTCTGTTAAGAAGAGGGGCAACAGAAACCATTCTATTATGAAGAGATGACTAAAGTACATTCACACCAGGAGCAATGATACTCAAGGAATTTTAATTTCATAGGTTATATGTTACCTATTGATTCAAGATACTTATTTTTCTTAATATGCTTATTCTTATCTTTGAAAGTATACAGTACTCTTTATTTTTTTTCTGTGCTATGATCCTTTCCCTCCTGGGGTCTTTTGGCTTGTAGGATTTTGGTTTTCCAACTAGTAGCAATGATAATATAATCTATAAAAATAGAACTTTAGACTAAATACTGGGAACTCTGAGTTTTACCTGATCTTCAGCAAACTTGAGGAGGAGATTGGTGGGATCAGCACCCGGGGTCAAGAGGAAGATCAAGGGAAGACAACAGTTAGAGTCCACGTAGGTGCGTGCCAGGTCAAAGGGAGGGGCTTCTATGTACGCCTTGCCTAATAAATCTGTGGATTATAATAGTAAATAGACCTCAATGCACTAAAACTAGGTTTTAATACTGTATTAAGAATAACATTTAGTACAAATGAATTTTGCTGGATAAGTTCAGTTTTATTTAAATTTATATACTGAAGATGTGTTGATGTATACATGAGACACATGGTGATTTTAATGATTAATATGAGTAATTTTAATAACGTTACGAATGAATCATAATTATAAAACAAACAAAAGTTAGCAAAAGATTAAAGTTTAATGTTCTAGAAGCTTTACAAGAGCTTTTGCATTTTATTACAAAGTGCCTCCAGTATGAGGAGAATTCATTTACAAAGTGCCTATTAACCTGTTAAGCGTCACCCACGTGATAAACCGTTCACCACGATCTACTCGGTACCGCCTTCAATTGCATATTCCGTTCATGACTTTAATTGCCTTTTTCAAGCCGTCAGTCTCGTGATATTACGTTTACTCGTATAGTAAGTATAGGATCACCACTTGGCAACACTCTCAGCATATGGGGGCTGTAAATAGAAACTTATATGATGTCTGGCAACTATTTTTCTGAGGGTAGCTTGATGTTAGAAAACTGGCTTCCTATCAGTGCGCTTCGGGCGTTCATGTGGAATTGGTTGTTTGTTGTTCCTTTTGTAATGAACGGTCTAAAGAGGAAGGTTATTTCTTTAGATGAAATAAATTATATTCTTTTTGAGGAATTTGATAATGATAACCTGTTTGATAATGAGAGCACTAGTTCTGAATCCTCCAGTGATGAGTATATTGAAGAAACAAAGTTTTCTTTCGATGCCGAAAGCGAAAATGACTTCTCATTACCAAATGACTGGACAACGAAATTTCACAAAACAATATATTAAAGGAAATGCCGAGAGAGAGAGAGAGAGAGAGAGAGAGAGAGAGAGAGAGAGAGAATAAAATGGATAAATAATGTACAAATGTATGACGAACATATTTGAAAACTATACAGGAAACGATATGAGGAGAGAGAGAGAGAGAGAGAGAGAGAGAGAGAGAGAGAGAGAGACTTATCCCTTTGCTTCTGTTGCTTATCCAGGCGTAAGATTTACGATGTAATATAAAAAGAACCCATTATAATATTCAGTATTATGTAGCCATTTGAAATGAAATAATAGTAGTATTAATTGTCTTTTTTACTCTACCATTTAATTAATATCCCTACTTTTAACTATAAATACAAATTATAAGCATAAAGAAATGATATTAACTTTGAAAAATTATCATTAGTGAAATGACCGCTCAGGGCAAAAAAAGCGTGATGGTACGTTAGCGGCAACCTGGTCCAGGGGGGACACTTAACAGGTTAGGTAATGATTCACATTTTACAAAGCATTTCATAGAGGATAAGACACATTTTATAAATGGATGCAGCATGATAAGGCACTTAATTTTGACCATTTTACAAAGAACCTCTTTGCTGTTGATTTACTCTCAAAACACAGTTAGTACATGAAACACTCATATGTATAAACATTTAGAATATTTTCCAAACCAAACTTTTGAGACATTACATAGCATTTTCTACCAGCAAAAAGTAATTATATAATAACAAAGTTGATTTTAATATAATTCAAGTAAATTCTTTTGATTCACAGATCTTGATATATCATATATGGATTCAATTCATCTTGAATATATTTACAAACAATATAGAAGGAGTTGAATTAAAAAATTGTATTGAAGTAAATAAAAATCTCTCACACACACACACACATATATATATATATATATATATATTGTATACACACACACACACACACACACACATATATATATATATATATATATACACCTAAATTTGTGTGTGTATAAAACACAGATCTTTGGGAAAGGAATTTACACAAAACATTCTAACAACAATACAAGAAGATAGAAGATCTAAAAAAAATATGCACAAAATCCAAACTCATCCAAAGACAAATACCAGAATCTTCAACTTGTTATATGAAGTTCAATCTAACCACAAATCCAAATCTTTAAAACTCTTAAATAAAATCTTACCAGCAACATAATCCTGGATAGCTGCCACAACTTTATCTGGACGGAGACAACGCAGAACACAGAGCAACTGCATCCTCGTCAAAGGCTTCTCTGGGTCACAGGGGATGGTTTCTTTCTGGGGCGATTCGGACTCGAAGACTCTTCGCCAGTCACAGAGGTTAGACATCACATCATCTACGAGGTGCTGTGGGCATAAAGAAGTAATAGAAATTTACACATACACACAAACACATGCATATATATATATATATATATATATATACCTTTTTTGTTTATGAGAGAGCAACAAGGCTCACTAAATTTGATGTTCCAGTAGCTTGTCCAACCTAGGTGTTTACCATCCAACAACTGACCAGATTCAACATTGCTTAACTTTGCATTGAACAAACGACCAGACATGAAGTGAATGTGATACTCCAAAACATGTTTGCTTTTTACTTCTCAGAGTCACTAGGGTTGAAGTTACTAACCTCATGCCTTCTCCCAGGCTAACTTAGAGTCACTACACTACAGTTTATGAACCGCCCAGTGTACTTCTTTAAATGTGATCATTTTGTGGCAATGATGGGTTTCAACCAAGTTTAAGGTAGGCTTACACAAGATAAAAAAAATAAAAAGGAATTAACATGATACCTTTAATGACCCTAAGCAAGAGAGCCACTGAAACTGCTGCCAAGATGTCTCTGGGAGCCAATCAGATGCAGGATTAGGCTCAGGATCAGCCGCCAGAGCCACGCCCCCTGTGAGAAGGAAGAGCCACTCTGAGTCGTCCACCTGGTTCTCAGATCGCTGGAGGTTGACGCACATCAGGAAGGAAAAGACGAGCTTGTCCTGGAATGGGGATAGAAAATATTCTGCAATTTGTCATTAGGAGTATTTAGGGAATATCTGCTATCCAGTAATAGGACTATCAATAGGAGAGAAAATGTACTATTCAAAATAAGATCCCTCATGATGAAGTACTTGCTACAATTACAACTATTTACATAACTGATATAGAGCTATAAAATAATTCATATCTTACAATAGACAGGATATAAGATAATAAAAAACACTATCAAGTAACAAGACAACTCATAGACCAGTAATAATCCATTGAGACAGTAAAAAAAAACATTATAACTAAATCTATCATCATTTGAGACATAACCCTCTAACCTTCTCAAAGAGCCCAGTGCAGACATTGTGGTAAAGACTCAGGGTGAAATGACTGCTCAGGGCTACAAGCCGGTCATTGAGCTCGCTTGCTTTCTCTGAATTGTCAATGGAGTTCGAGAAAAGGTTGACGAACCATGTTAGCGAATACTGGTACATGGGGTCGAGGCAGGTCAGGTCACGCAGTGTGAAGAACAGGATGGAAGCTGTCACGGCAACGGGGCGGTATCCAAGACGGGTAGCGTTTATCTAGAAGGATGTGAAGATGCCAGGGAATAGAGATGACTGACTGGAGTAGCAGTTAGTATCTAATTTAATTAAAATTGAACTGCTTATTTATGTAGAACTACATATACAAATGTATAAATATATTACTGATGATAGCAATAAAAATAATTCTATTCATAGCAACAAAAGTAAAATTAGAAATAGCAGTAGATGAATTAGAAGTGGTGATACAGTAGTGACAGAATAAAATGTCCTAAGTACAATAAGACCTCTCTCTCTCTCTCTCTCTCTCTCTCTCTCTCTCTCTCTCTCTCTCTCTCTCTTCAATGATGAAAAAAATAGTAGTTAAAACAGCAGGAGCTGCAAAAGTAGTTATAATAGTGTAAGTAAACCCAGCATTGAAATCATCCTCACCTTCTTCTCTGTCTCTTCCGCAATGGCCTGCTTCTCCTGCGTCTCCTTCACCAGGCGATTGGCGTCGCTCAGGATGTTAATGGCAGTCTCGTCCTCCAGAATGCTGCCCTTCGAGGAGGACAAAGTCGACAGGATGCGGTCCTCAAGCTCTTTTAGGTTCCTGAAGTGGAGGTTTTAGGTTGTTTTTAGGGATTTTTTTTTTTGGGGGGGTGAAATCTTGAGGAAATTTTTGTCAATGAGATTTTGAGGGGGAATTTTGATGGGGACATTTTGGGGCATGTTGGGGGATTTAGGAATTTTTAAGGATATTTAGGAGGAGATTTTAGAGAAGATTTAATGCATCACTAAAGTAAGTATAAGTTGAATGAAAAATAGATATAGATAAAAACAATGAGAATGAAGGAAGTCAATAAAAACATGTAATAATGCCAATGGTGGGTAAAAATAAAACAGATATTTATAAACCATATGAATGATCAAAGGATTCTAAAAAAATCCAATCAGAATTTGGAAGATTATTTGTATCTTGTACTAGAAGTTTGTGCATTTTAACAGATTTAGATTAAGGGAAATCCTATAAATGACATACAGTTCTTTAATTAAGTCTGCAATAATACTATTTAAGTAAAGCCAAAGAAATAAATGTATATAACTTGTTATATTTTGACTAAGAAGCACACTGATACATCCACACACATACATATAATATAAATACCTATATATACCGAACCAAACACCTACCATACATGACTTGACATACATTCTACATCTCCTTAAGGCAAGTACGACTTACTTTTTATTCTGGGCAGTTTGGAGCATGAGGGTAACTCTCTCCTCCTCGAGTTCCGGCTTCTCGTGAGCCACTACGAGGGCGAGCAGCTGGTCCTCAAGGCCGGCACCCGTCAAGGCAAAATTAACGAGGGTGACCTTCACGGACACTTCCGGGACGTAGTTGGGGTTGCTCATTTTTGTAGTCAGGTACATTCTGAAAGGTGAGAGGGTATACAGTTATAATAATAATAATAATAATAATAATAATAATAATAATAATAATAATAATACCAATACTAATAATAATAATAATAATAAAAATAATAATACCAATAATAATAATAATAATAATAATAATAATAATAATAATAACAATAATAATAATAACAATGGTAATGATGATGATGACAGTTGTTATTATTGTAAATTCTAAAGGCATATTAAGTAATAGAATACTTTTCCTTCCAGAATATGATTATATTTCTATTTACAGTAATAAATATATCATTTATGATTTTAGTTTAATTTTATAGTTGTCACCATTATCTGAAAACAACAATTATAACAATCACCATCATCATTATGATGATAATAGCAAAAAATAAGATAAAGTAATGAAATGTTGATAAAAATAATACTAATATCAACAATAATTAGTTATCATAACTATTATTATCCCAATTATTTGTATTATCATTATTATTACTGTTATAATCATAACTATTATTACTATTACTAATATAAAATGGCACTGAATTCAGCATATTACCTGAAATCTGCCGAATACTCTATGGTGGCATCTCCCAGCTTGATACAGGTTGAGCCACTCTGTTTGAACGTCTGCTTTAACAATAGTGGTTCTAGAATCGGGTCTAGTTCTTCTCCTACATTCTCCAGAAGCACCTATATATGAGAGGGATGTAGTTAGGAAACTATTAGAAATGCATGAAATAAAAAAATGTATATGAATTTATCAATTTTAAAAAATCTGAGAGAGAGAGAGAGAGAGAGAGAGAGAGAGAGAGAGAGAGAGAGAGAGAGAGAGGATTCAAGCCACAATGACCAGCACAAGGGCCAGGGAGCTACTTCAGAGACAGAATGAAAGAGATATTGTAATAAATGATAAATAACGTATCTAAGTTTGCTGACATAAATGAGAGAGAGAGAGAGAGAGAGAGAGAGAGAGAGAGAGAGAGAGAGAAACTGACCGGCTGTCCGAACTGGACGCAGTTTTCCAACGTCCGGATGAAATCCGGATCCGAAAGCTTGACCACCTGGAGCGAATTGTCCTTCTCCATGTTCCGGATCCATTTGTTGGCCTGACCTTGGGGGTCAATCAGGAGGGGCCAGCGGGTGGTGTTACTTGGAAGGAATAGAGAGGTCAGCTGTTAGGCATAATAAGTCCTCATTAGTTTTTAATACTATGTTAATCTTATCATTTGAAAAGATTGGCTGAATAAACAGCCAAATATATTTGTTATTAGTATTTCAGTTGGGTGCTATTGCTATTAAAGGTACTAGTACTACTATTAACAATAACAATGATAATAATAAGAATACGAAGTATGATAATGATAGAATTAATAATAATACATGTACTAGGATCCTAATGATAATGATAAATTACTTTAAAAGTTCACAATTCAGCTTAAGAGATCGACCCTTATTATGTCATAAATAAAACAAATAACTTTCACCTCCCGTTAAAAGATAAATGCACGTTTGCATTTCTTGTTCTTAATAACATGTGAGATTGAATGACTAACGACCAACATACCATCAGAAACTAGCCTCATCTATAAGCAAAAATACAGATAATCGGTAGTTGTTAATTAATCACCATCGTAATTAACCTCATCACTCTGTGTAAAGGAGAAGATTATTGGCACAATAGAGTTCATAAATCATCTTGATGTTGTAGACATGGTTATTAATAATCTTTATGGCTAAAGTCTCCTATCACAGAAAATAGTCCAATATTCTGCGTTGAATTATTAATAACCTGGCGATGCTACTAATAATATACATCAGTTAATATTACTGGAACTCATTACCAGTACAGTCAGTCCCCTAAGGTATGTTACAAGGGCATGGATTATGTGAAGTCCTCCTCTTTTATCATGGCTTGCAGCTGACATAAGGATTTTTTGATGTATTGATTTCCATAATCTAACGTAGTGGCTAGAGTGGTTGAGGGAAACTACTGAATCCTCTTGAATCATAATGTGGTGTGAAAATATATCAGGGTCTAAGATGTCAATCAATACCAATCCATTCTCCAGTCTGCAAGAAGCTTTGGAATTCGTATGCTCAATTTTGGTCTCTTATAACGTTCCCATTTAAAAAAGATAGAGATCTACACCTCCCTCAATGATTGAGTCTAACTCTCCAATCTGCTTTTTACTTTTTCCCATTGCCTTCTGGCCTGGGCTACACACAGACATCTTTGATGTCCATCATATGGGTTTTGTACTCTAAAATTGTATTAATTCAAACATCCTACCAGATGATGACACCGTTGTCGATGCTGAAGGGATCGGTAGGAAGGCCATTCAAAGTCCAGTCCCTGATGGTTAGGGGATCCCCAAGAGCCTGTTGGATAGATAAATAAATAAATTATATAATAAACAAATAAACAGTTTGAAATAGGTATGTTAAACCCAAAAGTAAAAATCCCCACATTAAACTTCTCTCTCTCTCTCTCTCTCTCTCTCTCTCTCTCTCTCTCTCTCTCTCTCTCCACTTACCGAAGCAAGTTCAAACTCCCCAGAGCAGGGAACTCCTTGGTCTCTACACTCCTGAAGCCAACGGGAAGTTTGCTCGGCACGATACTCTGGCGTGAAGGCACCCAGGTAGGCTATGTCCCCTGCAGCTAGTAACATATCACCTGAAATTTGAGAAAGATCTAGTCAACGACATAATTGGGGATATTTATACACATACATACATACATACATACATACATACATATATATATATATATATATATATATATTTAAATACCCTTGTATGTGACTTTCACTTATTTTTTATATTAAAGGTACAAATTACTGAATACCTTAGATGAAGTATACTTTGAATTAAATTTTGCCACCATATACATAAAAAGAAACTGATTATCAAGTCACTGATCTTTCGGGTAGTCTATTTATTACGGCAACCATGTTATTTATTGAAATTGCCCTTCCAATAGCTTACTTATAAGCACTGAATGGTCTTTTAGTATTCATAAAATCTATATAGGGACAACTTTTCACTCACTGAACATATCCATGATCCAGGTGACATAAATGCCCACAGATACCTTCCGTACATACCTGTCAGATATATGTAAACCTGAGCCAGGTGATGGGCATTGTCTGTCCATCTCGTCTTCTCACCCCCAAGGGCGGCTAGGAGCTGCTCAGCTCGGTCTTTCTTGATGCTGCATAGCTCCACCTGTAGAATCCATAAGATCATTATTGGAGGGTATATATGGTAAGAACAAGGTCTTGAATAAGTACTGATGATGGGAATATTTTTTTCTTAATTTTTAAATTGGGCAGTACAGCAAATCTCCCAATTTCCAATGGGTACTAGTTTCAATGTCTTTGACAGTACATGACTCATATCTTGTTTATCCTTCCCCACAGCGTATAATCTTCCTTTAAACAAATAAATCCAAAAATTTGATCAAAACCTACAGAATATAAATTACTTTAATCCAGATCAACATCTCTGGTACCCATGATCCCCAAAACTTACCGTCTGTTCCAGTTCCAGTTTTTCCTTCTTGACGGTGTCTAGTTCTGCCTGTAGTCCGGCCAACTCCTCCTGCACACCCCTCAGGGCTTCTTGCTTCTTTCTCAGCTCTCCCATGAGTCCCTGGTACTGCTGGTCTGCCCTCTGAAGGGCCTCGCGTTTTGGTGCTACCTTCCGGTCTACCTCTTCGTAACGTTCCATGGCTAACACCCACTTACATAAACCTGGAATAACAAGGCTTTCCTTGAAAAAACATTCCAAATACTGGGGATGAGGAGGCCATTCAGCACTAAAGAGCAAGGGGGGGGGAAACCTCATAGTTTCAGTAAGAAGTAATAATTAAAAGGGGTTCAATAGTAAGATGGAAAAGAGCAAATAGAATGGAGGTAAAGTAGAATTAAAAATGGGTGCAGTTAGGGGTCAAAGGAAGGCACTACTCCATAAAGGGTTAATAGAATGTGGAACTAGTAATTAATAATCTAAAAACACAAATACTGTACCATTAATGTTAAAATAAAAATAATTTCTCATTTTGATGGTGGAAATTGCTCTCATGCCTTCCAAATAAACAAGAAGAAATGCTATTTTCATAAGCATAAGGTTTTGAGCAAACCGTTTTTACTTTATATGTGGTTTACAAACATATTCCATCGATCTTGTTCATAATATACAGAGTCATTTAGCTGTAATCAGGAGCACTTACTTTCAGCATTCTACAAAGTCACTTAACCATAATGAGGAGCACTTACTTTCGGCAGCCTTGGAGGCCACTTTAATCTTCTCGGGTTTGAAGTCATCGTTTTCTACATACTTCGAACGAATCGTTTGGATGGCTTTCTGACTGATGTTCTCCTTGTCAAAGTTGAGAAGATTTTCCTGCCAAGGATGATTTAGAAGTTATGCTTAGCCATCTAGCTTAACTAAAAAAATTGAAAATATTGTGAAAAATAAGGGGTGTGAAAATTTTCGAAGAAATTTTCGGGAACAGACTTGTTTGATGATGGGACTTTTCCATGTTTATTAATTCATATAGATATTTATACTGTTTTGTTTTGTTAAAAATTTATGAATTAATCAGCAAAAGATTTTTACTTTTTTTTTATTTTACATTAATATATGGATCACTTCAAAGTTTGCTTTGGTTAGAAATTACACAATGTATTCAAATTCCTACTGTTTGTGAACATGCATCATGCATAAATTGCTTTCATGATATCTTTGGGGAGTTGAATATGAATGCATTAAGAACCATTTTTTTAATTTAGGTGTTTGCTATAAAATAAATTTACCTTAAATTCTACAACATTTAGGTTAAATCATAAATAATTCACCTAGAATTTCATATCAATGATCGTACCTTGAATTTTATATCTCCAAGAAGTCTTTTGCTAACAGACCAGAATTCTTCCACCATCTTGCCTGTGCCTTGAGGATCGGGTATGCGATCTGGTTTCTCTCCCTTGGTTCAAGAAAGAAAAAAAGAAAAAGTGTTATGAGATTTTACAGGTTAGGGCAGAGGAAAATACTTTTAAGAAGTCGGCACTGGGGCCGGAAGATCATTCAGTGCTTATAAGTGAGATATTGGGAAGGCAATTTCAATAAATTACATGATTACCATAATAAATGCTAAATTTGGATAAGTCCACTGATTGTAGAATAAATAAATTGACAATTCAATAACTAAAAAGATTTTTGCAAAACATTTAATCTAACAATAAAAAAAAGAAAGAAAATTCAACATAACCATTTCGAGAAGCGGGTATGTTATTAGGTACGAAGGGAATTGTATTAATACCATTTAAACAACTATAAAAAAAATAAAAAAGATACTATATATAGTTAGGAAATAATTAGAAACCAAACTATTAATCTTCCTTTAACTAACCACTTACCAGTAGGACGCAAACAGCCTCCATGACGAGCTTGACTCCTGCCGGAGGATTTTTCATGGCCTTGATGAAGACAATGTCATCCTGTTTGATGGTGTTAAGGGCCTCTGTTGCCTCCTCTAGAAGGGGCAGGGCTAGGTTCAGTTCGGCTTCGCATTCCTTCCGGATTAAATTGGCTGCTTCGGCTGCCTCATTCGCCACCTCTTCGTCCTGTCTCACCACTCGCTCGACCTACAGTCCAGAAGATTGATCTATTATTAGAAAGGTAACCAGAATTGGATGGTTGATCTATTATTAGAAAGGTGACCAACTCCAAAGATGGGTCTATTATTAGAAAGGTGACCAACTCCAAAGATGGGTCTATTATTAGAAAGGTGACCAACTCCAAAGATGGGTCTATTATTAGAAAGGTGACCAACTCCAAAGATGGGTCTATTATTAGAAAGGTGACCAACTCCAAAGATGGGTCTATTATTAGAAAGGTGACTAACTCAAAGATTGGTCTATTATTAGAAAATTGACCTAAATAAGGTGATAGACCAGATATTAAAAAGGTGATCTAATTCAGAATATTGAATAATCAGAAAATTGGCATATTGCTGAAAAAAATTACCTAGAATTGGGAAATTGACCTAGAACCAAATTGACCTACAATTAGCGGGCTGATTTAGAATTAGAGTTGACCTACGACTAGATGGCTTAACTATATAAACAGCTGACCAAGAATAAAAAAATTAACTAAGAATCTTAAAGCTCACTCAAAATTGGAGGGTTATCTATTAACAGAAAGTAGACTTAAAATCAGAAAAAATTACCTAGATTCAGTGGGTTGGCTTATGATCAGAAAGTTGACTGAAAATAGAAAGCAGACTCATAGAGCCGGTATACAAGCTTAGAATTGACATAGAAGCTGAATGTTGACCCTGAATAAATTCCCCAAAATTCCCTTAAGTTTTTCTTCTTTCCCCTCACTTACCTCTGCCACCTCTCCCCTCCTCTTCTCTACCACTGCCATCTTATCCTCTACCTCTCTTGTTTTCTGCAACAAGATGGGCTGCAGATTCAACAGCTCCTGTTGCATGGCTAAGACAGACGTCTCGGCTTCTTCCAGCCTGGCCAAGCCTGTAGTGTAGCGACATTCCAGTTTTTTTACCTCCCTGTGTTGGTAAACAGATGTTCATTATTATTTTAAGGTTAAAACTTTCTTTTAATTTAAAAAAAACAGGGGATTAATTAAAATATGAGTAATTGAAATTAACAAGATCGCTTAATGAAAGTTAGATTTTTTCATGGAATTAAGATCCTTTTAGTTAAGGATATTTACTTCCACTTTAAAGAATTTAAAATAACAAAGTTTCTGTTAAAGTAATATTTTCATTCCAATTTTAAATCTTTGAATTGAGAATTGAGAATTTAAGTATCAAACGTATGGATTCTTATGCAGTACACTTGTGTGTATGCTTATAAAAAATGTTATTTTTATTAATAAAATAAATTTTTGAATATACTTACCCGGTGATTATATAAGCTGCAGCTCTGCTGCCCGACAGAAAAACTCTACGTTCAAAATACGCCAGCGATCGCTATGCAGGTAGGGGGTGTACATCAACAGCGCCATCTGTCGAGCAGGTACTCAGTACTCAATGTAAACACAGAACTCAATTTTCTCCTCGGTCCACTGGGTCTCTATTGGGGAGGAAGGGAGGGTCCTTTAATATATAATCACCGGGTAAGTATATTCAAAAATTTATTTTATTAATAAAAATAACATTTTTCAATATTAAACTTAGCCGGTGATTATATAAGCTGATTCACACCCAGGGGGGTGGGTAGAGACCAGCATTACTTGTTTACATTATTATGAGCTAAGTATTTTGTATTTCATTTTAGCAGTTATTCAAAATAACAAACATAAAATAAATAAGTACCTGGTAAGGAAGTCGACTTGAACAATTACTCTGCCTTTTTAAGTACGTCTTCCTTACTGAGCCTCGCGATCCTCTTAGGATGTTGAGCGACTCCTAGGAGCTGAAGCATCAAGGGTTGCCACCCATACTAAAGGACCTCATCAAAACCTCTAATCTAGGCGCTTCAGAAGAAAAGAATTTGACCACCCGCCAAATCAACCAGGATGCGAAAGGCTTCTTAGCCTTCCGGACAACCCAAAAAACAACAATAAAAAACATTTCAAGAGAAAGATTAAAAAAGGTTATGGAATTAAGGGAATGTAGTGGTTGAGCCCTCACCCACTACTGCACTCGCTGCTACGAATGGTCCCAGGGTGTAGCAGTTCTCGTAAAGAGACTGGACATCTTTAAGATAAAAAGACGCGAACACTGACTTGCTTCTCCAATAGGTTGCGTCCATTATACTCTGCAGAGATCTATTTTGTTTAAAGGCCACTGAAGTTGCGACAGCTCTAACTTCATGTGTCCTTACCTTCAGCAAAGCATGGTCTTCCTCATTCAGATGGGAATGAGCTTCTCGTATCAACAGTCTGATATAATAGGAAACTGCATTCTTTGACATAGGTAAAGAAGGTTTCTTAATAGCACACCATAAAGCTTCTGACTGTCCTCGTAAAGGTTTAGTTCGTCTTAAATAGAACTTAAGAGCTCTAACAAGGCATAAGACTATCTAGTTCATTTCCAACCAAATTTGAAAGGCTTGGAATATCGAACGATTTCGGCCAAGGACGAGAAGGTAGCTCGTTTTTGGCTAGAAAACCAAGCTGTAAAGAACATGTAGCCGTTTCAGATGAAAATCCGATGTTCCTGCTGAAGGCGTGTATCTCACTGACTCTTTTAGCTGTTGCTAAGCAAACGAGGAAAAGAGTCTTTAAAGTGAGATCTTTAAAGGAGGCTGATTGTAGTGGCTTGAACCTTTCTGACATAAGGAATCTTAGTACCACGTCTAAATTCCAACCCGGTGTAGCCAAACGACGCTCCTTCGAGGTCTCAAAAGACTTAAGGAGGTCCTGTAGATCTTTGTTGTTAGAAAGATCTAAGCCTCTGTGACGGAAGACTGCTGCCAACATGCTTCTGTAACCTTTGATTGTGGGAGCTGAAAGGTATAATAGGAAGTCAGCTATTTGGGTTACAGAGGTACTGGTTGAGGATACTGATACCGACTTGCACCAGCTTCGGAAGACTTCCCACTTCGACTGGTAGACTCTAAGAGTGGATGTCCTCCTTGCTCTAGCAATCGCCCTGGCTGCCTCCTTCGAAAAGCCTCTAGCTCTCGAGAGTCTTTCGATAGTCTGAAGGCAGTCAGACGAAGAGCGTGGAGGCTTGGGTGTACCTTCTTTACGTGTGGCTGACGTAGAAGGTCCACTCTTAGAGGAAGAGTTCTGGGAACGTCCACCAGCCATTGAAGTACCTCGGTGAACCATTCTCTCGCGGGCCAGAGGGGAGCAACTAACGTCAACCTTGTCCCTTCGTGAGAGGCGAACTTCTGCAGTACCTTGTTGACAATCTTGAACGGGGGGAATGCATAAAGGTCTAGATGGGACCAATCCAGTAGAAAGGCATCTATATGAACTGCTGCTGGGTCCGGGATTGGCGAGCAATAAATTGGGAGCCTCTTGGTCATCGAGGTTGCAAAGAGATCTATGGTAGGTTGGCCCCATGTGGCCCATAGTCTCTTGCACACATCCTTGTGTAGGGTCCATTCTGTTGGGATGATTTGACCCTTCCGACTGAGGCAGTCCGCCATGACATTCATGTTGCCTTGAATGAACCTCGTTACTAGAGAAAGGTTTAGATCTCTTGACCAGGTGAGGAGGTCCCTTGCGATCTCGTACAACGTCATAGAATGGGTCCCTCCTTGCTTGGAGATGTACGCCAAGGCCGTGGTGTTGTCTGAGTTCACCTCCACCACCTTGCCTAGAAGGAGGGACTTGAAGCTTTTCAAGGCCAGATGAACTGCCTGTAGCTCCTTGCAGTTGATATGTAACGTTCTTTGATTCGAGTTCCAAGTTCCCGAGCATTCCCGACCGTCTAATGTCGCACCCCAGCCCGTGTCCGATGCGTCCGAGAAGAGAACGTGGTTGGGGGTCTGAACAGCCAGGGGCAGACCCTCTCTGAGGTTGATGTTGTCCTTCCACCAAGTCAGTGATGACTTCATCTTCTCGGAAATGGGGATCGAGACCGCTTCTAGCGTCTTGTCCTTTTTCCAGTGAACAGCTAGGTGAAATTGAAGGGGACGGAGGTGCAGTCTCCCTAACGCAATGAACTGTTCCAGGGATGAAAGTGTCCCTATCAGACTCATCCACTGTCTGACTGAACATCGGTCCTTCTTTAGCATGTTCTGGATGCATCCTTGGGCTTGACTTGTTCTGGGGGCCGACGGAAAAGCCCGAAAAGCTTGACTGTGAATCTCCATCCCTAAGTACACTATAGTTTGGGATGGGACCAGTTGGGACTTTTCCATATTGACCAGGAGACCCAATTCCTTGGTCAGATCTAGAGTCCACTTTAGATTCTCCAGACAGCGACGACTGGAAGAAGCTCTTAGAAGCCAGTCGTCCAAATAGAGAGAGGCTCTGATGTCCGCTAAATGCAGGAATTTGGCAATATTCCTCATCAGTTTCGTAAAGACAAGAGGAGCCGTGCTTAGGCCAAAGCACAGGGCTTGAAATTGGTAGACAACCTTTCCGTAAACGAACCTCAGAAAAGGTTGGGAATCTGGGTGGATGGGGACGTGAAAGTAAGCGTCCCTTAGGTCTAAAGAGACCATCCAGTCTTCCTTCCTGACCGCTGCTAGAACAGACTTTGTGGTCTCCATGGCGAACGTCTGCTTTGTGACAAAGACATTCAGAGCACTGACGTCTAGCACCGGCCTCCACCCTCCTGTCTTCTTTACCACTAAGAAGAGACGGTTGTAGAAGCCCGGGGATTGATGGTCCCGGACTTTGACTACCGCTCCCTTTTCTAGTAAGAGAGACACCTCTTGCTTCAAAGCTAGTCTCTTGTCCTCCTCTCTGTACCTGGGAGAGAGATCGATGGGAGACGTTGCTAGAGGGGGTTTGCGTACAAACGGGATCTTGTACCCTTCTCTGAGCAACTTCACAGATTGTGCATCTGCGCCCCTTTTCTCCCAGGACTGCCAGAAGTTCTTGAGTCTGGCTCCCACTGCTGTCTGAAGAAGGTGGCAGTCAGACTCTGCCCTTAAAGGACTTGGTACCTTTCTTCTTATTCCCACGTCTCCCTTCGGCACGAGCACCTCCTCTGCTGGAGGCTCTGCCACGAAAGGGCGGAATGAATCTGGACGCTGGAGTGTCCATCCTGGGTCTAGACACGGTAGGCAAAGGGGTGGCTTTGCGGGCAGAGGACGCAACCAGGTCATGCGTGTCTTTTTGAATCAAGGAGGCAGCAATCTCCTTTATCAACTCCTCTGGGAAAAGGCACTTTGAGAGAGGAGCAAACATAAGTTCCGATCTCTGACACTGTGTTACTCCAGCTGACAAGAAGGAGCAAAGGTTTTCCCGTTTCTTGAGGACTCCGGAAACGAACGAAGCTGCAAGCTCACTGGAACCGTCCCGTATGGCCTTGTCCATGCAGGACATAATGAGCATGGAAGTTTCCTTGTCAGAAGGGGAGATCTTCCTGCTCAACGCTCCCAAACACCAATCCAAAAAGTTAAAAACCTCGAAGGCTCTGAACACTCCTTTCATCAGATGGTCTAAGTCTGAAGGAGTCCAACAAATCTTGGAGCGTCTAATGGCTAGCCTGCGGGGAGAGTCTACTAGACTTGAGAAGTCGCCCTGGGCAGAGGCAGGAACTCCCAAGCCGAGAACTTCTCCCGTGGCATACCAGACGCTCGATCTGGAAGAGAGTTTCGCAGTGGGAAACGTGAATGCTGTCTTCCCAAGGTGCTTTTTGGACTGCATCCATTCTCCCAACACTCGTAAAGCTCTCTTAGACGAGCGGGCGAGGACGAGCTTCGTAAAGGCAGGCGCGGATGACTGCGTGCCTAAAGCGAACTCAGATGGAGGAGAGCGTGGGGCCGCAGAAACAAACTGATCAGGATACATCTCCCTGAACAGTGCAAGAACTTTCCTAAAGTCCAAGGAGGGTTGCGTGGTCTTGGGTTCGTCGATGTCCGTATGCGGGTCGTCAATGTGTGCAGCGTCGTCATCATCAGAGTCCATCATCTGAATACTGAGGAGGAAGCGGCAAAGGAGTAGGAATTGGCTGGTCAGCTGAGTCCGGCAGCACGGGTGCATGCGTGACTGAACCGGACGCAACGTCATGGAACTGTTGCCCAGTCTGTGAGCTGGCAACAGCCATAGCAGCGCGGGGGCGCAAAGCGTCTACTCCAGACTGTCTAGTCTGCTGTGGGCGAGTAGTGGTAACCACACTGGGTTGCGGAGGTTGACGCACCGCGTCAAAACAAAACAACTTATGTTGTTGTTGTAACTCGCGAACGTCAACGGAAGGTTCCGTGCGTCGCTGAACGTCAACATGCGTCTGGCAGGGTACACTGGAACGCATGGGTGGCGGGACTCTCACAGCTGGAGTGCGGGAGAAGGTAGCCTCAGCGTCCACTGGACGCACAACCGTGGGTGGTTGTAGGCTAGCGGTTGGTGCAGCGTCAACCTTCTCCGCACAAAAGTCCTGCATTAATGACGTTAACTGTGTCTGCATGGTCTGCAGCAAAGACCACTTAGGGTCTACAGTAGCAGGTGCGGCAACAGACGGTGTTACTGCCTGATGCGGTACCGCTTTGCCTCTCTTAGGAGGTGTGCAGTCATCGGAAGACTGCAGCGAGTCCAAACTGACCCAGTGGCTACAACTGGGCCGTTGGACTTGCGCGGAAGGGACCGACTTGCGTTTAAGAGGCCGTGAGACCTTGGTCCATGGTTTCTTTCGAGAAACATCTTCCGCAGACGAGGAATAAATGGGCTCTCTCGTCTTCTTGTGGGTGGGGCGATCTTGGTTAGATACGTCCGAAACCACGGAGGGAACGTCTGTTCGCTGATTAAAGCCTCTCGAACCCTTTGGTCGTACGACATTGCTTCTCCCCTGGGCTTGGGAGCTTGCAAGAGGTCCCGGACTGGGAGGACGACAGGCACGAACAGACGAACCCTCAAGCGCAACACTATCTACAACACTTTCCACAACACTACCACTCACTTTGTCACTACCCACTGCACTCTTACACTTCAACTCCTTGACGTCTGCCATGAGTTTGGTTACGGTCACTCGCCAATGTCTCGACTCTCACACCCAGAGCCTGGATGGCACGCATCATATCTGCCATCGAAGGTTGTTGAGTGCTAGAAGGGGGATCAGGAGCAACCACTACAGGGGAAGGAATAGGTTGTGGGGCATGAGGAGAGGAAAAATCAACGGAGCGAGATGAACTTCTCCTGACCCTATCTCTCTCTAGCCTACGTGTGTATTTCTGGAATTCGATGAAATCGAATTCCGAAAGCCCAACGCATTCCTCACATCGATCTTCCAATTGACAGGTCTTATCCCGACAATTGGAACAAATGGTGTGAGGATCGATAGAGGCCTTCGGAAGACGCCTTGAACAGTCCCTAGCATTACACTTCCTGAATTTAGGGACTTGAGAAGGGTCAGCCATCTTGAATTAGTCAAAGGGGAATTCAAAATCTATCCAAAGTCGTCAACAAATAATCCAAAATCAATAAAAGAATGCAAGGATGTATTGAAGATAACGTCTGCAAAGCGAAAGCTAATAACTAGAAATGTGTACTTCACCAAAATATGTGAAAACCAATCCAGTAAGCAACAGCGAATTTAGTAGGTCTTGCCGGTGGCACGACAGAGAGAAAATTGAGTTCTGTGTTTACATTGAGTACTGAGTACCTGCTCGACAGATGGCGCTGTTGATGTACACCCCCTACCTGCATAGCGATCGCTGGCGTATTTTGAACGTAGAGTTTTTCTGTCGGGCAGCAGAGCTGCAGCTTATATAATCACCGGCTAAGTTTAATATTGAAAAATGTCCATACAATTCAGTATTAACATTATTTTGAAGTTATACAAAACAGATTGAAATAACCCACCCTCTCCTTCGCTCCAAGATGACCATGTATGTTGCGAGAAGCTGAAGGTATGAGGTCGGTGTGACGTAATTGTATCGACGGAGATGTTTGAGAAACCTGAGGAAGGAGAGAGAGAGAGAGAGAGAGGTTAATATTCTTAATTGTATCTATAAAAGCAAAAAACTAAGATTAGATTTAATCTCTACTAAATCCATTCACTGAATGCCATCATGTTTACTTTTCCAACCCTAAAAATTAATTACATTTATTCTAAAAGATATATTCTCAAGTTTTCTATACACATTTCTGTTCTTGCCATCAGACTAAACAATAAAAATAAAAAAATAATGTTAACACTCTTACCATTTCTTTCAACAAGGAAGAACTAGCAATTCTCAAAAATATTTTCTTTCTTGATCTACACCAAATAAGAATTCTTAAAATTCTTTACTCTCTTAAGCAAAAAAAAAAAATTAACACAGTTTTCTTTAGTTGTCTCCAACTTAATATGCTGAAAAAAATATAAAAATTTTCTAGTGTTTCCATAAAATGTACAAAAAAAAAAAAAAAAATGAAAATATTCATATTATCTTCAAAAAAGTATCCATGTTTCTTTTGATTATGTTCAGTTTACTAATTATCTATGATGAAAAAAAAAATGGATAAAAATTATCTAAAAAAAATTCTTGTCCCTTTCTCAAACACAAAAATATTTGGGCTAACAGTTTTGATTTGTAAAATTACTGCCATATGGACTGGGGCAGAGGCCGGGGAGGTCCTTCAGCATAGCTTTACGTACAACAGGGGTAAACCTTGCATTTACATTATGAAGTAAAAGTTAAAAGAGGTTGAACAGCAAGATGGAAGAAAGGAAGTGGCAACGGACGCAAAACAGAAGGAAAAAAAAGTGTAGCTAGGGATGGAAGGAATACTGAAAAGACCATTCAATCATTAATACAGTGCTCTACTTAAAGTTTATATAATTTTTCTTAATGAAAATCTAGCCAAAGTTAGGGACTCTCTTGGGACTTGGTGGTGGTTTGAGGCTTCCTAAATAGTCAAGCGAGACACCTTTCCTTCTAAACAAGCTGTTCTCAATAGAATTTTCTTGACGATACCTTTCAGAGAGGTCCTGCGTAGAAGTGTGGAAGTACTGGCAGAGGGATACGCAGCCCTTCAGAGTTTCCGCAGGCAATTCGACACCCTGCAGGAGCCTCAGGGCCACGGCTTCCAGGGCATCCTCGGGCCATGGCTAGTAAAACAAAAAAAGAACATTACTGGGTATGAGTGATAATCATCGAGTGATAATGATAGAGTCGAGAGTAATTAAAATTAGATAAAATTAACTTAAAAACTGAAATATCTCTTTTTCCTGTATCCAGCTTCTCTTTAGATAACTCAGCATTGCACCGATTGCTTAATTGAATGCAAATTAAGTGGGGTCCTAAACTGCATATATCCAAGCCTTTTTAGTCTTTCACTGTAGCATTCTCTCGGGTAACAGTCCAATTTATTTAATGAGAATCTAATTATTCCAGAGTAATGATATTAATAATAACAATAATGTTATCCAGTGCATACTTTGGGGAGTAAAGCTTACTTTATTCCATAAATCAAGCTTAATCATCAAAATATATTATAAAAAATAAGATCTCAATCCATTATAAACCATCTAATTCTAATATGAATATAAATTTAAATCTCTTATGTGCATATACAAACAACCCTGGAATACCGGTACTTGCAATACCTATGCTCATTTAAGCAGTAAATTAGATCCTGATCAATTACTAAATTAAGGTGGATTATCGTTACCATTCTTATAAAATAGTTTAATGCGTCTAGTAATGAAGTTCTGATCGATATTTGAACATGGAATATGGTGTACTAAAGTGAGAAAGGACAGAAAGAAACAAAGGAATATTAAAAGGTAGAAATCAAAGCAATGAAACGCTGTATGCAGCCCCTAGTAATGCCTGCAGCGTGCTTTGAAAAGGGACACTTGACTGGTTCTCCCCTATGACCAAAAGTATGGAGGCTGAGTCTCATTTTATCGACTCAGGATGATTCTGGCATTCATTGACAGCTGGATTGGACGGTAGACACACGGTCAGGACTAAACTACTAGCATTGAAAATGCAAGCCCAGTGGTAATCCTTATAGTTAGGTAAACACTTTTGCACACACACACTATATATATATATATATATATATATATATATATATATATATATATATACATATATATATATATATATATATATATATATATGTGTGTGTATATATATATATATATATATATATATATATATATATATATATATACATATATATATATATATATATATATATATATATATATATATATATATATATATATATATACATATATATATATATATATAATATATATATATATATATATATATATATATATATATATATATATATATATATATATAATGCTCCCTTTCTGAGTGGGGATACCTTAACATGGTGAAAGGGCTTGCCTATCACCATAATCTTCAAAGCTGTACTAGTTTGGGCCACCCATACTAGGTCGGCTTACTGTGAGCAATTAGACAAATATTTCCCACCATCACCACTCCACAGTGGCCAATGTGGTGATGAAATCTGGGGAAACCCCAAACATAAATAAAGACATGTCTGAGGCCTTTGTCCTGCAGTGGACTGGAAATGGATGCCTTTGTTGTTATTCTTGTATATATAATGCTCACCTGGAACCAGTCAATGGTGCAACATGAAAGGAGAGCAGGGAACTTTCTCAGTCTGTTCCTGAAGGCCTCCCCACAGGGGGACATCGCAAGGACGACGTGTAGCTGTTCCCTCACCCGTTCGACAAACAACGCCCAAAGAGCGGCCGTGCTTCCATCCGTCTATGGGAAAGATGATAATGATAATAATAATAATGATAATAATAATAATAATAATAATAATAATAATAATAATAATAATAATTATAACCATGAGTTAGAAGCTGTCTGTGCTAGTGGAAGGTAACATTTTTCTTCACTGAAGTAATTCCATTTTATGAATATTTATTTTTTTAACCTAATACAAAACAGACAGCTATCACTACAACTATTCATAACAAGAATTATTAATAATGTACTTATAAAAGTTAAAACAGAAGTAATAACAGTAGGATCAAATGTATAAAAAAAAAAAAACACAATACGTTTGATTCATACAAAATCTTCATGCAAATTCTGGACGACCAAACCTGTTTGCTCTTATCCCTCTGTCTGTCAATATTCCTCATCTTGTCGCAAATGGTGTGTTTCTCGTCCGATGGATAGAGCCCCGGGATCTCACCTATGCTGAGGATGCTGCTGATGGCCTCTAAGAAGATCTCATTCTTTATCTAGAAGAAATGGATACAAATGAACATGGCATATCTCCACAGTAAACTATGGGATATTCCATCACTTATTCATAGTCCTCCTTTCTGAGTGGGGATACCTTAACATGGTGAAAGGGTTTACATATTATCATGATCAGCAAAGCTGTACTAGTCAAGGCCACCCATGCTAGGTTGGTTTGCTGTGAGTGATCAGACTAAAGTCTCCCACCATTACCAATCCTCAATGGCCGGCGTGGTGATGAAAAGGCCAAACCCCAGACATGAATAAGGACGTGACTGAGGCCTTTGTCTTGCAGTGGATTAAGAACAGCTGCATTTGTTGTTGTTGTATCTATAGTCCTGCCCACAGATACATCGGAAACTATCACAATTGGTTGAAAAGGAAAAGTACACGGAGGGAGAGGAGAGGTTGATTTAATGTAGGAACTTCGTCAGAGTAGGTACCTGAGTGTCGCTGAAGAGGAAGACGATGTGGTTCTCCCCACCTCCTGCCTTCTTCAGAATTGTCTTAAGGTCTTCTCGCCATTCGTTCAGGCCATAGCTTCGACTCATCTCCACCTGCAGAAAAAAGTGCGTTGATTTAGACTCGGTTTCAGATTAAGATGACCCAATGCCAGAGCAGAGGTCTGCTCTAAGGTGTGAGAGAGTCTAGTACGCATGGTGTGGATGGACCGACTTTGCATAGCCAACAGAGATACAGTACTGTAAAAGAGTATCAATTGCTCTGCCCGGATAAGAGAGGAGGACTTATTGTAAGGTTAATATGCCTGCATTGTGAAATACCAAGCATTTTGGACTAATCTACCAGAATAGGCTATAACACTTTTGTTGGGTTCGACTCCAAGATAAAAGAGGAGGGTAGAGGAAATGTGGAAAAACCTGTAAGTTTGGTTGTAAAATTTCAGTAGTTCTGGTTTGCCTGTTGGGACAAAAAATCCTACCAATCCTGACTAAAAATATAAAAGATTTTACAGTAATTAACCTTATCAATAATGCTAACTTCTAAAACTACCAATTGTTTGAAACTGTTCAACAAGATTTAAGTATATAAAACAATCATTTCACAAACTTAATAACATTATTAAAAATCAAAATGATTGAAAAACTAGCAACAATTGTTTTTCAATCTCTAACAGTTATAATTTTAGAAAAAAATTATCTATTTCCTTTTGAAGCTTAACTATTCTAAAAAAAAGACAGACAACAAAAACACTTTTTTTTTTGTCACATAATTCTTTTTTCTCTAAGTAAAAGCACTCTATGGAACTAAACCAGCCTTAAGAATTGAAATGATTCAAAAAGAGCACTCCTCATAGATCTTTAAATCTGCAAATCACTGTTTTTCTTAAATAATGATTTGAAAAACATAATATTTCGAAGAATTGAAAATTACTCAAAAAAAAAAAAAAAATCAGAAAAACCATCACTGCGAAATTAAAATTATTCTAAATTATTTCACATATCTAAGCAAGGCTAAATCATTTCTAAAAAGGATACGCACCATCTTTTTAAAAGTAAAAAATATTTATTAACCCTTTGAGTAACATAGCTCGTATCTTATGTCCAGACATTCCTCCTCCCTTCGACACCATTAAACATTTCATGTCCAGCCATTACCAGTTTTTTCCTTTCTTTTATTATCTGGGCGTATGAAAAACTTTACAATATACTGTACTTGAAATTTTAAAATTATGTATCATTGGAAAGGGAATTTATTCACCTATACTACAGATAAAGTTGTAAAGTCCTTCTCTTAATGTTTAGTGTCAAGTACTTTGGTAAGTGGTAGGATTGAAAGGGTTAAAATACTGTAATTATCTAAGCCTTACCTCATACAGTTCATAATCGGTAATGTGTGCTGCCAGACGTGTGAGAGAATGTCGACCGCTGCCTCCCACACCCACCAGCATGGCGTGACCCCGAGGTTGGCGCAGTACCCGGCATATCCTTGCCAGGTGCTCTAGGGCAAACCTAATGGTGGAAAAATTGCCTTGATGTTAGACTGATTGATTCCAAGTTCCCTGGCATCATAGCTACTATGGGATTGGTTGAAAGAATGGTTGATGAGGATCAATCCAAGGTTTTAGAGGATGGCAAGATTTTAGCCGACTTTTAACAGGTAAATGGACTCATTCATTGAAAAACATACACATACAGTATATATATATATATATATATATATATATATATATATATATATATATATATATATATATATATATATATATATATAACGGATTTTGAGCGAAGCGAAAAATCTATTTTTGGGTGAGATAGCCATGGCGTCCTGATGGAAGGATCCTTTTTGGTAGCTTCCTTGGGTAATCACTACTAGGATTTTCCCAGAGAATTAAACCACAGGTTATCACAGAATTCTAACTTCTGGAGCGAGTATCCTAAGGGTTTCCCCTTAAGACATCGTGTATCAACAGGGTACACGCATGTATTAACGTGCCACATAGCTATCTACACCCCATATAGAGTTAACGCTTCAATATGGCGGACAGAGAGCGGCTGGGAGCTGAGCCGCAGCCAATCTAGATGTGGCGATATCGGTACTCGCGATGTAAACAGACGGACGCCATTGCTTTTGATGACGTCACGTCCGTCCTCATCCGAAAGTCTGGAGCTCGCTCATCACCATGATACAGTGGCGCAGGGCGGGACCTGATAACAGACAGGGCGGGTCCATCAGGACGCCATGGCTATCTCACCCAAAAATAGATTTTTCGCTTCGCTCAAAATCCGTTTTTTGGGCTCAAGCCATGGCGTCCTGATGGAAGAGTACCAGAGAATTAGTGTATCGTGGTAGACTTTTTCCCCTTTATAAGTGAGTGCTAAAACATTGAGCCGAAAGCATAGTGGTCTATACTAGAGCTACCGTGAGGCAGTTGCCTTCCTGCCCCCCTGGCATGGAAGTCCCCACGGGCTATGCTGAGATCAAAGTGGTCATGGGAAGGCTATTCATATAGGCTGAAGGAACAATGAGATCCAGAAGATAAGTCAGAGCGATTTGGTATTCGCGTCCAAACAAACTTGAAGAAGTGGTGGTTGTACACTTCGTGCATGGAGTTGACTCATCTTCATAATTGAGTAAGTATTCGCTAAGGAAACTTACTTTCTCTATATAAATAAATGCCCGGAGTAAATCCTGGCATTTTCCTTAACCAAGAATAAAGGGTAATAAAACTATGACAATTAGTATATTTCATAGTAAGAAAGGAGCGAGGGAGACGCACAAGTAATAAAATAGACATTTTATTAGATAATTGCAGGTAAATCAATACATGTCATGCAATAAATAGTAAAAAACATTTACATTGATAAAAATGTACATAGTCATAAAGGCGTGCTCTTGAGTCTGAAAGGGAAGAATCAAGTATTAGTAGGCACTCGTTCTACGGAACGTTAGTCTTTATGTAACACACGTCATGCACGTGGCATGTAGCACTCATGTGGTAATCTACTATGACATTTCACCTGAGGTAAGAACAGTTAAAGGTGGTTTCTGCTTCACTACGTATCACTTGAGGGTCAACATAGGCACCCGACGAGTTAGAGTCCCTAATAACTCACTGTTCTAAGCAGAGTTCAGAGCAGGTTTCATAACACTACCTGCGGCTACCACAAAATGTTTCACTTCGTGCACTTGTTTCGCATAATGTTTAAAGAAAACACGCGAGGATTTCCAGCCTGTATAGTTCTTGAGGCTTTCGAAATCCATACTCTGAAAGAAATTCAGAGACGAAGCGACTTTCCTAGGATCATGACCAGCGGGTGTACTGTCTGGATCCGCTCTGCGAATGAAGTAGGTGATTTTAGCTCTCAATTGTTTCAGTGACAGGTCGCTGCCCGATGTTTCTCCTTTGAAGAGTTGGCCTCCACCAAAGTTTGAAGTTCTATGAAGATAGACCTTAAGGCTCTCTACTGGACATAGAGAGGCATCTTCCTTCAAGGGGCATATCCTCCACGGGCCCCATCGTTTGGTAGGTAATTCGTTCTTTGCGAGAAACGTCGGATCAGGGAAGAGGGAGAGGTCTCCTGAATCGTTGAAAACGATATGTCCCTCTTCTCTAGATAGTGCCACTATTTCGCTGACTCGGGCTCCCGAAGCTAGAGCGAAGAGAAATATAACTTTCTGAGTCAGGTCCTTAAGAGGGCATGAATCATTGTCCAAGTTGGAGGCGAAGTGGAGAACTTTGTCTAGAGACCAAGTGATTGGTCTCGGAGGGGGTGCCGGTCGTAAACGGGCACAGGCCTTCGGTAGTTTGTTGAAGATGTCGCTAGACAGATCTATTTGGAAGGCGTATGACAAAGGTCTAGTCAAGGCCGATTTGCAAGTAGAAATCGTGTTGGCTGCCAAGCCTTGTCCATGAAGGTGAATGAAGAAGGACATGCAAAAATCTATGGTGATTTTCGAGGGGTTCTTTGCCTTGACGAAGGAGACCCATTTCCTCCAAGACGATTCGTATTGCCTTCTCGTGGATTCGGTCTTGTATTCCTCGAGGAAGTCTAGACTCTCCTTCGAAATCCCAAACCTTTTCTTAGCGGCTAGGGTGAGAAAATCATGAGATGAAGGTCCTTGATTTTCGATGATGAAGCGAAGACAGTCGACTTCTGTATTTGCTGGGAGAGAACTGGGTCCGGGAGGGGGATCAGCGTTGGCTGCATCTCCAGGATCAAGGGGTACCAGTTGCTGCGGGGCCACTTGGGAGCCACTAGAGCTGCTGTCCCTTTGAAGGTTCTCAATTTGGAGAGGACTTTCAGCAGAAGATTGGTGGGAGGGAACAGGTAAATCTTGGCCCATCTGTTCCAATCCAAGGTCATGGCGTCCACCGCTTCCGCTTTGGGGTCCTCGTACGGGGCTACATATCGAGGAAGTTGATGGTTGTCGCTCGTTGCGAAGAGGTCGATCTGGAGTTCTGGGACTCGGTGAGAGATGAAGGAGAATGATCTTGCGTCTAGAGACCATTCCGACTCTATCGGGTTTGTCCGAGATAGAGCGTCCGCTGTCACATTGCGGAATCCTTGTAGGTGAACTGCAGACAGGTGCCATTTCTTCCTTTCTGCCAGACGGAAGATTGTCAGGAGCACCTGATTTATCTTGGGCGATCTTGAGCCCTGGCGATTGAGACAACGCACTACCACGGAGCTGTCCAGGGTCAGGCGAATGTGTATCGACGGGGGCGGGGAGAGTTTCTTCAGCGTCAGAAGAACCGCCATGGCCTCCAAGATGTTGATGTGAAACGTCTTGAATAGGGGAGACCAAGTGCCTTGAGCCTGTTTTTGGTGGGAGTGACCTCCCCAACCCTCCAACGAAGCGTCCGTATGGATGTTGAGAGATGGAGGTGGGTGTTGGAGAGGAAGGGACCTTTTTAGGGCCCTCGCTTCTGACCACGGCTTTAGAAGAAGTCGAAGTCTGCTTGGGAGCCGTCTCTTGAGGTCTCTTCGAGCGATGGATGCGGAACGTCTCCAGACTCCCGCTGCATCCTTTAGCTGTGCACGAAGCACTGGGTTTGTGATCGAGGCGAACTGTAGAGAGCCTAGAACTTGTTCCTGCTGGCGTCTTGAGATCCGTTTGGATTTTAACAGTCGCTTGACAGACCCTGCTATTTCCTTCCTTTTCTTTGCTGGAATGGAAAGGCGGTGTGACTGAAGATTCCAGTGGATGCCTAACCATTGGAACTTCTGAGCTGGAGATAGGCGAGACTTTTTCGCGTTTATCTGGAATCCCAGGTGTTCGAGAAACTGGGTAACTTTTCTGCAGGATTCTATACAATCCTCGGGCGAGGGCGCCCACACTAGCCAGTCGTCGAGGTAGGCCATCACCTGGACGTTTCGGATGCGGAGCTGTTGTACTACTGCGTCCGCTAGCTTTGTGAATATCCGAGGGGCCACGTTGAGTCCGAAGGGCATGGCCAGGAAGGCATAGCTTTTCCGTTGGAGTCGGAATCCTAGGTAGGAGGAAGCGTGATGGTTCATTGGTATGTGCCAGTATGCGTCCGCCAGGTCTATCGAGACCGTGAAAGACCCTCGAGGCAGGAGGGTTCTGATCTGTTGAAGAGTCAGCATCTTGAACTTGTTGTTCGATATGAATACGTTGAGGGGGGATAAGTCCAGAATGACTCTGAGTCTGTCTGAGTCTTTCTTGGGGACACAAAACAGTCTCCCTTGGAACCTTGTGGACTTCACCCTTCTTATCACCTTCTTGTTCAAGAGGTCTAGCACATATTCTTCCAGGAGGGGGGTTGAACGTTGGAAGAATTGCTGGAAGGTTTGGGGTGGTTGCGCCCAGCTCCAGCCCAGACCTTTCTTGATGATGCTGTGTGCCCAGGAGTCGAAGGTCCAGCGATCCTGGAAGTGGCGGAGTCTTCCTCCCACCGGAAGCACTTCATTGCTTCTGGGGTCCCGAGGACTTGCTGCCTCGGCCGCTAGCTCCCTGTCCTCCTCTGCCTCTGGAGGGCCGGCGAGAGGAATCTCTGCCGGAACCCCTGCCTGAGCTTCTACCCTTGGGACGAAAGGTAGTGGAGTGCTGCTCGAAGGCGGGGTTGAAGGCCGGTGATGAGGACAAAACCGGCTGTGGGACCAACTGAAAGGTCTGTGGCGGCTGAGCGGCCACTTGGGGAGTAGCGGGTGCCGGAAACTGACGTCTGTGCTGACGTTGCTGGGGTCTATGCTTCGACTGCTTCCTCTTAGGCTGAGGACCGTCATCCTGAGAGGGCTTTCTCTTCCTAGACATGCCCCATTTGTTGAGAAGGTTCCTGTTCTCAGATGCGGCCTTGTCTGTGATCTCTTTCACTAGATCAGACGGGAAGAGGTACTTGCCCCAGATGTTGGAGGAAATCAGTTTCCGGGGTTCGTGTCTGACAGTGGCACTGGAGAACACGAATTCTCTGCAGGCTCTACGAGCTCGCATGAAGTGGTACAGATCCTTGACTAAGGTTGCCATATGAGATTTGGCAAGGACCATGTAATGGTCAGGGACTCTGGTGTCACCAGCCATTACGTCCATCTGGACCTGGAGAGTGAGAGATGCTGCCAGCCTCTCCTTCGTTTCCTTTTCCCTACGAAGGAGGTGATCGTTTAGCTTGGGGAGGTCCTCATTAAACTGACGTCCAGCAACGTCAGGATCTAATTTGCCCACCACGAAGGTGTGTTGCACATCCTTCCAGTGTTTGGTGTCGGGCGGGGTGACTGCGGAGAAAGGTCTGCATTCCTCCAATGCAGGGCAGGATTTCCCTTCTTCTACAGCCTTAAGGCAGGCAGCGAAGGCCTTTTCCGTGAAGGGTATCACCACTTCATCGGGCGCAACGTAGGTGGGGTACTTCTTGCTCAGAGCCGGAAGTCCAGAGCAGGTAAAGCCTCTGCTCTTAAGCGCTTTGGCAAGCATAGCCTGGGCCTTCGAGAGATCGAACACTATTTTCTCCTTCGGTTCGGTCTCTTCCTTTGAGGATGGTTCTGAACGTAGACGGACGTAACAGTCCGGATACGCCTCAAAGCGGGGGAAGAACTCCACTTCTTCCAGGGGTATGGAACCGATCTTATCGCTGACGAAGATCTTGTCGTCAGCGATGACCATATGCTCGGCAAATCGCCACGGATTGTCGCTCGAGCATGCGGGGAGGTCCTTGATGGAGATTTTGCGAGATTCCTTGGAACCTCCCATCGACCGAATGATCTGGTGAGTTTCTTGGAGCTTCTGCTCCATCACGGATTCAATGAGCCGAATCATATCCTGTGCCGTAGGTAGAGGAGTCGTGGTGGAGGACGTAGACGGGAGAGACACTTCCGTCGGTGTAGGAGTAGAAGGGGGGATGGAGGGAGGGGCATCCTCCTTATCGGACTCGGTATACACTACCCGGTCCTCTTCTTCATCATCCTCCCCTTCACCCTGGGCCATAAGGGTTTTCTCGGTGTCCTCCGAGATCTCTGACATGCGTTCATCATGTTCTGAATCCAGGTGACAATCATTCATGGACTGAGCCATGACAACATCAGGTTCCACTGTAATCTGGACTACGGGGATCTGTTCGACTGGGACCACTGAGTCTGGTGAGGCCTTTGGGAACAGCAAAGACCTCATTTCTTCTGTGGCTAGGTATGGTCCAGTGGCGTTCTTCTGAAAGCCACGTACCCACTTGCGTAGGTTGTCCCGAGCAGTGTCCCGAATCTCCGCTGAGGGAGAATCATAGAATGCTTTCTGTAAGCATTCTTGGCAGACCGAACAGGTGGTGGGGCCCCAGTACTTGAGATCCCCTCTCTTGTGAGCACAAGGGGCGTGTGTCCTACACGCCGTGTGTCCATAGAAGTGTGGCCGACGGACCGCGCAGAAGTCGTGGTCACACGTGACGTACTCCTCCTGTAAAAGAAAGAGACGATGAGTATTGTAGAGTCATAATATGGCTCGTATATAAAGTTAATTATTAACAAGTTAATATTAACATAAATTAATTGTGATGCACAGAAGGGTGGGTGAAAGGAGACAGACGCATGCCTCGTGTAACCCGCCCGGCTGGTTGCCGTAGCATCGGACAGTCCCAGGTGGCCGTAGGCCTCCATGGAAGGTGTCTTGATAATGGGAATTCCATCTAGAATAACCATATTATAGACTAGGCTTGAAATCTTATCAAGAAAGTCTGGGGATCATGAGATCCTAGTAAGGTTCCGGCAACCAGACGTGCCAATTACACGTAGCGTGCTGGAAAGATGAAACACGCAAGAAGACAGAGTGAAAACTGAACAAAGTGTACGATTCCGTACCAGTTTGTCTGCGTTAACAAGCCGTCTAGGTGCGGTTTTTAGGAGCTATCGCTAGTAAAGATAGCTGAGAGAAGGGGTGCAAGGCATCTTGCCGCCTCCGGACGGGTCCGGCATACCCCCGGCACGCCGGAAGCCGCTCGAGCAGAGTTTCTGGCATTCAAGAATGATCATTCTATGGTCAAAAGAAGCCAGGGTGGCGGCAGCCGGTAGCGGCGGCCGCCGGCAAGGAGCGGCGGCCGCCGGCAGCCGGAGGCAGTCGGAGGGTGACAGGGGTAAGGATAAAGGAGCATAGCCGGGGCCGGGGGCCGGCTGCTAGTGCCGGCACTCCGGGAGGGGTCGGCAGTGTGCCGAGGCTATGAGGGAATGGAGAGGCCACGGCGGTAAGCCAGCGGCCGGCGGCGATCCCCCGGCACTCGGGGGAAGGCGGCAAGGATAAGGGAGTCACCCGTAGCGGCGGTAATGCCGGGGTAGAGGCGGCAAGGGACAACCACCAAAGATGGAGGTGGGATGGCAAGGCTGTATTAGCCTAGTCAAGACACCTCTGGAAAAGGTACCACCATGATAGAGGTGAATCTATCATCCTAAGCATGGGCCGCAAAGGCCGGGGGCTAAGGCAGTCCAAGAGAGGACAGGGTGTACCCAAAGAAGGGGTGGAGACTCTTCATGTCGACCAAATGATAACTGACTCCATAGCACTATGGAGGGTCTATGTATCAGAGCGGACAACACTGGGAGCACCACGGGGTCCAGCACTCCAGCCTAGGGTGGAGTGTAGGACAGGGGACATATGAAGCCTAACCTACTGGTAGGTTAGGCTAGGCAAGAGATAGGTTGGGGGGGGGAAAGGGTCTTCTTATAAGAAAGGATGGGTTATGCACCAGAGCGGCCACCTAGGAAGGGAGATGCTCACCCTAACCTATAGTAGGTGGACCAACTGAAAAACGGTGCACGCGTATATTTCAGCAAGGTACATAACCCAGCCCTCCCAACCTAACCTGGATTAGGGTTGTTAGACCCTAATCAAGGAAGGGAGAAGACGTATCGCAAGGAAAAGGTCAAGGACCGATTCAGCTTAAAGGAGGTGATCCTACCTTTAAGGCCCGCAACACTAAGGGAGGGGTCATTCCCTTAGGTGGGGAGGCGATACAGAACTCTGAGGAGTCTTGTCCTATCACATGTAATAGGGTACAAGATTACCAGAGGGAAGCCCTAGGGCTAGGGATGAAGAGAGCATATAGGGGTCCTATCATAAGGTTAGGTTAGCAAGGCACTCAAGATAACCTACCCCCTATATGGTCCCTGAAGGCGAAAAACACTTGCATCACTGTCAATGGTATTGTAAAATAATGCCAAAATCTTCATAACTAACACTAGGATCACTGAAATATCATGCATTAACACTGGTATAGGCTCACTGGCCTAGGGGCTAATCAAAGCCTACTGGTATGGGGTCAGCGAAGACCCTAACTAATGCGTCAAAAACACGATAAAAGTTCCTAGCTATGAAGACTAAATAACTAATAGCGCTGATTAGTAATTTATATACCGGTAAGGCTGTTGCGGCTAAGTAAATAAGGCATGCAAGCAACAGCAGCGTCATAAAATGGCGCTGACCGGTCTGGCAAAGCTCTGCCACAATTATGCAAATATCTCGAAAAGTAAGATTTACTTTACGGTCAGAGCTTATTTAAACAATACTTAAACCTTTGTACTCAACTTTCCAGAAGAAGGTGAAGCTGAAGGTTGAGACATGGCGAGGATGCAAGCAGATAAAGTCGCACAAAGGGAAAAATACGTCCAATCGAGCAAGCTACTAGCAAAAGGAATGAGGACGGACGTGACGTCATCAAAAGCAATGGCGTCCGTCTGTTTACATCGCGAGTACCGATATCGCCACATCTAGATTGGCTGCGGCTCAGCTCCCAGCCGCTCTCTGTCCGCCATATTGAAGCGTTAACTCTATATGGGGTGTAGATAGCTATGTGGCACGTTAATACATGCGTGTCCCCTGTTGATACACGATGTCTTAAGGGGAAACCCTTAGGATACTCGCTCCAGAAGTTAGAATTCTGTGATAACCTGTGGTTTAATTCTCCGGGAAAATCCTAGTAGTGATTACCCAAGGAAGCTACCAAAAAGGATCCTTCCATCAGGACGCCATGGCTTGAGCCCAAAAATATATATATATATATATATATATATATATATATATATATATATACATATATATATATATATATATATACATATATATATATATATATATATATATATATATATATATATATATATATATATATATATATATATATATACAGTATATATGTGCACAGAAATCCCAAAAGCTTACATGTGATGGGCATGTAAGCCACAAAAGGAAAAATGAAAAAACTTGATTGGATTTAATACTTTCGTCCTATTAGAGACAACAACGGACACATCTATTTATTTATCTATTAATAAAATTATAGAGTTCTGTCCTAAATTTATACAAAACATTCTCACAATAACATTAACCACAAATACATTGATGACAACTTACACGCAAAGGGTATCACACATATATAATGCTCATATCTTGGTCAATAACTAACTCTACACCTTTTTATATAAGCAGTTAGGATGAAAGTGAATTTACATTTAACTTATTAGCAATACCATCTTCTTTGGTCTATCTTGTTCACTGGTACATCTAAAAGTGAAAGGGATTTTTATTGATGTGCATTTAATTCTTAAACACTGGATAACTTTGATAACTTTGATAATTATGGCTTCATTTATTGATACATCTCTAAAATGTAACACACTTTTCATTTGGTTAATTAATTTTGATTGGATTTATTTCTTTGCATTAGGTTAATTACTTTTGATTTGATTCCTTTCTTGATATACGGTCAATTACTTGTGATAATGTTAACTGCTTTAGACAGGGTGAATTACTTGAAATTAGATGCCCTACTTTAATTAATAGAGATAAAAAAACCTTACTTTATATTTGATTAATTACTTTTTATATGATCGAGTACTTCAGACTGATTTAAATATACTTTAAATTGTATTTACTTTTGATTTAGTTGATTATTTTATATTGGGTAAATTAAATTTTATTGGGCTTATTATTCAAAATTGGGTTAATTACTTTTATTTGGGTTAATCACTTATGAACAGGCAAATTACTTTAGATTAGATGCCTTACTGTACAATAGATTGGGTTAATTACTATTGACATAGTTAATTGCTGTAAAGAGGGTTAAATAAATCAACTTGACTTAGTTAATCACTCAAGATTGTTAATTAGGTTTTACTAGCTTAACTACTTTAGTCAAGTAATTACCTATCAATAGGATTATTAGTTTGGTTAGGTTAATAATATTCATACTCACTTGAACATGACTAAACTCATCGGTTTCTTGCTCATGTTGTTAAATTCCGCTAGGTAACCCTCAACTGTTGTCCGGAGTCCCTCCAGGTCCTCGACCTAAAGAGGCAATGGAAATTTCAGTTACGTACTTTCGAACGAGAGAAGGCGATTAGTAAACAAATTCACATAATTCATTATTAATTGTGTATATCAGTGACTTCATGGTCTTAAATCCACAATGTAGAGAATGGAAATGATTCATTCTACAGTATATGAAGATGGATTTACAAATGACTATTAGGTTGCTAACAAGTTTAAATATCATTCATAATTCATTAATTATATCAATGATTCAAGACAACTTTGTTATACTGCTAAGTTTGGGAAAAGTTATTCATTATAAACTGAAAAAAAAAAAAACAGATGTGAAGATAGGTCAAACATTCATCATGTAGAAACTGAATAATCTGGCCTACTCTTTACAGATCCCCCTCTGTCCTCATACACCTGACAACACTGTGATTACCAAACTATTCATTTATGCTCAAGGGGTTAACTGCTGCACTGTAATTGTTCAGTGGCTGCTTTCCTCTTGGTAAGGGTAGAAGAGACTCTTTGGATATGGTAAGCAGCTCTTCTAGGAGAAGGACACTCCAAAATCAAACCACTGTTCTCTGGTCTTGGACAGTGCCATAGCCTCTGTACCATGGTCTCTCACTGTCTTGGGATAGTGTTCTATTGCTTAAGGGTACACTCAGGCACACTATTCTGTCTCATTTCTCTTCCTCTTGTTTTTTTTTTCAAGATTTTATAGTTTATATGTGAAACACTTACTTTAATGTTGTTACTCTTCTTAAAATATTTTATTTCAATTAATTATTTCTCGAATTTTCCTTATTTCCTTTCCTCACTGGGCTACTTTTCCTTGTTGGGGCCCTTGGGCTTATAGCATCCTGCTTTTCCAATTAGGGTTGTCGCTTAACAAGTAATAATAATAATAATAATAATAATAATAATAATAATAATAATAATAATAAAAGATGTAGAGAGAAGTTGTAAGGTGAAGGTTGAATTAAAAACAAGTATTAAGAGCAAATAAGTGGAAGGGGCACTCAAGGAAAGTAATAGAAAGGGTCATAAGTGAAAAACAAAGTCAAATGAGAGTTCTAGTGAAAGTATACTGCACATAAAAGAGTGGAGAGAAAATCTCTCTCAACTTATAAAGAAAAGATCTGATGTAAATATGCTAATGTTGATGGTGATGAAAATGATGCAGTCAGAAGGTAAGAACTGACCTGGACATAGTGTCGACTTTCACTCTTTGGGTCAGCAAAGTCACAGTAGACGAGGTTACGTAGGTCGTTCTCGGATATCTGAAGATTTTTGTAATATTTGATGATGTTAGGTTAAGTTATATATTTATGATTCCAATGACCTATAAAGATACAGCCAATCTTTTTTTGTAAGTAACTTCTATAAAATCATAGTAGGAAATATCATATCAGAATAAACTGTAAAATACATATGGAACAATAAGCTAATATACATAATTTCATCATAGCAATGATTACTTGAACCTTGTTTGAAGATACAACTACTTGATCTTTTCTGTATCCAATGCCTTATGATGCTGCATAACTAAAATAGAAAATGACACTAATAAAAATGGCAAAGAATTAAGTTTATCCGCTAAACTTGAAATTAAAAACTAAAATCTATAATGGCTGCAGCTTCTCTTACCACCCCATCTTCATTTTCATCCAGTTCTGCAAGCAATTCGTGTAGGTTCTCATTAAGGTGCTTGCTGCACGCAGTGGCCACCTTGTCCAGGAGCCAAGTTCTGTCGCCGCTGTCCACCAAGCGATCATAAAACACTCGGAGTACCTCGTGGACCCACATTTTCTTCATGGAGCGCAGGTCCTCCATAGTCTCAGGAACTGACAACAACACACCCTAATCAAGAGATGTGTTGGTTTAGCAAAATTAAATTTTTCTTTTTTAAAGTAACAGCCTGGTGAAATTAACATATGGTCATGAATTGCATAAATTCTTACATCACACTCCTGTGACTTCAGCAATAGTTGATTAACCAATCTTTGTTGGAAGATAAGTTGAGCAAATTTACGGTCCTGTGGAAGAAATTGTTGGGTAAACCTCTACCTGGTTATATGTTATGACTTGCAGTGCCATAGCCTCTGTCCCATGGTCTACCTCTGTCTTGGGTTACAGTTCTCTTGCTTGAGGGTACACTTGGGCACACTATTCTATCTTAATTATCTTCCTCTTGTTTTGTTAAAGTTTTTATAGTTTTTATAGTTTATATAGTTTATATTTGTTTTAATGTTGTTACTGGTCTTAAAATATTTTATTTGTACTTGTTTCATTTCCTCACTGGGCTGTTTTCCCTGTTGGAGCCCCTGGGCTTAAGCATCCTGCTTTTTCAACTAGGGCTGTAGTTTAGCAGGTGGTAATAATAATAATAATAATAATAATAATAATAATAATAATGAAAAAAAAAAAAAAATAATAATAATAATAATAATTAATGTTATATGAAGTTTTCTAACTCATGTGTCTGCCTTCTATAATGATGGACAAGTAAACAGTCAATGGTTATGAAATAAGTAGTGTTGACATTATTAGATAAGTCGTGTTACCTATAAAGAATAAATTACCTAACTTGGGAGCTTTCCAGTTTAATTAAATGTTATTGGTATAAATCATTTCAGCTCTTGAATGGGTCAATTCTATGCCATACTCTTAAAACTCAACAACCTTCCACTTTGATCACCAACAATACTAATATATAGTACACATTGTTATTTGTTACTTAATTCAATACTGCAATGTCAAATTTAAGATCCTTCTTGTTTCATTAATGACCTTTTGAGTATATTACGGTACTTTCAGGACTCGAATCAATCATACAAGGCACATTCATAGGTCAAGAGCTCTTCTGTTTAATTAAGGGTAATTTGAGCGGTTAAGATAATCTCATAAAATTATACAAAAGCACATCTGCTAAAAAAACGACACTAATTTCATTTAAAAAAAATATTAACCAGTCAGCCAAAAAAAATGGATAAACAGTGGAGTAGTTAAGTTGCACAGAAAAATTATCTGCTTGTAATGATTAAGGAGACAATAAACTATTAAAAGTAACTACAGCATCAACTAACAGTATGAATAACACTTACATTCACCAATGTAATTCCTCTTACCTGTATCACCCTGAAGTAATCCTTGAGATTGAAGATATAGTGTGACCTGGAAGGGGTGGGCCTCAAGTTAGTTGCGGCAGCCCTGTACACTTCAAGGGTTCCACTCACAATCTCTCCTATGCAAGGGTCGAACATCTTGCTGAAACCCCTGGTGTCTAGATGCCACAGTAGGATCTTTGAATGTATAACAAGAACTCTATTGCATTTCCCTAATGAGAAGAGCTCTATTGACTATCTAGGTTGAGAAGAGCATCATCATATTTCTTAAATAAGAAGAACTTTACTGCAATGTCCAGATAGAAGAACTTTATACTATTTCATTCCAATTCACTACAGACATACATATAGTATAAGGGATAAGGAAAGATAATAAAAAGTCCGAAAACATTGAAAATACACAAGATGAAGAAATATCTGAAATGGAGAAAACACAAGCAAAGATATGAATAAAGAGCGGGAACAGAGGTAGGGAAAAGACTGATTAAACTGCTTTCCTTTTTCCAACAAACCTTTGAGTAGATTGAATGGATTGTTGCATCATCGAAGTCGTTGACAGCAATTACGTTGAAGTGCCTCAGGAGACGCGGAGTCAGGAGCGTTCGGCCGCTGTCTCTCAGGGTCATCGTGGATACTAACTGAGGAGTTTAGAGAATATCTATAAATATATAGATATTTAACTATAAATGTGTCTGCATAAATATGTTATTTTCATTAGTAAAATAAATTTTTGAATATACTTACCCGATAATCATGTAGCTGTCAACTCCGTTGCCCGACAGAATTCTACGGAAGGGATACGCCAGCGATCGCTATACAAGAGGGGGGTGTACTCACAAGCGCCACCTGTGGCCAGGTACTGCAGTACTTCTTGTTGACACCACTTCAATTTTTCCTCGGTCCACTGGTTCTATGGGGAGGAAGGGTGGGTCAATTAAATCATGATTATCGGGTAAGTATATTCAAAAATTTATTTTACTAATGAAAATAACATTTTTCAATATTAAACTTACCCGATAATCATGTAGCTGATTCACACCCAGGGAGGTGGGTGAAAACCAGTGTACATGTATATCAAGAAGCTAAGTATCCCGTATTTCATATTATCAGTTATTCAAAATAACAATGAAATTACAAGTACCTGGTAAGGAAGTCGACTTGAGCCATTACTCTGCCTTAAATAAGTTCGTCTTCCTTACTGAGCGCAGCGTTCCTCTTAGGAGGCTGAACAACTCTAAGGTGCTGAAGTATCAAGGGCTGCAACCCATACTAAAGGACCTCATCACAACCTTTAACCTCGGCGCTTCTCAAGAAAGAATTGACCACCCGCCAAATCAACAAGGATGTGGAAGGCTTCTTAGCCGACCGTACAACCCATAAAAAGTATTCAAGAGAAAGGTTAAAAGGTTATGGGATTATGGGAATGTAGTGGCTGAGCCCTCGCCTACTACTGCATTCGTTGCTACGAATGGTCCCAGGGTGTAGCAGTACTCGTAAAGAGACTGGAAATCTTTGAGATAGAATGATGCGAACACTGACTTGCTTCTCCAATAGGTTGCATCCATAACACTCTGCAGAGAATGGCTCTGTTTGAAGGCCACTGAAGTAGCCACAGCTCCCACTTCATGTGTCCTTACCTTCAGCAAAGCAAGGTCTTCTTCCTTCAGATGAGAATGTGCTTCCCTAATCAGAAGCCTGAATAGTAAGAAACTGAGTTCTTAGAACTTGGAAAAGAAGGTTTCTTGATAGCACACCATAAGGCTTCTGATTGTCCTCGTAAAGGTTAAGACCTTTTTAGATAGTACCTAAGAGCTCTAACTGGGCAAAGTACTCTCTCCAGTTCATTCCCCACCAAGTTGGACAGGCTTGGGATCTCGAACGACTTAGGCCAAGGACGTGAAGGAAGCTCGTTTAGCAAAAACCGAGCTGCAAGGAACATGTAGCCGTTTCAGATGTGAAAACAATGATCCTGCTGAAGGCGTGGATCTCACTTACTCTTTTAGCTGTTGTCAAGCACACGAGGAAAAGAGTTTTTAATGTGAGGTCCTAAAAAGAGGCTGATTGGAGAGGTTCAAATCTTGATGACATAAGGAACCTTAGGACCACGTCTAGATTCCAGCCTGGAGTGGACAACCGACGTTCCTTTGAGGTCTCAAAAGACCTAGGGAGGTCCTGTAGATCTTTGTTGGTGGAAAGATCCAAGCCTCTGTGGCGGAAAACCGCTGCCAACATACTTCTGTAACCCTTGATCGTAGGAGCTGAAAGGGATCTTACTTTCCTTAGATATAACAGGAAGTCAGCAATCTGGGTTACAGTGGTACTGGTTGAGGAAACTGCATTGGTCTTGTACCAGCTACGGAAGACTTCCCCTTGAGACTGATAGATTCTGAGAGTGGATGTTCTCCTTGCTTTGGCAATCGCTCTGGCTGCCTCCTTCGAAAAGCCCCTAGCTCTTGAGAGTCTTTCGAAAGTCTGAAGGCAGTCAGACGAAGAGCGTGGAGGTTTGGGTGTACCTTCTTTACGTGAGGTAGACGTAGAAGGTTCACTCCTAGAGGAAGAGTCCTGGGAATGTCGACCAGCCATTGCAGTACCTCTAAGAACCATTCTCTCGCGGGCCAGAGCGGAGCCAACCAACGTCAGCCGTGTCCCTTTGCGAGAGGAGAACTTCTGAAGCACCCTGTTGACAATCTTGAACGGCGGGAATGCATACAGGTCGAGATGGAACCAATCCAGCAGAAAAGCATCCACGTGAACTGCTGCTGGGTCTGGAATCGGAGAACAATACAACAGGAGTCTCTAGGTTATCGAGGTAGCGAACAGATCTATGGTTGGCTGACCCCACAGGGCCCAAAGTCTGCTGCAAACATTCTTGTGAAGGGTCCACTCTGTGGGGATGACCTGACCCTTCCGGCTGAGGTGATCTGCCATGACATTCATACCGCCCTGAATGAACCTCGTTACCAGCGTGAGCTTTCGATCTTTAGACCAGATGAGGAGGTCCCTTGCGATCTAGAACAACTTCACGAAAGAGTCCCTCCCTGCTTGAAGATGTAAGCCAGGGCTGTGGTGTTGTCAGAGTCCACCTCCACCACTTTGTTAAGCTGGAGGGACTTGAAGTTTATCAAGGCCAGAAGAACCACCAACAACTCCTTGCAATTGATGTGAAGTGTCCTTTGCTCCTGATTCCATGTTCCCGAGCATTCCTGTCCGTCCAAAGTCGCACCCCAGCCCGTGTCTGATGCGTCCGAGAGGAGACGGCGGTCGGGTTTCTGAACAGCCAAAGGTAGACTTCCTTGAGAAGAAAGCTGTTCTTACACCACGCGAGAGAAGACCTCCTCTCTTCGGAAACAGGAACTGAGACCGTCTCTAGCGTCATGTCCTTTATCCAGTGAGCAGCTAGATGATACTGAAGGGGGGGAGGTGGAGTCTCCCTAACACGATGAACAGGGCCAGCGATGAAAGTGTCCCTGTTAGACTCATCCACTACCTGACTGAGCATCGGTTCCTTCTCAGCATGCTCTGGATGCATTCTAGGGCTTGGAAGATCCTTGGGGCCGACGGAAAAGCCCGAAAAGCTCGACTCTGAAGATCCATACCCAGGGAGACAATGGTCTGGGATGGGACGAGCTGAGACTCCTCAAAATTGACCAGGAGGCCCAGTTCCTTGGTCAGATCCATAGTCCATCTGAGAATCTCCAGACAGCGACGACTTGTGGGAGCTCTTAAAAGCCAGTCGTCTGACGGAGCCGGACACAAGATCATGGTACTGCTGCACAGTCTGTGAACTGTCAACCATGGGGAAGCGAGGAAGTACAGTGACAACCCGAAGCTGTCTAGACTGTCTGGGTCGTACAGACAACTCCTTATCGGGTTGCTGAGGTTGCCGCACTGCGTCACAACAAGTCACTTCTGCTGGTTGTTGAACGTCTTCCCAGTGACACACTGACTCCGTAAACAAAAAATCCTCTAACAAGGACTAAGCTTGGACTGCATGTCTTGCAACACAGCTCAAGGTCTATGGGAGCAGGTGTGGTAACAGACGGGGTTAGCGACTGAAGTGGAACCATTACCTTCCCTGGAAGCATGTTATGCTTAAATAAAAGTCCATATGAGGCTACGCAGCTAAAGGCTCCTCTCCAAATGACAGAGTCCTCAAGGGAATATCAGAAGGAGGGAGAAAAGCACTTTCTCATCTACAGGGACCATATCCGAGAAAAGCCAAGTTCTCTCAGTGAGGGTTTCACTGGTGCAAAAGCAGCAGACTAGAAGGCAACGTTATGAAACTGCTTGACAGTCTAGTGAGTTGGCAACAACCAAAGATGTGTGACTGAGAAGCATGCGGTAAGGTATGCAGAGCATGTTGTATGCAGAGCATGCTGTATGCAGAGCATGCTGTATGTAGAGCATGCTGTAAGGTAAGCAGAGCGTGTTGCATGGCGTGTAACATTTCTCAGAAATTCCATGACCAGTGCTAGAGTGAGTAATATCGCATTACTGTCCATTGAAAGTGCACGTGCCGAGGGAATTGATTTAGACTGTTTTGTTGAAGAATTTGATAGCCGGCATGATAATTGTAGAATTAAGCTGCACTAAATGTACTATAATCTACTTCACCTCAGGAAAGGGAAACTCGCCCTGTTGGCAACACTGCATTACTTCATGCATGCTTGCATGGGGTTTTAATATCAACATAATATTTACCTTACATTCATAACTCATGATTCATTTTTGTTTTGAAGATATTTTTGCCATATTTTGCGATTTTGTTAAAAATATATTGCAAGGAATACATATATATTTTTATATTAAGTAATACAAATAACCTCCATTATCATAATGTTTGTGTAGGCATACATGTATATGATTACAAATGCAAGTTATGAAAGTAATGAGGTGTTATTATTGTCATTTGTTATTTCCAAGTTGAATGGGAAGAGGCTCAAGTTGAGGAGAAAGTGGCAGATGCATGCGTTGAGGTGGCTGACTCATAGCAAGAGGTTGGTGCCTCAAGAGTTGCGCTTGCTGTAAGGGTTGCGGATGCGCAGTAGCAGGTTCCTGAGGAACGAGTTGAGGTTCCTGAGGTGTGAGCTGCGAGAGTTGAGGTAGCGGCTGCGCAGAACGCAGTTCTTGTCTCGCGAGTTGAGGTTCCTGAGGTGCTAGCCTAAGGAGTTGAGGCTCTCGCCTTGAGGAGGGTTGAGGTCGCTGCAGCGAGTGCTGAGGTGGCTGCCTCATTGATGGAAGAGGTTGTCGTACCTCAAGAGATTGTTGCCTCGCTGGTGGAACCGCAAGCGGAAGCGGAGGAAGTAAGGCATAAGATTCCTGCTCCCATTGCTGAGGTTGCCTTAAGGAAGGCGGAGTTGCTGCACACCGCTGGTAACTGGCAACTCAGTACGCGGTAAGGTATCCTGAGGAACCTCAACATCGTACGCCTGGCAGACTGGACTGCGGTGAGGCGGAGCGATCGCAGGAGGAGGTGTAACCTTCTCAGCCTGACACTCACGCATTAAGACCGCAAGCTGTGACTGCATGGACTGCAGCAAAGTCATCTTGGGGTCGGCAGACGCTAAGGTCTGCTGAGGCAAAGCCTTAACAGAAGATGAGGTCTGTTGCGGCATCACCTTACCTCTCTTAGGAGGTGTGCAGTCACCTGATGACTGCGGAGAGTCAGAGCTAACCCAATGACTGCATCCGGGTTGTTGAACTCTAGAGGTCTGGACTTTACGTTTAAGAGGTCTTGAGACCTGAGTCCAGCGTTTTCTCCCCGAAATTTCTTCTGCAGACGAGTAAAATAAGGGCTCAATCGTCTGCGGGTGGGAGTGACGGTCTCTGTAAGACACGCCCGCAACCACCGAGGATACTTCTGTGCGCCGATCAAGGCCTGCCGAACCCTTTTGCCCTTCGACATTGCTTCTCCCCTGGGCTTGGGAGCTTGCAAGAGGTCCCGGACTGGGAGGACGACTGGCACGCACAGAAGTACCCTCACGCACAACACTGACACACTTTGCGCTAATCACTTATCACTTTTGAATTTCTGTTTGCACTTATTTCACTGAACTCGAAACTTTAAGTGGTTTGTACCTGAAACACGCAATTCTATCCTTCCTTAAAAGTTAGTAATTGCGAAAACAGAATTACAATGTAACAGAAAAATCTAATGAAAGATAAATAATTCAGTGGCTGGAAAGAGACTAAACACTAGATCAAATAAACTACGTTTAAAATCTCTCACCGCATAAAGCTTGAGAACAAGAATAAACTCTAGAAACGTTTACCTTCTTCCCCTAAAGAGACTAGGGAGAAGAGCAAAAACGATAACAACGTTACTCGCTTGAACGAAACGTTTATCCAGCTCTCTCTCCCTCCGTCTCTATCTCTCTCTCTCTCTCTCTCTTGACTTAGAACCTGAGAGAAGAGCCCAATCATATATACTCGTTAAAACATATTATTGTTAAAGGAAAAAAACTGAAAGATTTCCCAAATAAAAAGTTCCTTTATTAGAATTAAAACCATTAAGCTAAGAAAGAATGAACAAAACGCTATAAACGGTTTACTCTTACTGCAACGTGACACCGTGAAAATTCTCTCTCTATCGTAACGATAGAGCGCAAGTTGAACGTTCTGAACGTTAACAACTGCAGAGACAAAACAAAACGTTAGTTCAACTTTGAAACAGTACGAGACTATCAAAGAAATTCTTTCAAAAACATTAAAATAGCATAATATGTTAACAGGTAAACCGAAATGACGGGCTCAATGTTAATTAACTTCGGTACAAGAAAAGACCGCCTACTATTAGGAAAGGTCGAATATAAAAATTAATTTTAAATAAATTTATAAAAAAGGAAGTTAATCGAAGAGGCCTATAAAAGGCGGAGAGATATAAAATAAATCTATAACTTTTGTTAAGCAAAATTAAGAAAGAGAGTCTATACTCTCTTAGACACCAACACTTCCGTCTAAGGGAAGGGTCGGCCATTTAAAGGTGAAAGAGAGTTCATACTCTCTTCGTCACCATAATTAATCAAATTAATTCCAAAAGCTAGCTAAGCTAATAATAAAACTTCCTGAATAGCGAAAGCTGAAATCTTAGAGCAATACTTCACCAAAAACCGTGAACAAGACTCCAAAATTATAAGCGTATCCATGAACGTCTTGCCGGAAGCACGACAGAGGAAAAATTGAAGTGGTGTCAACAAGAAGTACTGCAGTACCTGGCCACAGGTGGCGCTTGTGAGTACACCCCCCTCTTGTATAGCGATCGCTGGCGTATCCCTTCCGTAGAATTCTGTCGGGCAACGGAGTTGACAGCTACATGATTATCGGGTAAGTTTAATATTGAAAAATATACATTACCTATACAGTATATATATATATATATATATATATATATATATATATATATATATATATATATATATATATATATATATATATATATATATATATGTATATATATATATATATATATATATATATATATATATATATATATATATATATATATATATATATATATATATATATATACACCAACCAAGCCTCATCTCCCCCACCTGCATATCCTCCAAGTGAATGGGCTCCACTTCCTTACGGATGTCATACCAGGTGGCATGATCAATCAACTGACGGATGAGCTCCAGTGGTGGATGAGAGCCGAAAGCATCCGTCTGAGGTAGGTTGAGGTCATCCACATAAAGGACACACTTCTTCCCGACTGGAGGGCCGTACACACCTGTGTAGTGGAAACAAATTTTATCAATCTGTGACTCTTTAAAGACCAAGCAAAATGGTTCATTGGCTGAATGCATAAATAGGATGCTTTGTTGCATGGGTGGTTTAGCTATTAAAGGATGAAAGTGGCAGTAACTGTTGTGGTGAATTTCTCCAAATTCAAATGCGGAATATACACACACACACACACACACACACATATATATATATATATATATATATATATATATATATATATATTATACATGTATTCAGTTTATATGTATGTATGAATATATGTCTACCATAAAAATCGAAACAACCTGGACAGATAACCGAACAATAGTACATGGTTGGACGAAAGTTGGGAACAAAGGAAAAGAAGTTTCAGCTTCTTGAAAGAAGTAATTGGAAAAGAAAAGTTAAACAGAAGCATGGAGAGAGAGAGAGAGAGAGAGAGAGAGAGAGAGAGAGAGAGAGAGAGAGAGAGAGAGAGAGAGAGAGAGAGAGAGAGAGAGAGAGAGAGAGAGAGAGGGAGAGGCTCACCTTTCTTCCTCTTATCCAAACCACTCATAATGAGCTCTTGGAGATGCGTGGTGGTCGTGTGAGCGGAGAAGCTCACAAACATCGGCTTGTACAAATCTCTCTTCAGCTTATTGTGCAAAAACTCCTGTATAAAGAAAGTATGCTGATCTGAAGTATTTAATAGAATGATCAGAAAGAAGGAATATTGAGTGCTGGTTACATCAAATAAGGATCTATTGCAATTTAATTGGTTGGTGTGTATTGATAAGATATTAATGAAAAAAAATTTAATTTACAGGGTTTCTTAGAGTTGGCAAAATTCAGTGGAAAAATTGATAACTGGCAGCACTTATTTGTGTTTATAAAGCTTATTGAAAAAGTCTCCTAATCTAAAAATTGGGTTTGTGTTGACAAAATCCTGCCTAAGCATTACTTTCTACTGATCAATGTGGAAGAGAGAATTTACATACAAAGGAATAAGCAATTTACAAGCTGTTCAAAACTATATCTAACATAATAATCTAATTTACAAACTGAAAAAAGTTGTTAGATTGTATAGCTAAGTTGGTTTTGAAAAAGCTCCAATTTACAGACATTAAACACAAAAGAACCTGTGGCTTACAAAGTTAAAATTGCTAAAAATATATAATATACACTGTTATGTACAAAAAATACATGCAATTTACATGCAATTAACCAATAAAAAGGGCAAATTTGTAAATAATTGATGATACACTACAATTTAAAGACAAATATTTAATTGCTTTAAATATATTATACAAAACTTACAATATTAAGAAAACTGAAAAAAAATCTAAGACAAATATTAGTAGCTAAAAAACTATTGTATTGAATTAACAGATAAAAAAAGATCTCTGAAGATACACTTAAAAAAATTCTCTTTTAAGAACAACTTTTATGATTTTCCTGTTTTGGCCAAATATTTCTGAATGGAGTCAGTCCAATAACATTCATGCTTTATAAGAGAAATAGTTTTCATTAAGTATTTAGCAGTTGAAATATCCTGAGAGAGAGAGAGAGAGAGAGAGAGAGAGAGAGAGAGAGAGAGAGAGAGAGAGAGAGAGAGAGAGAGAGAGACTCACAGCCACATAGACAGACTTTCCCGTAGCAGGAGGCCCTACGAGAAGAAGTGGTTTGGCCTGAGAAACTAAGAGCTGTAGAAGGGCTGACACCCTCACAGTGCCCACTGTGGGCACCAGGATCTGGTGGGCGGCCACGTCCCTTGGGATTGAACCTGCGTTGTTCAGGTCCTCGCTCCATTTCTGCCAGAAGCCACGACCCTATCAATAAAAATAGTTGCAATAACATTAATAATGATGATAACAATAATAATCTGCCATCATATCAAGTAAGATGAAAATGTGGTAATACAATTAGGGAAAAAATAAACAAAATGTATAATGCAAGTCAAAATATCCAGTAAATATACACCATATTCAAGCAATAATGGCTTTTATAGACACACACACATACATATATATATATATATATATATATATATATATATATATATATATATATATATATATATATATTGATATATATATACAGAGAGAGAGAGAGAGAGAGAGAGAGAGAGAGAGAGAGAGAGAGAGAGAGAGAGAGAGAGAGAGAGAGAGAGCATCTGGCTATGAACCTCCTTGACAAACTTGTAGTGGAAAACAGTGTCTTCATCGGGTATGGGCAACTGGTATTCATGTGGTGGTTCTGGTACTTCACTCAACCAGTATCTGCGGATAAACAATTTAAAGGTTGTTTATGAATGTCAGAGGCAAGGAACAGGATAATGTCCTAGAGACTGACCATATACTCATACGATCATTAGCCAAACCTACTCTCCTTCAAGTAAGGACCATAGGAGGGCCAGGCAATGGCTGCTGATGATCCAGCAGGTAGACCTATAGGCACCCCCAAATCCCCCATTCTCTCCACACATGGAATAGTGAGGTTACAGACACTACTAGAAACTATTGAGTTTGAGGTGGTCTCAGACATCCGTCCAGCGATTGGCACTTTCCAATAGGCTACCAAAAGTAAATGAATAAATCTATCTATCAATTGGTTTACTATCAATATGCATTTTAATGGTAAAAAAAACTAAATTAACAATTGCTTACTTATCAGTGGATTCTTGGGATGGTGGGCCAGCGAATAGTTCCCGCAGTAAGAGATCAAATTTCGCTCTGGAAGGCTCGTCTAATGGACCCCCCAAGGACCATATGCACGAGAAGAGGAAGAAGCTCTGAGAAGAGGAATTGTAAATGAAGGTCACTTAACTCTCTTTGAGTCAGTAAGGTTTTATATGCACAAGATAATAGATTTGTGAATACCACTCAAGCACCGATAGTAACAAATATTATGCATACATACATAATTGTAAATATACATAGCATATATACATATACTGTGTAAATATATATATATATACTGTACAGTATATATATATATATATATATATATATATATATATATATATATATATATAGTGTAATCATGTGGAAATTCAATATAAGCAACTTTTACTAAACTCCCACCGCTCACCTCCAAATGTGCCCGAATATCTGACTCGGGATTGTTCTTGGTGTAAGCCGGGTCAGTGAACTCGTCCAGGAAGCAGTCGAAAATGTTCATGAGGCTCCGGACGAGGTTGAGGTCAGTGGTTGGCGAAACACCCTTCTGCACGTATGACTCGCTCCTCTCCAGCTTGAACCAGTGCAGGTTGCTTCTGACGAAGCAGAGGAGAGGCGGCACGAAGCGGTGGAAAAGGGCTGTCAGGACGCCCTTGTGTTGGGGTGTGAGAGTATTGGGCAGTTTGGCCAGCCAGGTCTCCACCAGGGGACGCCAGCCAAGGGCCAGGGGCTCCATGTAGACCATGCCGCATCTGGATACCTGAAGGAGATGGAAATAGGAGAATAGGATGAAGAATGTAAGGAAGGATGTCTCTCTTCTTATCTGAATTACAAATGTTAATGAAGATGATGAAAATTATGATGATTATTTCTGTTCCTTACGGTAGCTGGAGAGGCATTCTCAAGGTGGTGGACCTCGAAGATGATGTTGGTGGTGCTGGATAGACAGATGACCTCGCCAGAGTTGAGACAGAGTTTTTTGTTGTCGTCCAGCACGGAGTTGATGTTCTCTATCCACACACTGTCAACTGGACCGTCCAGGACTATCCACTTCCTGGGAAGTAATGATGATGATGATATTAATGATGATAATAATAATAATAGTAATAATAATAATAATAATAATAATAATAATAATAATAATACACTGTATTAATAACCCTAATAAGGCAAAAAAAAAATACTACTAACATTGTAACATCATCAATATAACAGAAATTAACATCATACCATGTACTCCAACAGAAACATAAATACTATAAAAAATGAACTAATAATAACAATACCTGTCAGGTGAGGAGGACACAGCAAACTTCCTGAAATTGACAGCCAAAACGCCATCTGACCACTCGTGGGAAGTGGGGTCAAACTGCCCATAGAGCTGACCCACTGTGATGGCTTTGGGGTTGATCACACACATCTGAACTCTATTCTCGCCTTCGTCCTGAGAGTAAAAAGCTACAATCACCGTTTCTATTTATGAATTTGGGACATATTTCCTGACTCTAGGGTCAAGGAAACTATCTATGCAGAGTAACAGTTGTATTAGGAATTAAAATAATAGTTGATACCATTTTATCCTCTTGCTCAAAGATGAGGAAGGAGTGTAACAAAACCAACTAATAAAGGCTATAACCCCTTCTCGCCATATTATTTTAGAAGTTCAAACTTGTAGCAACTGCTTTTCTGTTGAACAGGATGACACAAGTCTCATTTCATTGTTTATATAAGGCAGATCTATTTCATCGTTGTTACGGATCTTAGAAGATTTTATATTTTTCATTCTTTAATTCTCTTATATAGTTTATTCATTATCTTTGTATTTCCTTTCCTCACTTGGGTGCTTTTGCTGTTGGAGCCCTTGGGCTTATAGCCCCCTGCTTTTCCAACTAGGGTTGTAACTTGGCTAATAATAATAATAATAATAATAATAATAATAATAATAATAATAATAATAACAATAGTAATAATAATAATAATAATTATAAAACAAAAGTACCCACTCACCATCTTTAAGATAAGTAAAAATGAAGGACTTGAACTAAAAAGAGTAGAATGTATACAAATTTAGCACACCCACCCTCTCGTTCATTATAGCCAGTGCCTGAGACAGTGTCTTGAGTGCCACTGTCTTGCCTCCAATGGGGTTCCCAATGAGCATGAAGCCATGCCTGACCCTCATCGTCTCGTACACCTGTTGGATCTTTCCCATGAAGTAATCATTGGCACGAAGGCCTCCGTTGGTGCAGACTTCCCTCACTGCCCTGTGGAGGAAAGTGTAGTCCGGCTGGGGCAGCACTACCCCTGGGAAGAGGTCGGAGATGATGCCCTGGGGAAAGGGGGAAGGGGTATGCATGTATTTAGTGGATTGATTGATTTGTGAATTTGTGTTGTAAGGTCCAGCACAGGGACTGGGAAGGCCATGTAGAAGTCAAGTGTAACTGGGGGAACTCTCGTCGTTAAGAGATTGGATAGCAATATGGAATAAAAGAACCGGAAATGTTAGTATAGTAGATGGTTAAGAAGTAAGTGCAGCCAGGCTATAAGAACACTACAAAAACTCTTAGTAATGCCACCAGTGTGCCATGTGAGATGCGCTGATGGCACTATCTCCCTAGTGGGTATATGAAGTGGTTGAGTTTCTGTATATGTATATGGGAGAGGTTAATAAAATTAGGGAGAATAAGCATAGGGAATACTGTAAATGAAGGAGTATGAGGTATAAATATACATAAAGATGTTGATAAATGTGTGAAGACAAATTCATTAACCATATGAGGAATGAATGTGTATAAACAAACCTCTGACTGAAGCGTAAACAATATACAATTAAGGAATGACTGTCGAATGTGAAAAAAATAATAAATGATTACAGCTGTAAATAAATGTTTGAAATACAGGCAGGGAGTAACTGAATAATGTATGCGGGAAATGAAGCTTCACTGAAATATGTTATTTTCATTAGTAAAATAAATTTTTGAATATACTTACCCGATGATCATGTAGCTGTCAACTCTGTTGCCCGACAGAAATCTACGGTCGGGATACGCCAGCGATCGCTATACAGGTGGGGGTGTACACAACAGCGCCATCTGTGAGCAGGTACTCAAGTACTTCTTGTCAACAAGAACTCAATTTTCTCCTCGGTCCACTGGTTCTCTATGGGGAGGAAGGGCGGGTCCTTAAATTCATGATCATCGGGTAAGTATATTCAAAAATTTATTTTACTAATGAAAATAACATTTTTCAATATTAATCTTACCCGATGATCATGTAGCTGATTCACACCCAGGGTGGTGGGTGGAGACCAGCATACATGTTAACAAAGAAGCTAAGTATCCCGTATCTTATTTTAGCCGTTATTCAAAATAACAAACATAAAATAAATAAGTACCTGGTAAGGAAGTCGACTTGAACCATTACTCTGCCTTTTTAAGTACGTCTTCCTTACTGAGCCTAGCGATCCTCTTAGGATGCTGAGCGACTCCTAGGTGCTGAAGTATTAAGGGCTGCAACCCATACTAAAGGACCTCATCACAACCTCTAATCTAGGCGCTTCTCAAGAAAGAATTTGACCACCCGCCAAATCAACCAGGATGCGGAAGGCTTCTTAGCCTTCCGGACAACCCAGAAATATTTCAAGAGAAAGATTAAAAAGGTTCTGGAATTAGGGAATTGTAGTGGTGGAGCCCCCACCACTACTGCACTCGTTGCTACGAATGGTCCCAGAGTGTAGCAGTTCTCGTAAAGAGACTGGACATTCTTAAGATAAAAGACGCGAACACTGATTAGCTTTTCCAAAAGGTTGCGTCGAAAATATTTTGCAGAGATCTATTTTATTAAAAGGTCACGGAAGTTGTGATAGCTCTAACTTCGTGTGTCCTTACCTTCAGCCAAGCTTGGTCTTCCTCATTCAGAAGGGAATGAGCTTCTCGTATTAACAGTCTGAAAATAATAGGATAAAGAATTCTCTGACATAGGCAAAGATGAATTCTTAACTGAACACCATAAAGCTTCAGACGGGCCTCATAAAGGTTTTTAAAATAGAACTTAAGAGCTCTACAGGACATAATACTCTTTCTAGTTCCTTTCCAACCATATCGATAAGTTTGGAATAACGAACGATATTGGTCAAGGCCGAGAAGGCAGCTCGTGTTTGGCTAGAAAACCAAGATGTAGAACATGTAGCCGTTTCGGATGAAAATCCGATGTTCTTGCTGAAGGCATGAATCTCACTGACTCTTTTAGCTGGTAAAGCATATCAGGAAAAGAGTCTTAAAGGTGAGATCTTTCAGGGAGGCTGATTGAAGTGGTTCGAACCTGTCTAACATAAGGAATCTTAGAACCACGTCTAAATTCCAACCAGGTGTAACCAAACGACGCTCCTTCGTGGTCTCAAAAGACTTAAGGAGGTCCTGTAGATCTTTATTGTTAAAAAGATCTAAGCCTCTGTGACGGAAGACTGATGCCAACATGCTTCTGTAACCCTTGAAAGTGGGAGCTGAAAGAGATCGCTCTTTTCTCAGATATAAGAGGACGTCAGCTATTTGAGTTACAGAGGTACTGGTCGAGGATACGGATACTGACTTGCACCAGTTTAGGAAGATTCCCCACTTCGATTGGTAGACTCTAAGGGTGGATGTTCTCCTTGATCTAACAATCGCTCTGGTTGCCTCCTTCGAAAAACCTCTAGTTCTCGAGAGTCTTACGATACTCTGAAGGCAGTGAGACGAAGAGCGTGGAGGCCTTGGAGTACCTTCTTACGCGTGGCAGACGTAGCAGGTCCACCCTTAGGGGAAGAGTTCTGGGAACGTCTACTAGCCATCGAAGTACCTCGGTAAGTTATTCTCTCGCGGGCCAGAGGGAAGCAACTAGTGTCAACTTTGTCCCAACGTGAGAGGCGAACTTCTGCAGTACCTTGTTGACAACTAGAACGGAGGGAATGCATATAGATCTAGATGAGACTAATCTAGTAGAAAGGCATCTAAAAGAACCACTGCTGGGTCTGTTGAGAGCCTCTTGGACATCGAGGTTGCGAAGAGATCTATGGTTGGATGGCCCCAGGTGACCCAAAGTCTCTTGCATACATCTCTGTGGAGGGTCCAATATGTTGGAATTATTGTCCCTTCCTACTGAGACAAACTGCTAAGACATTCAAGTTGCCTTGGAAGAAATTTGTTACTAGTGAAAAGTCTAGACCTGTTGAACAGGAGAGGAGGTCACTAGCGAACTCGCACCATGTCAGAGAGTAGGTCCCTCCTTGCTAGGAGATGAACATCAAAGCAGGGAGTTGTCCGTGTTGACCTCCATTACTTTGTCTTGAAGGAGAGACCTGAAGCTTTTCCAGGTCAGACTTACTGCCAGAAGCTTCTTGCAGTTAAAATGCATTGTCCTTAGACGCGAGTTCCATAATCCCGAGCATTCCCTACCGCCTAAGGTCGCACCCCAGCCTACGTCCGATGCGTCTGAGAAGAGAACGTGGTTGGGAGTCTGAACAGTCAGGGGAAGACCCTATAAAAGGTTGATAAAGTCCTTTCCTCAGGTTAGACCAGACTTATCTTCCGGAAACCGGGATCGAGACCGCTTCTAGCGTCTTGTCCTTTTCCAGTGAAGAGCTAGATGAAACCGAAGAGGACGGAGGTGTAGTCTTCCAAGTGACACCAAATGCACCACGGATGACAGTGTCCTAACCAGACTCATCCACAGCCTGACAGGACCGTATTCCTTCTTCAGCATCTTCTGGATGGATAGCAGGGCTGGGGATTGATCTTCTTGTTCAGCCATGTCCTCATCAGAGGGTTCCTCATCCGAAACTGATGAGGAAACGGCAACGGAGTGGGCAACGTCTGACTCGCTGAATCCGGTCGCACTGGTGGATGCGTGACGGAGCCGGACACAAGATCATGGTACTGCTGCACAGTCTGTGAACTGTCAACCATGGGGAAGCGAGGAAGTACAGCGACAACCCGAAACTGTCTAGACTGTCTGGGTAGTACAGACAACCCCTTATCGGGTTGCTGAGGTTGCCGCACTGCGTCACAACAAGTCACCTCTGCTGGTTGTTGAACGTCTTCCCAGTGACACACTGAACGTCCACAACCACCTCCGAGAGTAGCATAACATCAACGTGCGACTGGCAACCCACACTGGGTCGCACCGGTGGAGGAACCATCTCAACTGGCGGACGTGAGTAGGATACCTCAGCGTCAACAGGGCGTACAACCAACCGGTAGGAAGGTCGTTGGCAAGAAGGGTCTTCTCCGTAAAAAATCCTCTATCAAGGACTAAGCTTGGACTGCATGTCTTGCAACAAAGCCCAAGGTCTATGGGAGCAGGTGTGGCAACAGACGGGGTTAGCGACTGAAGCGGAACCATTTACCCTCCCTGGAAGCATGTTATGCTTAAATAAAAGTCCATAGGAGGCTAAGCAGCTTAAGGCTCCTCTCCAAATGACAGTCCTCAAGGGAAAATCAGAAGGAGGGAGAACAGCACTTTCTCATCTACAGGAACCATATCCGAGAAAAGCTAGGTTCTCTCAGTGAAGGTTTCACTGGTGCAAAAGCAGCAGACCAGAAGGCAACGTTATGAAACTACTTGACAGTCTGTGAACTGTCAAAAACTGAACTGTCAACCACAACAGGAGCGTGAGGACATACAGCACTGGTGTATAAGTAGCAGACCAGAAGGCAACGTCATGTAACTGTATGACAGTTTGTGAGTTGGCAACAACCAAAGTTGTGTGGGGAAGCCTCAACTCCTGACTGACTAGTTTGCTGCTGGCGAGTGGCGGTAACCACAGTGTGTTGCGGAGGCTGACACACCGTGTCAAAACACAGCAGCTTGTGGTAGCTCACACACGGCAACGGAGTGCTCTGTGTGTGGGAGTCATCATACATCTGGCAGGGTTGACTGTGCATGGGTGGAGGAGCTCTCACAACAAGAGTGTGAGAGCAGGAAGCCATGCCGGGCGCACAACCGTGGGAGGTGTAGGCCCACGGGTGCATCGTCAACCTTCTCCGCAGTCGGAGTGTGGGAGCTGGCAACAACAAAAGCAGAGTGCTGGTGCGTGGGAGGGGCTGCGGTGGGTTGAGGAGCATGCGGTATGGTATGCGGAGCATGCTGTAAGGTATGCGGCTCATGCTGCATGGTATGCGGAGCATGCTGTAAGGTATGCAGAGCATGCTGCATGGGCTGCGGAGAATGCCGCATAGTGCTGGAACCCGGCAGCTCTACAGAACCTTCCCACTGCTGATGCGGTAGCTCACGCATGTTAGCAGATGGTGCAGCAAGAACATGCGTCTGGCAGGGTGGACTGCGCATCGGTGGTGGAGCTCTCACAGGTGGAGGGTGGGAGCAGGCAGCCGCAGTATCTGCTGAGCGCACAACCTCGGCGGGTTGTAGGTTAACAGGTGCATTGTCAACCTTCCAGCATGATACTCCTGCATGAAGGAGCAAGCTGAGACTGTATAGTCTGCAGCATGGACCACTAGGGTCTATGAAAGACAACAACAAACGGAGCTACTGTCCGTTGTGACTGAGGGTCTAAAACAGTTGGTGCGGCAACAGACGGAGTTACTGCCTGTTGCGGTACCACCTTGCCTCTTTGGGAGGTGTGCAGTTGTCGTACTGCAGCGAGTCCGAACTGACCCAGTGGCTACACCTAGGCCGTTGGACTTGCGCGGAAGGGACCGACTTGCACTTAAAAGCTGCAAGATTTGGTCCATGGTTTCTGCGAGAAACCTCTTCCGCAGACGAGGAATAAATGGGCTCTCTCGTCTTTGTGTGGGTGGGGTGATCACGTCGGCAACGTGTGTAGATACACCCGAAACCACGGAGGGAAACGTCTGTTCGTCGATCAAGGCCTGTGGAACCCATAAGTCCTTCGACATTACTTCTCCCCTGGGCTTGGGAGCTTGTAAGAGGTATCGGACTAGGTGAACAACTGGCACGAACTGACGAACCCTCGAACGCAACACTGTAACACTTTGCGCATATCACTTTATCACTTTTGATTTTCTGTTTGCACTTATTTCACTGAACTCGAAACTTTAAGTGGTTTGTACCTGAAACACGCAATCCTATCCTTCATTAAAAGGTAGTAATTGCAAAAACAGTATTACAATGTAACAGAAAAACATAATGAAAGATAAAGAATTCAGTGGCTGAAAAAGAGACTAAACACTAGATCAAATAAACTACGTTTAAAATCTCTCACCGCATAAAGCCTGGGAACAAGAATAAAACTCTAGAAACGTTTTACCTTCTTCCCCTATAGCGACTAGGGAGAAGAGCAAAAAACGAGAACAACGTTACCCGCTTGAACGAAACGTTTATCCTCCTCTCTCTCCCTCCGTCTCTATCTCTCTCTCTCTCTCTCTTGACTTAGAACCTGAGAGATGAGCCCAATTATATATATCGTTAAAACATATTATTTGTTAAAGGAAAAAAACTGAAAGGTTTCCCAAATAAAAAGTTCCTTTATTAGAATTAAAACCATTTAAGCTAAGAAAGAATGAACGAAACGCTAGAATCGGTTTACTCTTACTGCAACGTGAAACCGTGAAATACTCTCTCTCTATCGTAACGATAGAGCGCAAGTTGAACGTTCTGAACGTCAACAACTGCGGAGACTAAACAAAACGTTAGTTCAACTTTGAAAACAGTACGAGACTATCAAAGAAATTCTTTCAAAAACATTAAAATTAAAATAGCATAAATTCTTAACAGGAAAAACGATATGACGGGCTCAATGTTAATTAACTTCGGTTCCAAGTAAGGACCGCCTACTATTAGGAAAGGTCGCATATAAACAAACATAAAAATTAATTTTTATAAGTTTATAATAATGGAAAGTAATCGAAGAGGCCTATAAATGGCGGAGAGATATAAAATAAATCTATAACTTTGTTAAGCAAAATTACCAAAAACCTAAACACACTTCCGTCTAAGGGAAGGGTGGGTCATAAAAAGTGAAAGAGTGTCTATACTCTCTTCTACACCAACACTTCCGTCTGAGGGAAGGGTCGGCCATTTAAAAGTGAAAGAGAGTCTATACTCTCTTCGTCACCATAATTAAATCAAATTAATTCCAAAAGCTTGCTAAGCTAATGATAAAGCTTCCTGAATAGCGAAGGCTAAACTCTAGAGCAAATACATCACCAAATCGTGAACAATAACTCCAGAATCAACAGCGTATCCAAGTAGGTCTAGCCGGTGGCACGACAGAGGAAAAATTGAGTTCTTGTTGACAAGAAGTACTTGAGTACCTGCTCACAGATGGCGCTGTTGTGTACACCCCCACCTGTATAGCGATCGCTGGCGTATCCCGACCGTAGATTTCTGTTGGGCAACAGAGTTGACAGCTACATGATCATCGGGTAAGATTAATATTGAAAAAGTGAGAATATGCAGAGGCCATGAACATATTTTATAAATGTAGATTGAATGGGTTGTTAGATAATGATGCGAACAAATTCATTAGAAATAAATGAAAATGCATGATAATTGGTTTTTCATAAGGTGTATATTGCTGTAAGTATGAATGGTCAATGTAAAGAAAAAATGAATGAAGTCAAGGAACTTGAGTGTAAAAGTATATTGATAAATTCTAGCCATAAATACGCTAGTGCGAGTGAATGAAGAGGGTGCATAATTTATGGGTGAAAATGGGTATTATAAATTTATGATGCAGTCTGTACTGGTATTTGTAATTATCACATGGATTTGAATTGTGACTTTTTTTTCTAAAATATTCTATTTTAATTTCCTGAAAGAATAAACCAGAAACATTGTTAAAAAAATATCATAACATTGACATTAAAGCAAAACATGGTAACCAACAAGCATTTAGTTTTTATGAAGATTTTGTATAGGAAATGAACATACATGAGAAGCTCACCTGGAACAGAGGCAGGTCATGAGCCAAAAATTTTGGCAAATTTACGTCCCTGATAGACCTGAAGAAAAGATTTTATATTGATATATATATAGTATGAATGTATCCAAAAACTAATTTTCTATCTGTATACTTTTGTCTTAGTATATCATAGGGATGTCTAATATTTCTTAATCTATTCTGATAGTTGCAATATAATACTAAATAATTTAATTAAAATAAATACTATGTGACTGACCAAGGAGTGTAAGAATAGTCTGGACAGAGGAAAGGTTATAAAATAATGGTTGGAATGAATTACAGGGGTGCACCAATACTCTGCCCACGTGGGAAGGTGAGACAGATAATGAAAGGACTGATGGAGGAAAAACAGTGTGTTGCAACGGAAGTGGTTTCTAACGCACCTCAATACTAGAACATCTTCATCCTGGTCTGGATACTTTAGTTTCAGCGTTCCAGCAGCAATCAGGACAGCTTTCACAGTTCTCATACCTGTAATAATAATAATAATAATAATAATAATAATAATAAAAATAATAATAATAATACTATTAATAATAATAATAACAATAATAATAATAATAATAATTTCACTACTACTACTACTACTAGTGTAATAATAATAATAATAATAATAATAATAATAATAACAACAATGATTGGATATACATGTGCATATTGTTTGTAGATTATCACAAGAATTGTAGTCATAAACAAGTGAAAATATGATCGTAGAATCAATACCTGTACAATTATTTGAGCAAAAGAAGAAAAGAATATGTCGTGGGTAAATAAAATAACACTAATACAGTATATACATATATAATGTACAGTGAAAATAATCATGCTCTCTTCACTTAGACTCACCATAATCATAGTGAGGCTGAGCAGAGAGCTGCTCAGAGCATAGCCTATAGGTGGCCACAATCTTCCTGGACATGCTCCTGGCGGCGACGAAGCCGAAGGAGTACAGCGAGATTTCGGCGATGAGGCCATAATCTGGCACCATCATGGCCACCGACCGGAAGAGGGCCTGGGAAATGTTAAACAGTTTTCAATAGCTTGTTCTGGTACATAAGACTTTATTCTGTCGGTATACAAAAAATGTTGAGGTACAGCACATTTTTTTCCGCAAATATGTATAGATAACTGTTGTGCTTTTTTAAGGTGTACAAATAAACAAGATTCATGCACCATACACACACACACACACACACACACATATATATACATATATATATATATATATATATATATATATATATATATATATATATATATATATATGCATTTATTACGAATTACAATTCTAAATTTCACCTTCAAATTATCAGGAAGCTCCGATCGGCCGGCGTATCCAGGATTCATAGTAATAAAGACGGCACACGTTGGATCCAAGTTAACCTGAGGACAGAAAAGGATTATCTTGATAACATTCTCTTAAGATTTGCTTGATAAAACTATCTTTATTAAATTATCTTCAAAGGCTTATCCTGATTAGATTATCTTGTAAATATCATCTTGAAATGATTATTTTAATTTTCAAAGTTTATCTTGATAATCTACATGGGAGTTTCCTAAAATTACATAGAAAAGAATTATCTTGATTATCTAAATCAATCATATCAGTCATTGTGTCAGGTCATTTATTATGCTACAGGTGACCAGCAGTGTAAATCTACGCTATTCTCTTAAAATTCCAGACTTCTTAATGAAATTGGATGATAAAAAACCAAAATAAATTTAGAGAGGTTGAACAAAATAAGATTGTCTAACATGGAGATCCCTCAGTACCATCTACAGCTAGCCATATATGGTAACCTATAAGCAGATTCTCCTTTACTGAACTGAAGTGTCATAGCCAGATTCTACTCAAAATGACACCCTGATATCTTTAAGGATATCTGTATCATCCCTGTTTAAAGGTTTAAAGGTTTAAAGGTCGCTCATGAATGGCAGAGGCAAGGGACAGTGACATTGCCCTAGCAATAAGGTCAATGCCCTAGAGACTGACCATATATTATATGATCAGAACCCAAGCCTCCTCTCCACCCAAGCTAGGACCAGGGAGGGCCAGGCAGTGGCTGCTGATGACTCAGCAGATAGACCTATAGGCTCCCCCAAACCCCCCAACCTTAGCTCACAAGGATGGTAAGGTTGCAGACACTAATGGCACTAACGAGTCTGAGAGGGACTCGAACCCCTGACTGGGAAACACCAGGCAGAGACGTTACCGATCAGGCCACAGGTTGAGTTCAGAGGTTCTCACCAGCCTTCCAATTCTCTTCAACATCCTACCTGTGAGATTATTCTGTGCCAAGGTGCAGTTACGGAAAAGCCCAAAGTAGTTGCACTTTGAAGTTAAGAGGTTAGACAGCAAGATGAAACTAGGGCAATTTGGTACAGAGGTAAAGTAAAAGGCTATGAAGTGGGTGCAACTAGAAGCAATAAAAAAAACACTGAATATATTACATTGCTTGAGATGAAATGAATGCCCTAGACTATCACTTATATACAGAAAAATATAATGCTATAATATACAGAAGAAATTCTAATTCCAATAAAGGGATTTTGACGAAGGAAAAATCTATTTCCGGGGAGAGACCTGTGGCGCCCGGTGAAAAGAGTCCTTCTTATGTATCTTTTCTGATAAAACCTTCCAATTATACCAGAGAAAGATAAAAGCATGGAATGCTGAGGTTACTACCCTCGCGCGAGCACCTTTTGGGTGTCGTGTATAAAGCAAAGGCGCGTGAAAACCACTATTCACAGGTTGTCTTCCATTTAGTTAATTCCTTCGTCAAAGGGATGGGCCGATACAACGGCCCTAGCCAAGCACCAGCGCCACACCACCACGCCACGACGCGAGCGCCATCTGAGCAACATCCTTCTGTAATGGCCATGCCGGCTTGGAAAGGAAAGGGTGGGATCGTGTAAATTAAAGGGGAAGGGTTTCACCGGGCGCCACAGGTCTCTCCCCAGAAATAGATTTTTCCTTCGTCAAAATCCCTTTTCTGGGTCGACCTGTGGCGCCCGGTGAAAATGTACCAGAGAATGCCTTCCAAGCCCAACAATAACAACCAATTTAATGAGGGGAGAGAAACAACACCATATAAAGAAAATCATAAATAATTAAGGTAAGTAGGCATAACACATAAACTAGCCACAGGGCATAGTGGGAGTAAGGTTGAACAAACATGATAACAGGGAAGCCTCCGAGTATCAGAGGAAACATGCAACAAAACTGACATGGCTAAGAATATCCCGACCCTATAACAACGGTAATCAATAATAGTTACAATCATAACAACCTAATATGTAATAAACTAGGGCTAACGAACCACCAAGGAAGCGGCGTCGTGGTGTGAGTGGCGGGTAGGAGGGAGAAGAAAAGAGATGGATGAAAGGAAGAACAAAAGATCACTGGGGAGAGATAAGGCTCCCAGCTGCAACTGTTGGGTATTTAAGAGCCTGTAAGTTCATTAGATAGTGGCGTTTGAAGACCATAGGAGACTCCCAACCCGTGAACTTTATAAGGTCATCAAAGTCCATCTTCTGGAAATAATTGATGGAGGTAGCTACGGACCGGATATCATGAGCATGGGGAAATGATCCCGGATTGGCTTGTTTAATGAAGTATAGGATCTATTGCCTAATACCACGTATGGAAATGGTACCTCCTTGTTCTCTGAGAAACAAGGGGCCAGACGATCGGGTAGCAGTCGTGGCTAAAAAGGCCCTGAGAGTGGTGACCGGACATAGAGAAGTATCTTGGAGAAGAGGAATAACCTTCCAAGGGGACCACCTATTTTGGGGGTTAACGGCCGAATCAAATTGGTGAATTGTCGAGTCCCTTTTGTCTGATTCGATGAAGAAATCGTTTTCCGGTTCAATGTTCGCGTCTCTACGAGCTGCCAACTTCCTGTAGCCTACCAAGTTAGGGTTTTGGCCATCCTTGAGTAATCTGACACAGTGAGTTTGGAATACTCGGGTCAGTTTGAGGAACGGGATCCGGATGGGACGGAGTTTCCACTCGAGGAGGAGAGGAAACCAACTGTTCATGGGCAGGAGCGTAGTCGGTGTAAAAGTTTTTAGACGATTCACTGGGAGAGATAGGGAAATCTTCTTCTAATGGTTCCAATCCCGGGGTAATGCGTCCATGGCATAAGCCCGAGGGTCCAGGGTTGGGGTCACATAACAAGGAAGTTTGTGATTGATCTGAGTTGTGAATAGATCTACCTGGATGCCTGGAACGAGCCTGAGTATCCACCGGAAAGGATCTGATTCAGGTTGGGTGACTTGGATCCTCCTCTGTTGCCGTAGTGTACCGCGTCTGTGCTGTCTGACACTACTCTGATGTGGGTCGACCTCGGAGGAGAGTCTCTCTTCAGGGTCAAGAACACTGCCATGGCTTCGAGAACATTGATATGGGACTGTTTCATGGCGAGTGACCAAGAACCTGAAACATCTGATGTTCGGAGTAATCCCCCCATCCACTTGAAGACACGGCTGAATGGAATGTCACTTGTGGAGGTGGGAATTGTAGAGGAACCGCTTTGGAGAGGTTCTTCGGTTCGGACCATGGGCGTAGTCTCATTTTCCAGACAGAGGGGATCTTCGAGACCTTGTCTTCTTATAGGTACTGTAGCTCTCTTTCTCCAAAATCGATTGATGTCTTGAGTTTGGCTTTTATAGGAGATCTGTTACTGAAGTGAATTGGAAAAGGCCGAGGATACTTTCTAGGCTCTTTGGACACCTGTTTGTGTTTGAGAAAATTCTTGATCTTGGAACCTATTCCTCTTACTCTAGGAAGGGAGAGACAACGTGTGCTTCGAAAGGTCCCACTGAATGGCTAACCATTCTAAGTGGTCTGATGGTCGCAGGCGAGACTTATGGAGAATGACCCGAAATCACAGGTTGTCGAGCAATCGAAGTAACTCCTTCGTAGCTCTGTTGCCTTCTATGGCCGGCCGGGCCCAAATGAGCCAACCGGCCAGATAAGCAATGATCTGTATCTCTTGGTTCCTGAGTTGTTCTAACACTGCCTCTCCCAGTTTCGTGAATATCCTGGGATCAATGTTGAGGCCGAAGGGCATGTCTTGAACACAAAGGCTTTCCTGCTTAGGTGGAAACCCAGATAAGAAGAGAAGTTTCAAGCTATAGGCGCAAGCTAATAGCGGTCGGTAAGATCGACAGAGGTGGTGACGGTCCCACGGGGAAGTAAGGTCCGTACCTGAGAGATAGTCAACATCCGGAACTTGTTGAAAAATAACAGTTATTTTTTGTTTTCTGTTTCTTTTTATAATATGGTAATTTGGTAAGTTTGTAAAGGATTGTTTTTATTTTAACTTTCATTTTTAGTATTTAAATATTTTTGGTTTACATAAAATGATGACAATTCCTTAATAACCTGTTAAAACTTAAGATGGTTGGGGTCGTTGAAGAGACTTGCTGCTCGTTATACATTTCTTACAGAAAGGAGAAGTGGACGGCTTTCCATGAAAATATAGTTAGTTCTTAGCCATCTTCGCCAGTGACAACATTGGATTTGCTTGCCTCTTTATCGTCATGGTGAAAAAATAAGTGATTTGTACCATGGATCCGCATCTTACGTTGTCTTCTTCGTGGAAGCCTCATCTAGAGCCAACACAGAAATTCTGATTTGTTTCATTTACGAACAGCATACACGGACAGTATGGGTTGTGAGGTACGTCATCATTTTAAAGGTCATTTAAATTTTGTGATTTATAATCCATAGTTCATTTGATAATGAAAGTCCCTTGCTTTGCTTTTTAGCTCCCACAAATAAATATACCCTTGGTTAATATTCATATCATTTACAATTTTTATGGAATTGCCATATTATAATTTCCCAGTCATAATTGAGATTCATTTATCTTCAGTTACTTTGAGCTGGTTAGATAAATTAAATTTTTGTATCATATTTTGGTATTCTCTCATTTTTGCCACTTTTACGTTAATTAGTAGTTCATTTACATTAGTTGTTTTTACTACTTAGGTGGTTATTCGTTCGGCCTTACTGTCAATTGGGCTCGTTGTATACTAGTGATATACTTAATACGCAAAGTGGACCATTGCCTTTAGGTAATTATTATTTGATAATGTTAAGTGAAATCCATTATTGATACAATATATATATATATATATATATATATATATTGGAATGGCATTCCTATGTTTGAATATTTTATTAGTGATTTCGATAATTTTAAGTCACCACTTGAAGCGTAACTGATATTTGGTATTTTATACTTATCTAGGGGTTCTTGAGAATGGTAATTGGAAGTTGGAGATGCTTGACCATCGCTTTGACCTCCATTTAAGGCGATCATCTTCGACAGCAGCAACAACAGCATTGGTTTTAATTTGAGCAGCAATACATGAAACCATTTTTATTGTATATTCAATTTCTTCGTTGTTTAATTAAAGTTTTCAAAGTTCATAATTTTATGAAGGTTTCATTAAAATAAGATAATTATGCTTTGTATTAATTTTCCATTTTAAATATTTAACTTAGCCGGTGAATATATAATAGCTGCAACTCTGTTGCTCGACAGACAAAAAACAGTAAAAACTCGCCAGCGATCGCTATACAGGTTGCGGGTTTGCCCACTAGCGCCAACTGTCGGCCAGATACCACTCTCTCGATGTAAACAAAGACTCAAATTTCTTCTCTGTCGACGTGTCGACAAGACGTACTTTTACTCGCTGTAGAACCTGGAGTTTTCTCAACATATTTGGTGAAGTACTTCATTTTGGTTTGAGCTTTCGCAGTGCAGGTGTTTTATCTTCATCTTAAATCTTGAACTCGTTTTGGATAGATTTAATTTTTGGTGACAAAGAGAGTATGGACTTTCTTTGACTTTTAAATGGCCGACCCTTCCCTTAGACGGAAGTGTGTTTAGGTTTTTAGTAATTATCTTATCACGTTATAAATTAATTATAGATTTTCCTCTATATATTTTATATCTCACCGCCTTTATTAGGCCTCTTCGATTAACTTTCCATTTATAATAAACATAAAAAATAAATTTTAATGTTTTGTTTATATGCGACCTTTCCTGAGAGTAGGCGGTCCTAACTTGGAAACCGAAGTTAAACAACGTTGAGCCCTTTCAATCGTAAATAGCTTTTAAAGAGCTAATGATTTAAAACTTTTTAAATGAATATTTTTAATAAATATTTTATGAAAGATTTTCTTTGAAGAGTCTTCGTACTGTTTTCAAAGATGAACTAACGTTTAGTTTATTTATGCTACGCAGTTTGCGCTCTATCGTTACGATAGAGAGAGAGAGTATCACGGTTTCACTTTGCAGAAAGAGTAAATCGATTCTGACGTTTTGTTCATTCTTCTTTCAAAGCATGCTGATTTTTAAGGATCTTTGTCCGGATCTTTTTGTAACTGCTGCTCCTCGTTCGCCTAAACGTCAGAGCTTACACTAGGCCTAGCTACTTCGAAGCCGTTGTTTTATAAGCTAGTGCTCTCTCGCTAGGATTACGTTTGCTAGGCGACTGGTTTATCACCAGGAGGAGTTTGGGGGATACAGCCTTTGCTTTCCCTTCTTTTAAACTGGCTTATAGAGCGAGAGTCTGATATGACACGAGAGAAGTTCTCGGCTTGGGAGTTCCTGCCTCTGCCCAGATAGACTTCTCAAATCTCGTAGACTCTCCCTGGCGCCTGGCCAGGAGACGCTCCAAGATTTTACAGGTCAACTTCACAGCTGTTTTCGAGCCTTTGAAGTTTTGCTGTACAATTATGTCATGCATAAACAAGGCTTTCAGGGATGGCTCCAATGATCTGACAGCCACGTTCTCTGCAGGGACAAGTCCCTCAGGGATGGCTCCATGATTTGGCAGCCATGTTCACTGCAAGAGTACGTAAGAGGCAAGTGCGCTCAATGTGTTCATTGTCAAGTCAAACTTCACGATGAAGTCTACCAGGCTGTCTTGACAGCATTTATGGAAGGCGACTGGATGGTCTCTCTCGACCTTCAGGAGGCATACTTCCACATTCCTATACACCCGGATTCCCAACCGTTTCTGAGGTTTGTTTACAGGAATGTGGGGTACCAGTTTCGAGCTATCGGAGATCAGAGCCTCCCTGTACTTGGATGACTGGCTTCTCAGAGCCTCTTCCAGTCATTGCTGTCTGAAGGATCTCAATTGGACTCTAGATCTGGCCAAGGAATTGGGACTCCTAGTCAATTTGGAAAAGTCACAGCTGGTCCCATCCCAAACTATTCTGTATTTAGGGATGGAGATTCACAGTCAAGTTTTTCGGGCTTTTCCGTCGGCCCCCAGAATAGATCAAGCCCTGCTCTCCATCCAGAAGATGCTGAAGAAAGAACGCTGCTCAGTCAGGCTGTGGATGAGTCTGGTAGGGACGCTGTCATCCCTGGAGCAATTTGTCTCGCTAGGAAGGCTACACCTCCGTCCTCTTCAATTCCATCTGGCTTTTCACTGGAAAAAGGACAAGACGCTAGAGGCGGTCTCGATCCCGATTTCCGAAAAGATAAAGTCTTGTCTGACTTGGTGGAAGGACAATATCAGCCTACGAGAGGGTCTTCCCCTGGCAGTTCAGATACCCAACCACGTTCTCTTCTCGGACGCATCGGACTTGGGCTGGGGCGCGACGCTGGACGGTCGGGAATGCTCAGGTCTGTGGAACTCGAGTCAGAGGAGCATGCATATCAACAGCAAGGAGCTTTTGGCGGTTCATCTGGCCTTGATAAGCTTCGAGAATCTCCTTCGAGGCAAGGTGGTGGAGGTAAACTCGGACAACACCACGGCCTTGGCGTACATTTACAAACAGGGAGGTACCCACTCACTGACTTTGTACGAGGTCGCAAGGGACCTGCTCATCTGGTCAAAAGATCGAGGCATCTCCCTAGTAACGAGGTTCATCCAGGGCGACTTGAACGTCCTAGCAGATTGTCTCAGTCGGAAAGGTCAAGTAATTCCAATCGAATGGACCCCCCACAAGGATGTGTGCAAGAGACTTTGGGCCACTTGGGGTCAACCAACCATAGATCTCTTTGCAACCTCGCTGACCAAGAGGCTTCCAATCTATTGCTCTCCAGTCCCGGACCCAGCAGCAATACATATAGATGCCTTCCTCCTAGATTGGTCACATCTGGATCTTTACGCATTCCCACCATTCAAGATTGTCAACAAGGTACTGCAGAAGTTCGCCTCTCACGAAGGGACAAGGTTGACGTTAGTTGCTCCCCTCTGGCCCGCGAGAGAATGGTTCACCGAGGTACTTCGATGGTTAGTAGACGTTCCCAGATGTCTTCCTCTAAGAGTAGACCTTCTACGTCAGCCACACGTAAAGAAGGTACACCAAAGCCTCCACGCTCTTCGTCTGACTGCCTTCAGACTATCGAAAGACTCTCGAGAGCTAGAGGCTTTTCGAAGGAGGCAGCCAGTGCGATTGCTAGAGCAAGGAGAGCTTCTACCATTAGAGTCTACCAATCGAAGTGGGAAGTCTTCCGAGACTGGTGCAAGTCAGTTTCTGTATCCTCGACCAGTACCTCTGTAGCCCAAATAGCTGTTTTTCTCTTATACCTGAGAAAAGGACGATCCCTTTCAGCTCCCACTATCAAGGGCTACAGAAGCATGTTGGCATCGGTCTTCCGGCATAGAGGCTTAGATCTTTCCAACAATAAAGATCTGCAAGACCTCCTTAAGTCTTTTGAGACCACTAAGGAGCGTCGTTTGGCTACTCCTGGGTGGAATTTAGACGTGGTCCTAAGATTCCTCATGTCAGACAGGTTTGAGCCTTTACAGTCAGCCTCCCTGAAAGATCTCACTCTTAAGACTCTTTTCCTGGTATGCTTAGCCTCGGCTAAAAGAGTCAGTGAGATTCATGCCTTCAGCAAGAACATCGGATTTTCGTCAGAAAAAGCCACTTGTTCTCTGCAACTTGGTTTTCTAGCCAAAAATGAGCTAACTTCTCGTCCTTGGCCTAAATCTTTCGATATTCCCAGCTTATCGGAGATCGTAGGCAATGAACTAGAAAGAGTCTTATGCCCTGTTAGAGCTCTTAAGTTCTACTTAGCTCGTACTAAACCTTTACGAGGCCAATCTGAAGCGTTATGGTGTTCGGTTAAGAAACCATCCTTGCCTATGTCAAAGAATGCTTTGTCATGTTTTATCAGATTGTTAATACGAGAAGCTCATTCACACTTGAGTGAGGAAGACCGATCTTTGATTAAGGTTAAGACGCACGAGGTTAGAGCTGTAGCAACTTCCGTGGCCTTTAAGCAAAATAGATCTCTGCAAAGTATCATGGACGCAACCTATTGGAGAAGCAAGTCAGTGTTCGCGTCATGTTACTTAAAAGATGTCCAGTCTCTTTACGAGAACTGCTACACACTGGGACCATTCGTAGCAGCGAGTGCAGTAGTGGGTGAGGGCTCAACCACTACAATTCCCTAATTCCATATCCTTTTAATCTATCTCTTGAAATGTTTTAATGTTTTTATGGGTTGTCCGGAAGGCTAAGAAGCCTTTCGCATCCTGGTTGATTTGGCGGGTGGTCAAAGTCATTTCTTGAGAGCGCCCAGATTAGGGATTTGATGAGGTCCTGTTGTATGGGTTGCAGCCCTTGATACTGTCAGCATCTAAGAGGATCGCGGGGCTCCGTAAGGAAGACGTACTTACAAGGCAGAGTAATCGTCTAAGTCGACTTCCTTACCAGGTACCTATTTATTTTGGTTTTGTTATATTGATAACTGTCAAAATGAAATAAAAAACTCTTAGCTTGTACGATGTAAACATATTTAACTGGTCTCTACCCACCACCCTGGGTGTGAATCAGCTATTATATATTCACCGGCTAAGTTAAATATTTAAAAATGATATTTTAATTATAAAATAAATTTTTGAATATACTTACCCGGTGAATATATAAATTAAACGACCCTCCCTTCCTCCCCAATAGAGACGCAATGGGATGAGAAGAAATTGAGTCTTTGTTTACATCGAGAGAGTGGTATCTGGCCGACAGTTGGCGCTGGATGGCACACCCGCAACCTGTATAGCGATCGCTGGCGAGTTTTTACTGTTTTTTGTCTGTCGAGCAACAGAGTTGCAGCTATTATATATTCACCGGGTAAGTATATTCAAAAATTTATTCTATAATTAAAATATCATATTACGTTGTAAAATTTTTCAAGATGGCGGCCAACGTGGGGCTTAAGTAAGGTGCTGTTTTTGCTGTCTGGTTAGCTTCCGGGTTGGGGTTTTGTTTGTTTGCGGGTCCATGGTCTATCCTTTTAAATTTTATTGAAATGAGTGTAGAATTAAAGACTCGTAAATATATTCGTGGCCAAGTAACGCGGTTGTTTAATGAACATGATAAATTCATGCGTATGAATAAAACTGAATTGAAGGATATTCAAATTAAATTGGTATCGTACAGTGATCAGTTGAACAGTCTTAATACTGTAATCCATAAGTCTTTGTATGGAGACGGGACAAATGAAGAGGAGTTCTTATTAGAATTGCAGTCTTGTGATTGTTACTCAGATAAATTAAATACCTGTTTTGCTGTTTTACAATTGATGGATTCTAAGCCTGAGGCCAAGGATTCTGAGACCGCAAGGAGTCTCTTAAAGAGTCCTGTAGTTCCACTTCCGGTTTACGCTAGCACCGAAAGTGAAAATGTTGAAAAATTTCTTGTTGAGTTTGAATCGGCTATTGCCACATATTCGTACACTGAGAGAGATAAACTATTACTTCTCAAGCAACAGGTATCAGGCAGAGCCTCAATTTTACTCGAGAATCTTGAAATTTCAAAGCAGACCTATACTGATGCTAAAAAATTGCTTAAAGAAGCACTGGCTTCTCGTTCGCTGCAGAAATTCAATGTAATTAAGCAATTAAGTGAAATGAAGCTTGAGTACGGCACTAATCCTTTTTCCTATATTGGAAAAATTACTAATGTAACTGAAACTTTTTCTACATTGGAAATCAAAGTAAATGATATCTTGCAGTATTTCATCTGGCAAGGCATGAATGACTCCTTTAAAGCTCAGCTAATAAATGTGACTAATCATGTACGTCCATCACTTGAGGAGATAAAGGAAAAATTCTTTGAAGCATCTGAACGTTATATGGACGTCACAAGGAAGTTTAATGAAAGGAGGAGACAAGGAGGAAAATCTTCTACATCACTTGCAGTTAATGTTAAATATGAGGATAATGAAACTAACAGAATTAGTACTGCTGACGCCGCTTCTCCGAGGAAAAGGTGCACTCTTTGCCAGGAAAACCATGCAACACATAAGTGTATAAAATATAAAGAACCTGAACATAAGCTGAGACGCTTAGAAGAACTTAATGGTTGCAAGAAATGTGCTAACATTGGACATACCACTGACAAATGCAAGTTTAAATTCTTTAAGAAATGCTATTTTTGTAAGGGTTGGCATTTTTAATTTTTGTGTGATCATCGAGGTGAAAAATCTCATGATGAAAAACTACAAATGAATGTGAGAGGTAGCAAGGAAGTAAAAGCAGGTAATTCAAAACACAGGGAAACCTCAAGTGATGTAATGATTATAACTAAGGCTTTGCATACCACTGATGGCGCCTCTGTTTTACCAACTTTTACCTGTGAAATGTTGAATGGAGCCCTTGTTAGAGGTTTGAAGGACTGTGGCTGTCAGACCAGTTTTGTAACTGAAAAACTTGCAAGTGATAATAGGTTGAAAGTGTTAGAAGATAATGTCTCTTTAACAGTCAATGGTTTTAATTCAAGTAAGAAGTATAAATCCAAGATAGTTGAATTAAAGTGCAACTTTAATGATAAGTCATGTGTAATACATGCATTGTGTGTACCAAGCATAGATATAAATTTGTCATTGCCAGGAATTTCAGAAGTGGCCAGGGCCTTGGCCAAAAAAGGCTTCAAATTAGCTGATAAATATTTGACTGATGGTAGTGATAAAATAAAGGATATTCACTTGATACTCGGTACAAATGATGCCCATTGTTTATTAGATTTTTCAATAAAATTTGGCAATGATCACCCATCTGTTTATTTGGGATCAGCTGCAGGAGTGATGTTAATGGGTAATGTCAAGATTATGCAACAGAATCTACCTTATCTTAAAAAGGATTTTTCTTGTTCTTGGTGTTCGGAGCACTCTCGCTCGGTTGCCGATTATGAGGAAACATGTGAGTTAAATGGAAAAAAATCCCCTGTATTTGATGGCATAGATGAATGCTGCAAGTATATTGGATTTGGAAGTTCTATGGGTGAGCCAAGTGGCTTAAGTTTGGAATGCGAGGTGGAGGTTCAAGCTAATTTCGCTATTTTAAATGAAAAAGGTATGATTGAAGAATCAGAGCTGAGACGTGCAACTGAGGAGATGCTGCGGTCTGTGTATGAGAAATCTATTTATGAACCAGACCCTGAAGATGGAAACTTGATGTCAGATTGTAATGCAAATTTGATTAAGTTTACCCTTGATAACGCAAGAAGAAACGAAGAAGGAAGGCTAGAGATGCCTCTTCTATGGAATGAAAAGAGCTGTCATTTGCTTGGACGGAATTTCAACCTTGCAAAGGCTGTATTGAGATCCAACACGAGAAAATTACAAAGGAACAAGGCAAATTTGGAACTTATGAATGAAAATTTTAAAGAACAAGCAAAACTTGGAATAATTGAAAGAGTACCAAATCTAGAAAGGTACATGGATGAGCATCCTGAGTGCAGTTTTTTAGCATACATGGGAGTTTTTAGACTAGATCGGGAAACAACAAAATGCAGAGTTGTTTTCCTGTCCAATGTTTGTGAACCTAGCAGGTCCAGTGTGATGACGGTCAATCATAATCAGGCTATGTATGCTGGCCCATCACTCAATCAAAAGATAACGTCTGCAATGCTTCATTTGAGATTTGGATCTAAATTACTCATCTTCAATATTAAGAAAGCATTCAATCAAATAGCACTCAGTGAGCTTGATCAGCAGAAGTTACTCTTTTTGTGGTATAAGAATGTTAAGAAAGGGGATTTCTCTATAGTTGCCTACAAAAATGTTCGTCTTCCTTTTGGACTTCGATGCAGTCCTACAATTTTGATTTTGGCTCTTTTCAAAATTTTAGTACTGGATAGCAAGAATGATAATCCTAGACTAAGAAATGCAAAATGGATAATGTATCAGCTCTTCTATATGGATAATGGTGGATTTACTTGCGAATCACCTGAAACCTTGAATTGGATATATGAGATTTTACAGGGTATTTTTGGTCCTTACAAATTTGAACTACAGCAGATGTTTTCTAATGATTCTACACTACAAGATAAAATTGATGGAGAAAATATGCAATCGGATGTAGGATGCAAGAAATCTGAGATGGAGGTGAAATTACTTGGGATGATCTGGAATCGAGGGAGTGATACAATTTCAACCAGGAAATTGTGCCTTGATGAAAAGGCTAATACAAAGAGGGAAATTTTGCGATCCATTGCATCTAATTATGATGTTTTCAACATAAATGGTCCTCTTCTTAACAGAGCTAGACTTTTTATGCAGGACTTGCAATGTGAGAGAACGCTTGGATGGGATACACAACTTAGAGACTTTCAACAAAAGGAATGGAAAAATATTGCAAACCAAGTAAATTCTGCTCCTGTTTTTGAGCTTCAGAGATGTGTTGGTGAAAGGACAGATGAATATAAACTTGAGGCTTATGTTGATGCTAGCAAAAGAGTTTATGGAGTTGTTGTATATTTATGCAATATAAGAAGTGGTGAAAGAAGCTTTGTATTAGCGAAAAACAGACTCATTGGATCCAAATTGCATGAAAAGTCCATTCCTTCACTTGAATTACAGTCTATATGTTTGGGTACAGAGGTTTTGTTGGATACCTATAATGAACTGAGTGGCACACAGTGCCTGGTGCCCATCAAAATAGTTGACTTGGGGCTATTCTCAGATAGTTTTGTTGCCCTGTCGTGGCTTAAGTCCTTTTCTCATAAGTTTGATAAAATGCAGAAAAGGTCAGTGTTCGTAATGAACAAACTGAATCATATAATAAAGCTATGTGAGGGGAGAAGTGTTGGATTCTCCTTCGTGAGTGGAATGGACAACCCAGCCGACAAAATTACACGATGTCTGTCATTCAAAAGCTTAATGAAGTCTAATTACCATAAGGGTCCCAATATACGTGATCTCGATCAAGCTAGTAGAAGTGACATTTTAGGTTTCAAGGTACCAATGGTCGAGAATTTAGAAACCATTGAGGCATATAGTGCATCAACCAGTATAAAAGAAAGCCAAACTGTAAAACTAGAGCACTTAATACCTCTAGATAGATATTCAAATATGAATAAGTTGATATCTATACATGCGAAAGTTCTGGAATGCTGGGATCGATGGAAAGGGTTTATAAACAAGTCACATGGCTTTGATAAGAAGGACCTCCACTCTAAGGCTTTGACTCAAATCATCTCTAGGGATCAACAAATAAATTTTCCAGATGTTATTGACTATTTAAGTAGTAACTCTAAAACCAAGATGGCTATGCCTAATTTGATATCACAGTTGAATTTGTATCCAGACACTCATAATTTAATAAGAGTGAATTGTAAATTTAATGAGAAGCGCAGTGTAACCAACCAAACTTATCCTATTCTTTTATCAAGAGAGAGTACTCTAACAAAACTTATTATATTGGATGAACATTTGCTTTTGAAACATGCTGGTTGCTATGCCCTTTTGACAGAATTACGTAGGAAATTCTGGATACCAAAATTCTTCTCAACAGTTAAAAGGATTCTGAAGGAATGTGTTGTATGCCGGAGATATAACCAAAGACCTGTCAAACTTAATCAATCAGCCTATAGGGAATTTAGATTGAGTCCATCTGATAAACCTTTTGGTAATGTATACCTTGATTATTGTGGTCCATTTTATGTGAGACAAGGGAAAGATAAAGTCAAGGTTTGGATCCTTGTTATTTCATGCATGTTCACACGAGCAGTTAATCTTAAGATCTGTATGGATATGACAGTTGAAGAGTTTTTGCGTGCTTTGTCACTGCATTCTTTTGAATATGGAGTCCCTCAGTTTATAGTAAGTGATTTGGGTACGCAAATAGTAGCAGGAGCCAATATTGTTCAGGATTTCCTGAAGGATGCCGAGACTGTTCAGTATTTAACTGATAATAATGTTGAGAAAGTCCATTTTCAACAGTACTATAAGGGCTGCAGTCAGCTTGGAGGATTGGTTGAGAGCGTAGTCAAAATGACCAAGCATATGATACAGAAGTCAATCAGAAATAATGTCATTGAATTTAGGGATTTTGAATATCTTGTTTGTCATGCTGTACATTTGATCAATAGAAGGCCGATTGCATTTAAAGAAGCATTAAGAGATTGTTCTAATAATGTACCAACCCCTATAACGCCAGAGGAACTTATTCATGGATATTCATTGGTCTCTTTGAATATTATTCCCGCATTACAAGCTGACCCTGATTCTGATGAGGATTTTCAGGTTGCCATTGATGTTGTACATAAAATTAAAACATCTTATGAGAAGCTGAAACAAATTAGAACTAACTTGCTGGAAATCTATCATCGGGAATTCATGAACACTTTAATTAAACAAGCTACTGATAAGAAGGATAGATATGCTCCTGTAAACCATAAACAAATCAGTATCGGCGATATTGTGCTGATTAAGGATCATGGATATAAACCTGTTAATTATCCTATGGGAATTGTCAAAGAAGTTTTCAAGAATATCAACGGAGAGGTAACTGCTGCGAAAGTTCTGAAGGGTAAAACCAATGAAATAACTAAAAGGCATGTTACTTCTTTAATACCACTCTTGAGGAAGGAGTCTGATGAGGATGCTGTAGGATCAGATGATGATGATGAGGATGCTGTAGCATCGAAAGAAGAGATTCCAGGCATGGACGTTTCTAGAAAACGTCCACTGAGAAAAGCTGCTGAGATATCACGGCAAAAATTCAAAACCATTCTAAACGATGATATTTCAGACTAATATTTTTTTTTCTTTATTTAATCAAATTTACATAATTCTTATGTAAAATTTGATTTCTTCCCCGGGAGTGTTGAAAAATAACAGTTATTTTTTGTTTTCTGTTTCTTTTTATAATATGGTAATTTGGTAAGTTTGTAAAGGATTGTTTTTATTTTAACTTTCATTTTTAGTATTTAAATATTTTTGGTTTACATAAAATGATGACAATTCCTTAATAACCTGTTAAAACTTAAGATGGTTGGGGTCGTTGAAGAGACTTGCTGCTCGTTATACATTTCTTACAGAAAGGAGAAGTGGACGGCTTTCCATGAAAATATAGTTAGTTCTTAGCCATCTTCGCCAGTGACAACATTGGATTTGCTTGCCTCTTTATCGTCATGGTGAAAAAATAAGTGATTTGTATCATGGATCCGCATCTTACGTTGCCTTCTTCGTGGAAGCCTCATCAAGAGCCAACACAGAAATTGTGATTTGTTTCATTTACGAACAGCATACACGGACAGTATGGGTTGTGAGGTACGTCATCATTTTAAAGGTCATTCAAATTTTGTGATTTATAATCCATAGTTCATTTGATAATGAAAGTCCCTTGCTTTGCTTTTTAGCCCCCACAAATAAATATACCCTTGGTTAATATTCATATCATTTACAATTTTTATGGAATTGCCATATTATAATTTCCCAGTCATAATTGAGATTCATTTATCTTCAGTTACTTTGAGCTGGTTAGATAAATTAAATTTTTGTATCATATTTTGGTATTCTCTCATTTTTGCCACTTTTACGTTAATTAGTAGTTTATTTACATTAGTTGTTTTTACTACTTAGGTGGTTATTCGTTCGGCCTTACTGTCAATTGGGCTCGTTGTATACTAGTGATATACTTAATACGCAAAGTGGACCATTGCCTTTAGGTAATTATTATTTGATAATGTTAAGTGAAATCCATTATTGATACAATATATATATATATTGGAATGGCATTCCTATGTTTGAATATTTTATTAGTGATTTCGATAATTTTAAGTCACCACTTGAAGCGTAACTGATATTTGGTATTTTATACTTATCTAGGGGTTCTTGAGAATGGTAATTGGAAGTTGGAGATGCTTGACCATCGCTTTGACCTCCATTTAAGGCGATCATCTTCGACAGCAGCAACAACAGCATTGGTTTTAATTTGAGCAGCAATACATGAAACCATTTTTATTGTATATTCAATTTCTTCGTTGTTTAAATAAAGTTTTCAAAGTTCATAATTTTATGAAGGTTTCATTAAAATAAGATAATTATGCTTTGTATTAATTTTCCAATTACGTTGTAAAGTTTTTCAAGAGAACTTGCCGCAGAGAATGAAAGAGTTAAGCTTGACAAGTCCAGGTCCACTCTCAATGCCGACAAGCCTTTCTTCGGAAATGTGAACAGGCGGCTTGGAACTTCAGTGATCGATCCCTTTGATTGCTTTTTCTTGAGTAACCCTGTGGTGTACTCTTTCAGGACGGGAGTGGATTTCTGGGAGAAGGTCACTGGCGGAGGAGGAGGACCTTGAGGCCATTTTCCTCTCAAACCGTTAGAGATTATGCTATGATCCCACAGACCGAAGGTCCAATGGTCACGAAAGTGGTAAAGTCTTCCCCCTACCGGGACCACCGCATTGTGAGGGAGTGAATCTAGGTCCTTCCCTTCTCCGAGCCCCCTTTTTCCTAGGCCCGCCTTGATGGCGGGACTGTCTTCTACTCCTGTAGCTTCCTCTCTGGAGTCCATGAAAGGAGCCTAAGGGTTCGGATCTAGGGCTGTATGCAGGCAAAACATCCCAACGGGGTTGGGCTGTGTACCTGGGGAATCAGTGAGGTAGACCACCTGATGAGGGGGAGTCAGATGCAAAGGCGTCGAACCAGAGGAAGGCTGTGATGACGAGTGGGAAACCGACTATCGATTCCTGTCTGATAGAGGTCTCAGACAGAACGTACTTCCCACAACTGACCCGATCAGACCAACAAACGTGTAGGTCGAACTGGGAGGGCAGAGCTTGGAATTATCGTACCCCCCAGGCTGACAACATCCTGGTCCAGACAGATCGGGCCTGCCCTTTAGGAAATAATACCGTTACCTTCGGTACCTTGTCTAACCTAACCAAGGCAATCTCTTTTAATCGAACGAATCCGTTGAATGGGAATTCTAGTACCTGGGAGTAAAATCTAGGTCCCCCAGAGGGAGGACGTCTATGCCATCCAGATTTATGGTACCACCTATATCCGAGTTCCTGAACGGCACTGACTCACCACCATACCTTAGAGCTGCGTCATAGCCCCTTGGTTTTCCCTAGAATGTGTTGCTTTTAGCAGTCACGGTTTATGCAGGGTAACATGAACATCAGGATCCTTTAAGAGTCCTAGGTCGGTGACGTAGGTAATTGCAAAGCTGAAGGCTCAAAACTCATCCCCACCTACCTGCCCGTCCATGGGGTCGTCGTCCAACCTTAGAGAGGACACTCCGAGGAGATAGGGACCTCTAGATGGAGCATTCCTTCCCAACCTCGATACCCAAGGGCGGAGAGCCTCTCTTGCAGGCCAGAGAGATTCATCATCATCCTGATGGGAACCATGCAGGCGAACTTTCTGTAACAGAAAGGGGACATAAGTCTGGATGTTCCTTGAACTTTGGTTAGCGATCCTATTCACAGGCTGGGATCAGCTGTATAACTCTTAAAAAGCAATTTTTAAGAAAAGTCATTTAATGTACTATCTTCTGGGGTATAGTGCGACACTTGTATTCATGAAATGTGACACCGTTGGCGCATTCGCCACTGGGTGGAAAATTTATTTCTATATGAACACTATGTTGTATGGATATTTTTCCATATTTAGACATAGTTAGAATTGACTATGCATAAATATAGGCATAATTAATTTATTTCCATTTGAACACTATGTTGTATGGATATTTAGCCATATTTAGACATAGTTAGGATTGCATATGCATAAATATAGGCATAATTAATTTAATTCTATTTGAACACGATGTTGTATGGATATTTATCCATATTTATACATAGTTAGAATTAAATATATGCATAAATATAGGCATAGTTACGTTCATATATTTTTTGTATTCATGTTAAATCGTTTCCTTTACAGGTAAAACAAAAGACTGGCCACCCGTGGTCTGAGTGATCTCTGTCTGTACCGGAGCTCCGGTAACCATCCCCGGTACAATCAAAGGTCCGTCACAGTGACAACGTGAACCAGAGGAAATCTAATATTAACCTCAATGCTGATCGCCTGTACGATATCCTGTTAAGCCGGAGATTCGATGAAAAGGATCGTAATGACGATATTGTGATTATTCATGAAAAAGGGTTCATACTCTGATTCTGATCGTCTGATTGATCTCTGTTTGTACCGGAGAACCAGTGACAAAGGTCCGTGATCGTGAAAACGTGACCCTCAGCGGTACGATAACATTCCCCAATACTAAATGTCTGTGCTATCCCCAGTGAAGCCGGAGATTCGATGAAAAAGGGACTGTAATAATGAAACTGTGAAATCCTCATCGGTATCACATTGTTAACTCCGGTTCTGGACGTCTGCTTGATCTCTGTTTGTACGGGAGATCGGGTAGCAAAGGCCAGTCACCGTGAGATCGTGACCGTCACCGATACGATAACATTAACCTCAATGAATGTTTGAGTTATCTCCAGCGAAGCCGGAGATTCGATGAAAAAAGGGGCCGTAAAGGTGTAATTGAGATCAAATATGACAAAGGTTCGTGTGCAAAAGGCCTCAGCCAGAGTCTGAGTGCTGGATTTCACCGTTGCACTCCAAATATCTGACTAGTTCTCACCCAATGAGTATCCATTATAGCGGAGTATAACCCAAGGCGGAGCTAAGCATAACTCAAGGCGGAGCTAAGGGTGTCGGTATAAAACGACCCCAATTAATGACTCATACACCAACGTTCCTACTAATAGTGTTAGCTATATTAACAGTAACCACATCAATAAAACGTGTATAACATTAAACGCACTATCATCAACTCTGATAATAAGAGGCCTGAATAACTCGTGATCGTATAAAAACGGAAAACGGGAAATTCACCTCTCTTACTCGAGCTAATAAACGAGCACCCTATGCTCTCACTCTCAAGGTTACATAATAAAAGCTAACATCACACAATAATATAAGAAAAGTAAAAAATTGATTGCTTTTATTTTATTTTTTATTTTTTCCTTTTCTTTTTTAGTCATTGTAATAACCAAGAACGAAGAATAACGACAACGTAACCAATAAATAAGGATATAGTCTAAATCGAGCCTTCCTGGGGCGAGTACAAACTAACAGACTAAATCGCTAAACGTTTAAATCGCTATTCGCCCAATACCATTGTTGGCACTATAGGCTAATATCCAAATGTTTGTATATTTGTAATTTACCTAATGTCTGTTAATGACATAAGGATAAATAACTTAAAGCAATCTGCCGACCTGCGAGGGTCGGGGAAGCAGTGACATGCCCTTAAAATAAATATAAACACCAGCCTTAGCTAAAGGCAAGGCAAATATAAGTGTTAAGTGTATGGGCGACCTCCGGTGAAGCCGGAGCGTAATGAGATGTCCTGAATAATGCCGCCTTAGCCAAAGGCAAGGCAAATATAAGTGTGAAGTGTATGGGCGACCTCCGGTGACGCCGGAGGAAAATGAGATACCCTGAATAATTCAATTGTGGCTAATAATTCAATTGTGAAGATATAAAAGCCAAGCCGCAGCTAAAGGCTAAGGCTTAGATCATAGCAAAGCGTATTTACAATCTCCGGTGAGGCCGGAGGGAGAAGAAAGGTCCTGAATAATTATTGTGAATAAAAACACAATTGTAATAACAATGGCTATTGTGGATATGGCCGTGGCCTGAGACCGCAGTAAGGGCCACCGGAGGGTCGTATCTAAACAATATGAAGCCCGTCCTATGCAGTAAACAATATATAAATATAACAATAGAACGAAAGTCATTGAGAATCCCTCAAGCCGGAATAGAACTCAAGGCGGAGGAAAACGTTCATAAACTACTCCCGAGCCGTAACGGGGAGAGGACGAAACACGGACCAAAATAACGCTAACAATTGAAAAGTCACGAAAAATAAATAACTCGTAAGTTATCATCCACCCAGAGGGGGAGAGGTGAGGGAGGGAGAACCCGTTGAACGCACAAAACGGAAAACGGGAAATCCGCTCGACCACCGGAGCTAAGAAAGAAAACGAGAGAAAGGGGTAACTCGTGACTGCGAACAGAAAACGGGGACCCCAATCTCTCGCTCTTTTGGACACAAAAACAGGACTAAAAATCACACAACACTATTATAAACGTATAAAATAAAAATGTACATCCATATAACACTACGATCGAAGAATAGCATCTGCTAAAACTTAAAATAAATAGCACAGTCGAGTGACGAACGCCTCGGTGGGGCGGGTACTAAACAAATACAAAGCTAGATCGCTATCTCGTTCGTAGGCTGGACTTGCTAGCAAAAAGGACCATGAGCATAAATACACAAAAAAAAAAAAATAATAACGGTTCTAAAGGCATAAGGCCAGGGACTTAACCAAGAACCTAAGTGACAGAGTACTAAACGGGCAGACAAAGATGAATTCCCAAACAAGTGAACAAACAATGGCCGCCATGAAAGGCCAGACGGGAATAATAAAACAGACTATACTGGATATAAAACAAAAGCCCGGTACAATAAAAAACTGTCAAAACAAACTATGGTACTTAACATTGGAATGTGTGAAGATGGAGTTTCGGACATGACAAAATAAATCCACGATTGACAAAAAAAAGACCGAGAGCACCACAAACAAATTCAACACTTAAGATTCCAAAAGAAGGATGTAGTTCAGATGGCGCTCGCGTCGTGGCGTGGTGGTGTGGCGCTGGTGCTTGGCTAGGGCTGTTGTATCGGCCCATCCCTTTGACGAAGGAATTAACTAAATGGAAGACAACCTGTGAATAGTGGTTTTCACGCACCTTTGCTTTATACACGACACCCAAAAGGTGCTCGCGCGAGGGTAGTAACCTCAGCATTCCATGCTTTTATCTTTCTCTGGTATAATTGGAAGGTTTTATCAGAAAAGATACATAAGAAGGACTCTTTTCACCGGGCGCCACAGGTCGACCCAGAAAATGAGATTTAAGCAGATAAAACAAGCATTGGGGCTCTTCCGTTACAAGCGAGAAGCAATATGCTGTACTTATATTTTACCAGCTAAAACTCAAACTCAGTCAAAGGTCAAGCAAAACCCTGAAAAATCAAGTCATTTCTGAAGTAAGTTATATTGCTAGAGGTGAGGGTTAATTGCAACACATTTCTGCTTTTGTTTGGCGAGAGCAGAGATGACTCTCACCCACTGGAAAAATTAGGTTCGATTCCCAGCCGAGGTACAACTATGGTAAAATTTAGATTCTGGCAATAAATACCAATTGTACTTCCTGTTGACCGAGGCTGTAAATAATGCACCCGGTAGTAATTCAACTCTTGTGGGTTGCAACCAGAGTAATGAGCAACCTCAACAGCAAAATAGATGAATCTTACCTCTGTCCCTTGAAGGGTAAGTTTGGGAGCCCCGGACTGTAAGCCACGCTGCAGGGTTAGAATTTGCTGAGCCACGACTGACAGCACCTCCAATTCTATTCTGTTGAACTCGTCAAAGCAAGTCCAGGCGCCACACGAAGCTTGGCCCTGGAAACATTGTAATAAATAAATGTATTACCTATTATATCTTTATCTAAATGAGACACCAAAGATATATCGAGTGATATTATGTTAATTTCTCGCTTATATATAGATATATATATATATATATATATATATATATATATATATATATATATATATATATATATATATATATATATATATATACATACAGACACACATGTATATACAGTAATATATATACATATTCATAGACTTTATATACATACATACATACATAAATGAATAAATAGATAGATAAATAAATAGATAGATAAATGAATATATATATATATATATATATATATATATATATATATATATATATATATATATATAAAATATATATATATATATATATATATATAATATATATATATATATATATAATATGTTATTTTGATTATAAAATAAATTTTTGAATATACTTACCCGGTGATTATATAGCTGCAACTCTGTTGCTCGACAGACAACTCTACGGAAAAACTCGCCAGCAATCGCTACACAGGTTGCGGGTGTGCCCAACAGCGCCATCTGTCGACCAGATACCCAGCTCTCATGTAAACAAAGACTCAATTTTCTCCTCGTCCCACTGCGTCTCTATTGGGGAGGAAGGGAGGGTCATTTAATTTATAATCACCGGGTAAGTATATTCAAAAATTTAAATTATAATCAAAATAACATTTTTCAATATTTAACTTAGCCGGTGATTATATAGCTGATTCACACCCAGGATGATGGGTAGAGACCAGTAATATATGTTTACACTTTTATGAGCTAAGAGTTTTTTATTTCATTTTAGAAGTTATCAAAATAACAAAAACAAAATAAATAGGTACCTGGTAAGGAAGTCGACTTGAACAATTACTCTGCCTTTTAAGTACGTCTTCCTTACGGAGCCTCGCGATCCTCTTAGGATGCTGATCGACCCCTAGGATCTGAAGTATCAAGGGTTGCAACCCATACAACAGGACCTCATCAAACCCCTAATCTAGGCGCTCTCAAGAAATGACTTTGACCACCCGCCAAATCAACCAGGATGTGAAAGGCTTCTTAGCCTTCCGGACAACCCAAAAAACAACAATAAAAACATTTCAAGAGAAAGATTAAAAGGGTATGGAATTAGGGGATTGTAGTGGTTGAGCCCTCACCCACTACTGCACTCGCTGCTACGAATGGTCCCAGTGTGTAGCAGTCCTCGTAAAGAGACTGGACATCCTTTAGATAAAAAGACGCAAACACTGACTTGCTTCTCCAATAGGTTGCGTCCATTATACTTCGCAGAGATCTATTTTGCTTAAAGGCCACGGAAGTTGCGACAGCTCTAACTTCGTGTGTCCTCACCTTAAGCAATGCTTGGTCTTCCTCACTCAGATGTGAATGAGCTTCTAGTATTAACAGTCTGATAAAGTAGGATAAAGCATTCTTTGACATAGGCAAAGATGGTTTCTTAACTGAACACCATAAAGCTTCAGATTGGCCTCGTAAAGGTTTAGTTCGCTTTAAATAGAACTTAAGAGCTCTCACAGGGCATAAGACTCTTTCTAGTTCATTGCCTACAATATTCGATAAGCTGGGAATATCGAACGATTTTGGCCAAGGTCGAGAAGGCAGCTCATTTTTGGCTAGAAAACCAAGTTGTAGCGAACATGTAGCTTTTTCTGACGAAAATCCGATGTTCTTGCTGAAGGCATGAATCTCACTGACTCTTTTAGCTGTGGCTAAGCATACCAGGAAAAGTGTCTTTAAAGTGAGATCTTTCAGGGAGGCTGATTGTAGCGGCTCAAACCTGTCTGACATGAGGAATCTTAGTACCACGTCTAAATTCCAACCAGGTGTAACCAAACGACGCTCCTTCGTGGTCTCAAAAGACTTAAGGAGGTCCTGAAGATCTTTATTGTTGGAAAGATCTAAGCCTCTATGCCGGAAGACCGATGCCAACATGCTTCTGTAGCCCTTGATAGTGGGAGCTGAAAGGGATCGTCCTTTTCTCAGGTATAAGAGAAAATCAGCTATTTGAGCTACAGAGGTACTGGTCGAGGATACAGAGACTGACTTGCACCAGTTTCGGAAGACTTCCCACTTCGATTGGTAGACTCTAAGGGTGGATGCTCTCCTTGCTCTAGCAATCGCACTGGCTGCCTCCTTCGAAAAGCCTCTAGCTCTCGAGAGTCTTTCGATAGTCTGAAGGCAGTCAGACGAAGAGCGTGGAGGCTTTGGTGTACCTTCTTTACGTGTGGCTGACGTAGAAGGTCCACCCTTAGAGGAAGACTTCTGGGAACGTCTACTAGCCATCGAAGTACCTCGGTGAACCATTCTCTCGCGGGCCAGAGGGGAGCAACTAGCGTCAACCTTGTCCCTTCGTGAGAGGCGAACTTCTGCAGTACCTTGTTGACAATCTTGAACGGTGGGAATGCGTATAGATCTAGATGTGACCAATCTAGGAGAAAGGCATCTATATGTATTGCTGCTGGGTCTGGGACTGGTGAGCAATATATTGGGAGCCTCTTGGTCACCGAGGTTGCAAAGAGATCTATGGTTGGTTGGCCCCAAGTGGCCCAAAGTCTCTTGCATACATCCTTGTGGAGGGTCCATTCTGTTGGAATTACTTGCCCTTTCCGACTGAGACAATCTGCCATGACATTCAAGTTGCCTTGGATGAACCTCGTTACTAGTGTTATGTCTTGACCTTTTGACCAGATGAGCAGGTCCCTTGCGATCTCGTACAACGTCAGTGAGTGGGTCCCTCCTTGCTTGGAGATGTACGCCAAGGCAGTGGTGTTGTCCGAGTTCACTTCCACCACTTTGCCTCGAAGGAGAGACCTGAAGCTTTTCAAGGCCAGATGTACTGCCAGCAGCTCCTTGCAGTTGATATGCATGATCCTTTGACTCGAGTTCCACAGTCCTGAACATTCCCGACCGTCTAATGTCGCGCCCCAGCCTACGTCCGATGCGTCCGAGAAGAGAACGTGGTTGGGAGTCTGAACAGCCAGGGGAAGACCCTCTCTTAGGTTGATACTGTCCTTCCACCAAGTCAGACAAGACTTCATCTTTTCGGAAATGGGGATCGAGACCGCTTCTAGCGTCTTGTCCTTTTTCCAGTGAAAAGCTAGATGGTATTGAAGAGGACGGAGGTGTAGTCTTCCTAATGACACAAATTGTTCCAGGGATGATAGCGTCCCTACCAGACTCATCCACTGCCTGACTGAGCAGTGTTCCTTCTTCAGCATGTTCTGGATGCATAACTGGGCTTGGCTTATTCTGGGGGCCGACGGAAAAGCCCGAAAAGCTAGACTGTGAATCTCCATCCCTAAATACACAATAGTTTGGGATGGGACCAGTTGCGACTTTTCCATATTGACAAGGAGACCCAATTCCTTGGTCAGATCTAGAGTCCACTTTAGATCCTTCAGACAGCGACGACTGGAAGAGGCTCTGAGAAGCCAGTCGTCCAAATAAAGGGAGGCTCGGATGTCCGATAAATGGAGGAATTTGGCTACATTCCTCATCAGCCTCGTAAACACAAGAGGAGCTGTGCTTAGGCCAAAGCACAGGGCCCGAAACTGGTAGACCACCTTTTCGAAAACGAATCTCAGAAAAGGTTGGGAGTCCGGGTGGATGGGGACGTGGAAGTAAGCGTCCCTTAGGTCTAATGAGACCATCCAGTCTTCCCTTCTGACCGCTGCTAAGACTGACTTTGTGGTCTCCATGGAGAACGTCTGCTTTGTGACAAAGACATTCAGAGCACTGACGTCTAGCACCGGCCTCCACCCTCCTGTCTTCTTTGAAACCAAGAAGAGGCGGTTGTAGAATCCCGGAGATTGAAGGTCCGAGACTTTGACCACCGCTCCCTTCTCTAGCAAAAGAGACACTTCCCGTTTCAAGGCTCGTCTCTTGTCTTCCTCTCTGTACCTGGGAGAGAGATCGATGGGAGACGTTGCTAGAGGGGGTTTCCGTACAAAAGGGATCTTGTACCCCTCTCTGAGCAACTTCACAGATTGTGCATCTGCGCCTCTCTTCTCCCAGGTCTGCCAGAAGTTCTTGAGTCTGGCTCCCACTGCTGTCTGAAGATGCGGGCAGTCAGACTCTGCCCTTATAGGACTTGGATCCTTTCTTCTTCCCTCGCTTCCCTTCGGCATGAGCACCTCCTCTGCTGGAGGCTCTGCCACGAAAGGGCGGAATAAATCGAGACGCTGGAGTGTCCATCCTTGGTCTAGCTGACAAGGTAGGCAAAGGGGGAGCTTTGCGAGCTGAGGACGCAACAAGATCGTGAGTGTCCTTCTGCACTAACGAAGCGGCTATTTCCTTAATCAGGACTTCTGGAAAAAGGCACTTGGAAAGAGGAGCAAAGAGAAGCTCAGATCTCTCGCACGGTGTAACTCCAGCAGAAAGGAATGAGCAGAGATTTTCTCGCTTTTTTAGGACTCCGGACACAAATGATGCAGCAAGCTCATTAGACCCATCACGTACGGCCTTGTCCATGCAGGACATAATGAGCAAGGAAGTCTCTTTATCTGTCGAAGAGATCTTCCTGCTTAGGGCTCCTAGACACCAGTCTAAGAAGTTAAAAACTTCAAAGGCCCTAAAGATTCCTTTCAAAAGGTGGTCCAGGTCCGATGATGACCAACATATCTTTGAGCGTCTCATGGCAAGGCGGCGGGGAGAGTCTACAAGACTTGAGAAGTCGCCCTGGGCAGAGGCAGGAACTCCCAAGCCGAGAACTTCTCCCGTGGCATACCAGACGCTCGATCTAGAAGAGAGTCTAGCAGGGGGAAAAGCAAAGGCTGTCTTCCCTAAGCTCTTCTTGGACTGCAACCATTCTCCTATCACCCGCAAAGCTCTCTTGGACGAGCGTGCGAGGACGAGTCTAGTAAAGGCAGGAGTGGTAGACGGCATGCCTAAAACAAACTCTGAAGGCGGAGAACGAGGAGCCACAGAAACAAACTGGTCAGGAAACAGCTCTTTGAAAATGGCCAAAACTTTTCTAAAGTCCAAAGAGGGTTGAGTAGACTTAGGCTCGTCCAATTCTGATTGTGGTTCATCTATATGTGCAGCAACATCATCATCAGAAAGTTCCTCATCCGACAACTGATGAGGAAACGGCAACGGAGTGGGTAACGGCTGGTTCGCTGAGTCCGGTCGCACTGGTGCATGCGTGACTGAGCCGGACGCAACGTCATGGAACTGCTGCCCAGTCTGTGAGCTGGCAACAACCATGGTAGCGCGGGGACGCACAGCGTCTACCCCAGACTGTCTAGACTGATGGGGTTGCGCAGTGGAAACCACACTGGGTTGCGGAGGTTGACGCACCGCGTCAAAACAAGGCAACTCTGACGGTTGTTGAACATCCAGAACGTCAACGGCAACCTCCGTGCGTCGCTTAACGTCAACATGCGGCTGGCAGATCACACTGGAACGCATGGGTGGAGGAACTCTCTCAACTGGTATGCGTGAGAAGGTTACCTCAGCGTCCACAGGACGCACAACCGATCGCGTGGAGGGTTGTAGGCTAGGTACTGCACTAGCTGGTACGGCAGCAACCTTCTCCGCACGAAAGTCCTGCATCAGAGACGTAAGTTTAGACTGCATGTAGAGACCACTTAGGGTCTACAGGAGCAGGTGCGGCGACAGACGGTGTTACTGTCTGAAGCGGTACCGCTTTGCCTCTCTTAGGCGGTGAGCAGTCATCGGATGACGGCAACGAGTCCGAACTGACCCAGTGGCTACAACCGGGCCGTTGGACTTGTGCTGAAGGGACCGATTTACGTTTTAACGGTCGCGAGACCTTGGTCCAAAGTTTCTTGCGAGAAACACCTTCAGAAGACGAGGTATAAATGGGCTCTCTCGTCTTAGGTAGGTAGGAGCGATCTTGGGTAGATACGCCCGATACCACGGAGGGAACGTCTGTTCGCTGATTAAAGCCTCTCGAACCCATGCGTCGTACGACATTGCTTCTCCCCTGGACTTGGGAGCTTGCAAGAGGTCCCAGACTAGGAGGACGACAGGCACGAACAAACGAACCCTCAAGCGCAACACTGTCCACAACACTATCACTTGGCACTTTAGCACTTCCCACTGCACTTTGGCACTTAAGCTCCTTCACATCCGCCATGAGCTGATTACGGTCACTAGCAAGGGACTCAACTCTCTCACCCAGAGCCTGGATGGCACGCATCATATCAGCCATCGATGGTTCCTGAGTGCCAGGAGGGGGGTTAGGAGCAACCACTACAGGGGAAGGAATAGGCTGTGGGGCATGAGGAGAGGATATATCAATAGAACGAGAAGAACTTCTCCTAACTCTATCTCTCTCTAGCCTACGTGTGTACTTTTGAAATTCGATAAAATCGAATTCCGAAAGGCCAACGCACTCCTCACACCGATCTTCCAATTGACAGGTTTTATCCCGACAATTGGAACAAACAGTGTGAGGGTCGATAGAAGCCTTCGGAAGACGCCTAGAACAGTCCCTAGCATTGCATTTCCTAAATTTGGGGACTTGTGAAGGGTCAGCCATTTTGAATTGGTCAAGGGAAATTCCAAAAAACGATCAAAAAGTCATCAACAAAGAATCCGATATCAAAAAGAGTTCAAGGATTTGTGTGAAGAAAAACCCTGCACAGCGAAAGCTCAAAACTAGAATATAGTACTTCACCAATTAGATGTGAAAAACTCCAGTTTAGCAACAGCGAGTAAAGTACGTCTTGTCGACACCTCGACAGAGAGAAAATTGAGTCTTTGTTTACATGAGAGCTGGGTATCTGGTCGACAGATGGCGCTGTTGGGCACACCCGCAACCTGTGTAGCGATCGCTGGCGAGTTTTTCCGTAGAGTTGTCTGTCGAGCAACAGAGTTGCAGCTATATAATCACCGGCTAAGTTAAATATTGAAAAATATATGTATATATATATATATATATATATATATATATATATATATTTATATATATATATATATATATATATATATATATATATATATATATATATATATATATATATATACTGTACTATATATATAAATTATTTATATATGATGGCTCTGTCTCTGTTGCCCTCTCGTATCTAAAATACCTTGAAGAACTTAGCCAAAGAGATGTAATCAAGGCCATCAGAGCAGTTGAAAACGACACACTGTTTGGCCACAGCCTTGGCAAGATCTTTGGTCGTCTCTGTCTTGCCCGTTCCGGCTGGTCCTTCAGGAGCTCCTCCTGAAAGAAGCCAAAAAAAGTTACAATTAAAATTTCAACACTCGGTCTCTCCCAGAAAGAAAACAAGAGTGCTTAGTATAGACCATGTCTCCACCAAGCCATGCATTGTCCCCACCATAATGGGAGAGATGGTTTTCATGATGTCAAATAATGAAATCCTTATCAAAAGCTATTGTCAAATTCCGATCATCTGTTGGGGGCCATCTAAGGAATACTTATACTTAGCTTAAGAAAATTTGTTCACAAGTTTTCAAGATATCTTGTTAACTTGCAAAGATATGAGTGAAAATGCTACCCATTCTTATCTATGTTAGATGAAGTATTTCATAAAATGGGGGCACATTAACAAACTGACCTTCCATCATAAATATTAAAATGCCCACATAAAGTTGCATTTTTACTCCAGAAATTTTACCCTATTTACCAATGTTTTTATGTTGAACAGGCTGACATAAGTGTTTCTACATATTTTACACATCACAGATTTATTTCAATGTTGTTACTGATCTTAAGATATTTTAGATTTTTCACTCACTATTTCTCAAATAGTTTATTTATTTCCTTATTTCCTTTCCTCACTAACCTATAATTCCCTATTGGAGCCATTGGGCCCGTAGCATCCAGCTTTTTCAACTAGGGTTATAGCTTAGCTGATAACAACAACAACAACAACAACAACAACAACAACTATAATAATAATCTTCCCATCTTATCCAGGCTAAACTGGTAAAAAAAGATAGTTACCTAGATTCAGCATGAGAGCTTGCGTTAAGGTGCGGTAACACCTGTCGGTGAGGGACGTGATGACCAGACGTCCAGTGTTGCCTAAATACTCGTAACCATAATTGAGCTCGGAGTTGATCATGCGGACTTTCAGAATGTCATCCTGCAAAGATGAATTATGAGAGAGAGAGAGAGAGAGAGAGAGAGAGAGAGAGAGAGAGAGAGAGAGAGAGAGAGAGAGAGAGAGAGAGAGTTGTATGATTCTGAAATGTCAATCATATTAGAAACAAATTACAAACAATCACTTTCTTCTATAATGTTTATATGTTTACTAATAGTGGATGAACCAAATGGGAATAGAGAGAGAGAGAGAGAGAGAGAGAGAGAGAGAGAGAGAGAGAGAGAGAGAGAGAGAGAGAGAGAGAGAGAGAGAGAGAGAGAATCTTTATTATTGGGTAAGGAAATTTTTCTATCAACATGAACTTTTCCCATTTTTGTGTGAGCAGGATAGAAGTTAATTATGTCATATGTTTCTAAGGAGTTTTCGTGCTGTTGATGAGCCTCCTACATATTTACAGAACATAAAGAGAAAAACACAATGGAAATTTTCTGCACTGGGGTTCATCCTTGCTTTAGCAGTTACGGCATGAGAGTGACAGTGACTGCTGTTGTTTTTTTAAGCAAATAATTTTGTTTTTCCCTAAAGCCACATTTTTCCTTTAGGGTAACCAGGTAAGGAAAAAAATAAATATGACTATATAATTTTTCGGTTTCCACTGAATCTAGGAGTGAAAACCAAATTAAATGACAAAAAAAAAATAAAAAATAAAAATAAAACTACAAAGTCCCAAATTAATTTTCTGACCTGAGCCATCTTATAACTTATCAGGGATCATTTCCAACTCAAGCTACGGTGTATGACAAATCTCCATCCATTATCCCACGTAAAAAAAATGTCGTTTAAAAACAGACAGGGACATGTGGTGCTTGAGTATGATTTAAAGTGTCTTCAATCACTGTCTGATGAATGACTCCTTTTGTTAACAATAGAGGAGGTGGTGGGTCATTGATAAAGTGGAATACTTTTTTAGTACAAGGGAACAAAGGTTACTTTTCTGTGATCTTCACATTATGAATCAGGTAGAATTACTAAATTATAATAACCTTGATGAATTGGAATATATGTCAAGCACATAATAATTGTTTGAAATTAAAAGGTAATTAATTAAATGAAAAGTCACATTAGAAGAAATAGTATTTTTGGAAAATGTAAAGGATTATCAGATGAGATTTAATGAAAATTTTCATATATATAGAAATGTAAAGGGATATGTGAAGAAAGGAATATTCTATAGAGGGTAAAAGATGAAAGTAAATCATCTGATCTGCTGATTGTGCAAAAATGACTGAATTCTAATACTGCATACCAGATTGAATAATTGACTGAAACTCATGGACTAAATGGACTGACCAGTGGGACAGTCCTACATAACACAATGACTTGGCTTGAATGACTAAACACTGATTGCAACTGACTGACTGGCTCACATACTGGGTTAACTAGGAATGAGTGACTGGCTGATTGATATAGCAGATTAACTGTCTCACTGGCTGACTTATACACTAGCATGAATATAAACAATAGTCTCATTTCCTCAAATAAGATTTACTGAAAGGGTAAAACAGACCAACTTCCATGAGAAACATGTTAGTCAGCTTAACTGAGTCTAGTCAGCTTAACTGAGTGTAGTCAGTAAAAGGTGAGAAAGAGAGGAACATACCTGCCAATAATACCTTAACTGAGATAACCAGGTGAAGTCAGTGAGGCTGTGCACATCCTTCTTTATCAGTTCCTCCTTCAAGACGTCACGAGAATGCACGTCAAGAACAACAAGAGCTCCTGAAGGAGTAGCAGAAGGAATCTTAGGATTAAGGCTCTTTTCAAATATCACCAAAGCTCCTACAGAATATGCTACGACTCTTGCGAAAAGATAGTTTATCTCTTAATAAACAATATATGAATACTAAAAATAATATTGCTTTGTATCCACAGCTTCAAAAATACAAATACTGTACTAATATGACAATTAAAATGGAAAGGTAATTAATGGCTAATGTGTCTTATATAACAACAGAGATATTAACTACCTAATTCATAGATAATTCTGTTCCAGGAATACAAAAAAAAAAAAAAAAAACTTTATAATAGTATTATTATGATTCTCACACGAAATGACTAATAAATGTGATTTAACAATGTACATTGAAATTTCTGATATAATAACATTATGACAGAAGCAGGTAATTTAACATTAATACTGTAAACTGAAATCAGATAAGAAGTCTTAGTAACTTTTTAAGATACTTCTCTTATAAGACAAACTAACCTAAGGTCGTGCGGTTCTGCTTGGACAGCTGACCTCGGACAAGACCAACGACCTTTTCAATCTGGGAGTTGCAAGTGTTCAGGTATTCTTGCATGGCATCTTGACTTCCACTGGAATCAAAAGAGTACATATCTTGTTAATATCTTATAATGTAATCCCAAATGATAAATCTTTGCTCTTTGGCCAAAAATTATTGCAGGAAATAGTTCAACATAATAGACCATCAACTTTACCTGACAGATTCACTGCATAGAGAAGAATTCCATCAGATATAAAAAGTGGGAAGAGAAATTTCAGTAAATGTTTAACCGTAATTCTAAAGAATGTTCACAAGGGATTTAAAGGTCTAAATACATAAAGGTTGCTAATGAGCAGATGAGGAAAGATACAGGTCACTGCCTGGAGACTGAACAGGCACACACACATGTGATCAGTGTCAAAATCCCTTCTTCACACAAGTGAGCTCTGAAGTAGGAAGGAAATGGTTGCTGGTGTTACAACAGGTGACCTGCCAAATGGCTCATAGGAACAGAAAACTCCTTTTGTAATGAGAGTCTATCAAGGTTTGAGCGAGGCTTGAACTCGGGTGCCTACGGAGTGCGAGTCTCCGTAGGTCTGTTAAGCTCCCACAATGATGATGTTCCTCGAACTGCCAGCCTCTACCACAGAGGGGAAATCATACGAGAATTGTCTATATTCTCTACACAATTTATGAATTTGTTTTTGCTATTGATCAAAGTCTTGATCGCTTTCATTTGAATGCATCAAATGGAAGTATTCCTCATAATTATAAAAATTAGGCAATATACCACATTCGAGAACGGAAGGAGAAAACATTGACTCCATTTTGGATAGACATGGAGAGCTTATTTTAAAATTGGTCTTTTTCTTATTTCCATAAACATTATTAATTTAAAAAAAGTTATTAGGACACTCTCAGTAGTTCTTCATAATATATAATAAAAGATTGATCAAAGTATCACATTCCAAAGCACACATTATCAGCATGAAATAATGTAGCTAGATATTGCATTAGACATTAAAATACAGATAAAACTGTAATTACAAGGTTAAGACTCAGGCTACACTCTACAATGGTATAGAGGCCAATAATTAAAAGTCAATTTCTAATAAAGTATTTGGGAACTGCAATAAATGGGTGTGGTTAGTGTCTCAACTTAAAACACAGAAGCATTTGCAAAACAATTACATCCTATATGTTTCGTATGAAAATGAGGCTCAGTAGGTAAATAAATCATTAGTATTAAAACCTATTTAGCTGTTAATGATTTTATTTGACAAAGGATGTATAATATACAGATATAACTTATTCATACTGAATTGAACTGCTTAAATTCTTAGCATCTCAGATTGCTGGACAATATAACAAAGTTTTTAGTTCTTCAACGATTTCCCTTTAGTTGAAGAACTTTTCAGATGAAAAATTATGAATAATGCATATGCATAAAACTTAAAGGGTATGTAAAGCTTGAAGCATGCCACATGAATGCTCTAGTTAAAAAGTATAACTTGTAAGAAGTATTTTTAGCTCTATCTAACTAAGGGCAAAAAACGACATTTATGCACACGTTGAAAAATAGATCTTTCAGCTTTATCTTATCAACAGATTAATAAATAAAATATGAAACCTATTCATAAAATACATCAAATTTCAGAATGGACTCTTACCTCATACAGCTAGAAACGCTCGATGTCCAAAAGGTCTGGGAGACGCAGAGCACTGCTTGACCTGGCCACTCAAGAGACCAGTCTTCTCTCAGTTTTGTGGCGTAAGCTTCCATACACAATTTCACAACCTGGTTTCACACAGAGACACAAATTATTTATATCATGCACAGACATATTCAGGCTCAACTGGACTATTTCTGGCTACCTTAAGTGGTAGCAGTTATATTTTAATAGTCAACAACACCGTTACTACGTGTTGTTTGTTATGATAAACTTGTGACAATCAGGTGACTGGAAGGGCTATGATAATATGACACTAGATAGGTAAACATATGTCATTCACATGCCATTAATTTACATTATAAGACTAATATTAGGCTAGATAATATCTTCATCTCTGCAAATATTTGAGCTTGGAGGATTAGTCACCAAACATTTATTTTTGCCTGAAATATATTACAAAGGGAATATATATACTGTGTATGCATGTATGTATCTATATATATATATATATATATATATATATATATATATATATATATACTATATATATATGTATATATATATATACTATATATATATGTATATATATATATATATATATATATATATATATATATATATACATATATATATATATATACATATATATATATATATATATATATATATATATATATATGCATATATATATATATATATATATATATATATATATATACTGTATATATATATATATATATATATATATATATATATATATATATGTGTGTGTATATATATGTATATATATATATATATATATATATATATATATATATATATATATATATAATATATTATATAAAGCAAAATTTTTATCCTCATATTTCCTCTGTGTGCAACCAGTAGTCTAAGGGTGATAAAATCTGTGTTTGATTAGCTTGTAGTACCATGATTGCGGTCAGCCTCTATCACAACTAGACCACATATGCCATCTCAATCCTCTCTTATATCACAGCCATTTCTTTCAGAGATACAAGATCTACTCTTAGCTAGTGACATATATAATAAAAAGTCGTTTAAAAAAAAAAATGCCACGAAAGTCAAATGAGTATATGAAATTCAAATAAGTGATGAATAAATACATATTCTATTTTAGGGAAAAATCATGACATGTGAATGTTTTGTTTTCTCGAAGCCCACAGTTTTCCCAACATTGAATAACTTTGGTCTGGTCTAGATCAAATACAGGTATTTATACATACCATTGTAGTCCAAGAAATTGGATTTTAAGTTGCTAAACAGGGATTTATTTCTGGCAAGAAAATGTCGTAAAGGCCAGAGGGGAAATTGTCCTCTTTTGGTCCCCAGAATGAGCTTTGAGTTCAAATTATTATTTCTTTGAATTGCCTGACTATTGGCACAATTATATATCTTCTCTAGCGCATAGCTGACAACTACATACTGTAATCCACCTGAGATATTATTTTTGTTAATATGATATTTTGATTATAAAATAAATTTTTGAATATACTTACCCGGTGAATATATAATAGCTGACGTCTCCGACGGCTCGACAGAAAAACACAAAAACTCGCGAGCGATCGCCATGAAGGTTGCGGGTGTGCCCACCAGCGCCAACTATCGGCCAGATACCGCATATACATGTAAACAGCTCCAGTTCTTCTCATCCCGCTGGGTCTCTATCGGGGAGGAAGGGGGGGGGCCTTTAATTTATATATTCACCGGGTAAGTATATTCAAAAATTTATTCTATAATCAAAATATCATTTTTAAATATTTAACTTAGCCGGTGAATATATAATAGCTGATTCACACCCATGGTGGTGGGTAGAGACCAGTATTAATACAGTTTATGGCGTATATGCTTAGAGTTTTTGACAGTTATATCATAACAAAACCCAAATATATATAGGTACCTGGTAAGGAAGCTGACTTGACGATTACTCTGCCTTGTTAGTCTGTCTTCCTCACGAAGCCCAGCCATCCTCTTAGGATGCTGAAAGACTCCCAGGAGCTGAAGTATCAAGGGCGGCAACCCATACAACAGGACCTCATCAAACCCCTAATCTGGGCGCTCTCAAGAAATGACATTTGACCACCCGCCAAATCAACCAGGATGCGAAAGGCTTCTTAGCCTTCCGTACAACCCAAAAACAAGATTAAAAACATTTCAAGAGACAGATTAAAAGGATATTGGAATTAAGGGAATGTAGTGGTAGAACCCTCACCCACTACTGCACTCGCTGCAACGAATGGACCCAGTGTGTAGCAGTCCTCATAAAGAGTCTGGACATCTTTTAAGTAAAATGACGCGAATACCGACTTGCTTCTCCAAAAGGTCGCGTCCATAATACTTCGCAGAGATCTATTTTGCTTAAAGGCCACGGAAATTGCTATAGCTCTTACTTCGTGTGTCTTAACTTTAAGCAAGCAACGGTCTGTTTCACTCAAGTGAGAATGAGCCTCTCGGATTAAAAATCTGATAAAATATGACAAAGCATTCTTTGACATAGGTAATGATGGCTTCTTAACTGAGCACCATAAGGCCTCAGATCCACCTCGTAAGGACTTAGTACGAGCTAAGTAGAACTTAAGAGCTCTAACTGGACACAGTACTCTTTCAAGTTCGTTGCCTACGATCTCTGACAGGCAAGGTATATCAAATGACTTAGGCCAAGGACGAGAAGGCAGTTCATTTTTGGCCAGGAAACCAAGTTGAAGTGAACATGTGGCTTTATCTGTGGAAAAGCCGATGTTCTTACTGAAGGCATGAATTTCACTGACCCTTTTAGCCGAAGCCAAGCACACTAGGAAAAGTGTCTAGAGGGTGAGATCCTTCAGGGAGGCTGAATGTAATGGCTCAAACCTGTCTGACATCAGGAACCTTAGGACCACGTCTAAGTTCCATCCAGGAGTTGCCATACGACGTTCCTTAGAGGTCTCGAAAGACTTAAGGAGATCTTGTAGATCTTTATTATTGGAAAGATCTAAGCCTCTATGTCGAAAGACCGAAGCCAACATGCTCCTGTAGCCCTTAATAGTGGGTGCTGAGAGGGAGCGAACATTTCTCAGATGTAATAGAAAATCTGCGATTTGGGCTACAGAGGTACTGGAAGAGGACACAGATGCTGACTTGCACCAGTCTCGAAAGACTTCCCACTTCGACTGGTATACTTTGATGGTAGAAGCTCTCCTAGCTCTCGCAATCGCACTGGCTGCCTCCTTCGAAAAGCCTCGAGCTCTTGAGAGTCTTTCGATAGTCTGAAGGCAGTCAGACGAAGCGCGGGGAGGCTTTGATGAACATCCTTTACGTGGGGCTGACGTAAGAGATCTACCCTTAGAGGAAGACTCCTTGGAATGTCTACCAGCCATTGAAGTACCTCGGTGAACCACTCTCTCGCGGGCCAGAGGGGAGCAACCAACGTCAACCTTGTCCCTTCGTGAGAGGCGAACTTCTGCAGTACCTTGTTGACTATCTTGAATGGTGGGAATGCATACAAGTCCAGGTGAGACCAGTCCAGTAGAAACGCGTCTATGTGGATCGCCTCTGGATCTGGGACTGGTGAGCAATAGATTGGGAGCCTTTTGGTCAACGAGGTGGCAAAGAGGTCTATGGTGGGTTGACCCCAAGTCACCCAAAGACTCTTGCACACGTCCTTGTGGAGGGTCCATTCCGTGGGTATCACCTGACCTCTCCGACTGAGATAGTCTGCCAAGACGTTCAAGTCCCCCTGGATGAATCTTGTCAACAGGGAGATGCCTCGATTTTTTGACCATATGAGGAGGTCCCTTGCGATCACGTACAGCGTGTGGGAGTGAGTGCCTCCTTGCTTGGAGATGTACGCCAAAGCTCTGGTGTTGTCTGAATTGACCTCTACCACTTTGTTTCGAAGAATGCTCTCGAAATTCATCAAGGCCAAGTGGACTGCTAATAGCTCCTTGCCGTTGATGTGCATGCTCTTCTGAACTGAGGTCCACAGACCCGAGCATTCCCGACCGTCCAGGGTCGCACCCCAACCCAAATCCGACGCGTCTGAGAACAACACGTGGTTTGGGTTCTTGACTGCTAGGGACAGGCCCTCTCTCAGACTGATATTGCTGTCCCACCAGTTCAGGCATGCTTTTACTGGTTCGGAGACCGGGATTGATACAGTCTCTAAGGTCTTGCCCTTGTTCCAGTGAGAGTCTAAATGGAACTGGAGAGGCCGAAGGTGCAGTCTCCCTAGCGAGACAAACTGCTCCAGGGATGACAGAGTCCCTACGAGACTCATCCAACTCCTTACTGAACAACGTTCTCTTTTCAGCATTAGTTGGACTTTGAGCAGGGCTTGTTCTATTCGGGTGGCAGACGGAAAAGCCCGAAAAACTAGACTGCGAATCTCCATCCCCAAATATAGAATCGTCTGGGATGGGATCAGTTGGGACTTTTCTAAGTTGACCAAAAGTCCCAACTCCTTGGCCAGACCCAACGTCCAATGTAGATCCTGCAGACAGCGATGACTGGACGATGCTCTGAGAAGCCAGTCGTCCAAGTACAGGGAGGCTCGAATTCCCGATAGATGAAGGAATTTTGCCACATTCCTCATGAGCCTCGTAAACACGAGAGGAGCAGGACTGAGGCCGAAGCACAGTGCTCGAAACTGGTACACCACATTCCTGTAAACAAACCTCAGAAACGGTTGGGAATCCGGGTGTATAGGAATGTGGAAGTACGCATCTCGCAGGTCGAGAGAGACCATCCAGTCTCCCTCTCTGACCGCTGCTAAGACGGACTTCGTGGTCTCCATCGTAAATTTTGTTTTCGTAACAAAAACGTTGAGCGCACTGACGTCTAGCACTGGCCTCCAACCTCCTGTATGCTTTGGGACTAGGAAGAGACGGTTGTAAAACCCCGGTGATTGAAGGTCCGAGACTTTCACCACCGCTCCCTTCTCTAGCAACAGAGACACTTCTTGATGTAGGGCTTGTCTCTTTGACTCCTCTCGATACCTGGGAGAGAGGTCTATGGGAGTTGTTACTAGAGGAGGTTTGCGTACAAACGGTATTTTGTACCCCTCTTTGAGCAACAGAACAGACTCTTGGTCTGCACCCCTCTTCTCCCAGGCCTGCCAGAAGCTGTTCAATCTGGCCCCTACCGCTGTCTGAGGCCGTGGGCAGTCAGACTCTGCCACAGGAGGACTTGGCTCCTCTCTTCTTACCTCTCTTTCCCTCGGCACGAGAGCCTCCCCTGCTGGGAGCTCTGCCACGAAAGGGCGGGATAAATCTAGACGCAGGAGTCTCGATTCTGGGTCTCACAACAAAGGATGAAGAAGGAGCTCCCTTGCGAGCAGAGGACGCCATCAGGTCATGTGTGTCCTTCTGCACAAGCGAAGCAGCTATGTCCTTAATCAGCTGTTGTGGAAACAAGGCAGCCGATAAGGGAGCAAAGAGCAGTTCCGATCTCTGACAGGGAGTAACTCCTGCTGAAAGGAAAGAGCAAAGGGTTTATCTCTTCTTCAAGACTCCCGACGTAAAGGTGGAGGTGAGCTCATTGGAGCCATCGCGGATGGCTTTGTCCATACAGGACATAATAAGTAAGGATACATCTTGGTCAGCAGACGAGATCTTCCTACTTAATGCTCCTAAAGACCAATCAAGTAAGTTAAAAACTTCAAAGGCCTTGTATACGCCTTTAAGTAGATGGTCAAGGTCCGAGGAGGACCAACAAATCTTCGAGCGTCTCATGGCCAGGCGACGGGGAGAGTCTACGAGGCTTGAGAAGTCACCCTGGGCAGAGGCAGGGACTCCCAAGCCGAGAACTTCTCCCGTGTCATACCAGACGCTCGATCTAGAAGCAAGCTTAAAAGGTGGGAAGGCAAAGGCCGTCTTCCCCAAACTCCTCCTGGTATCCAACCAGTCGCCTAGAAGACGTAAAGCCCTCTTAGAAGAGCGAGAAAGCACTAGCTTAGTAAAGGCAGGCTTGGTAGCAGCTAAGCCTAGAGCAAACTCAGACGGAGGCGAACGAGGAGCAACAGCAACAAAATGATCTGGGAAAAGATCCTTGAAAATCATCATGATCTTCTTAAAATCCATCGAAGGTTGAACAGCCTTAGGTTCTTCTACATCTGACAAAATGTCCAAAGGGTTATCATTAGGATGAGGATCAGCAACGTCCTCATCTAAAGGAACCTCGTCCGACAACTGATGAGTCTCAAGCAAGGGAGAGACCTGCCTTGGTGGCAATGCTTGACAAGCAGAGTCCACACGCACAGGAGCATCAGTAGCAGTCCAGGACGCTATGTCATGTAACTGCTTAAAGGACTGACCAGCAACAACAACAGGAGCGGGAGGACGCTCGACGTCAACTCGAGACTGCCTTGACTGCCTAGATTGAGCAGTTAAAACAACTCTTGACTGCGGTGCTTGACGCTCAACGTCAAAACAAGTCAACTTAGCTGGTTGGCGAACGTCCTGAACGTCAACACGAGGATGCGGCAGCGGCTGAACGTTCACAAGCGGCTGAAAGTCAACACGGGACTGCATCGAGTGAGGCTCTACGTCACGTGACTGACGTGACTTTGTAACGTCAACGTCAACAGGACGAGCAAAGGCTCGTTTGGGCGGCTGACGGCCAGGATCTCAATCAGCTAAACGGCGAGGATCATCGTGAACCTGCTCAGCAGTATACTCCTCCATAAGAGAGGCAAGCTTATTCTGCATATCTTGCAGTACAACCCATTTAGGATCAACGGGAGTGGGTGCGGGTCGAGACGATGGTAACGTCTGTGACTGCAAAACATTGCCTACACTAAGACTCTCGGAGCCTGTGTTACGCTTCTGTTTAGGCGGCGAGCAGTCTTCCGATGACTGCACAGGGTCAGAGCTGTCCCAATGGACCTGTCCTGAAGGGACTGACTTCCGCTTTAAGGGTCTCGAAACCTTGCTCCACGGTTTCTTACGCGAGAAGCCTTCGGATGACGAGGAGAAAACCGCCTCGCTCGTCTTATGGTAGGGGCGGTCTTGACGAGACACGCCCGAAACCATAGAGGGAACGTCTGTTCGTTGGTTAAAGCCTCTCGTCCCCATAAGTCCTACGACATTACTTCTCCCTGGTGCATGGGAGCTTGCAAGAGGTCTCGGACTAGGCGAACGACAGGCACGAACAGACGAACCCTCGGTCGCAACACTGATAACACTTTGCGCACTAATCACTTTATCCCCACGATTTTCTAATGTGGCACTCTGACACTTTAACTCTTTTACATCCGCCATGAGTTGATTACGGTCCGTAGCTAAAGATTCAACTCTCTCGCCCAAAGCTTGAATGGCACGTAACATATCCCGCATTGATGGTTCATGAGTGCTAGTAGAAGGTTCAGGCACAACTACTACAGGGGAAGGATTAGGTTCAGGGGCATGGGAGGAGGAAAATTCTAATGATCTAGAGGAACTTCTCCTCACCCTATCTCTCTCTAGCTTACGAGAATACTTATCATACTCTAGCCAGTCGAATTCCGAAAGTACCACGCACTCATCACACCGATCTCCTAATTGACAGGTTTTACCCCGACAATTAGAACACACAGTATGTGGGTCGAGAGAGGCCTTTGGAAGACGTTTGTTACAATCCCTAGCATTACATTTACGAAATTTAGGAATTGGAGAAGGGTCAGCCATTTTGAAAAGTCAAAGAAAGTCCAAAAAACAATCCAAAGTCATCAACAATAAAATCTATCCAAAAAAGAGTTCAAGAGTTTAAATTGAAGATAAAAACACCTGCACTGCGAAAGCTCAAAACCAAAAAGAAGTACTTCACCAAGACTGACGAAAAACTCCAGGTCAACAGCGAGTAATGGAATCAACTTGTCGACAAGACCGACAGAGAAGAACTGGAGCTGTTTACATGTATATGCGGTATCTGGCCGATAGTTGGCGCTGGTGGGCACACCCACAACCTTCATGGCGATCGCTCGCGAGTTTTTGTGTTTTTCTGTCGAGCCGTCGGAGACGTCAGCTATTATATATTCACCGGCTAAGTTTAATATTTAAAAATGTCTATCATTAACTTTGAAAATCCTGACAATAAAAAGTCGCTACTTCAGCTGTCTAGATATTAAACCAGATCAAAAGATTATTAATAATTGGGACTCTTGATTGTCACTAAGTAATAAATAATGCTTTTGTTTGTATAGTTACTTGGATGGACCATAATCATAGGCTGTTAGGATGTAATTTTTTGAACTTTTTTATTGCACAGTAAATTTTTTATCACATTGATAACTAAGGAAGACTGTCTCTTTATTTGTCTACCAAGGCATTGAAACTTAGGAAATCTTCTGGATTCATGGAACAACAAAAGGATCATTTGATCTGAAGCCAAGATTCCATCGAAATCTTTATATAAATAAAAATATAATAAAAAAAAATTTTGCCTGGCTTCCATATGACAGGTAATCATTTGAAAGAGTTTCAGCTTCTGAAAGTCTGCAACTTGCAACTTCCAGTGATACTTCTTTGCACAGACTGAAAGCTTAAGATGATTTTTTCTGAAACACTATACTGATATATATTCTTTCAATGACTTTTGCTAATAGATAATTTATGGAAGCCTTTTCCAGGAATTTTCATTTATAAAAGCCACAAGGCTTATTTGATTAATAAAACTTGAGATTTATCTAATAAAAATAAGATTTATTCCACCCTAACCCCACAAAAAAGTTTCCAATAAGATATTTTGATTCAAAAGGGTATTAAACATTTGTTGAAAGGGATACAAACAGTTTGTTTCAATACACTAGTAAGATGTTTCAATACAATTTCACATATTCTTTCGGTAGATCTTGGTGGAGTATTTGGAAATAAATCTAATATTCATGCTACCTTGAATTTTCTCCCTACAGAAATTGATGAAGGAAAACCTTTTGAAAATGGTGGTAATAAAACTTAATCAAACTGGAATCAAGGGCAGAGTCAGGTTAGCTGTCAAGTTGAAGTCATAATTGTGTTCCTAAAAAACAGGCTACCCTGAACTTAGGAGAGGTCAAAAGATTCAAGAATATTCTTTTTTTCAGAAGCTTTCGTTAGATATAAATAAATTGAACGATTGGTAAACTTATTTGAAACACAACATATGACTCAAGTTACAGCAAAGGTGGACATACATAGGTAAATATAACCACATACAACTTTATCCTCGACATACAGTACTCCAGTAATGTTGGGACATACAGTACTGTGATTGGCATTTTGTTTCTGAAGAAACAAAGTGTAAATCTAATGCTATAGTCAAAGAGAAATTTACCGAAGGGATAATAAGAATTTCTGTTATGCAGCCTTGGTAAGTGAATGCAACTACCCATGAAAAATGAAGTAAATGTATGATCTGCCTTTCAGTGGCATAAACAGCTGTCCATCCAAGAAACAATGTAAACAAAATGCTACTTCTTGATCTGAGTGACAGCAACCACGTATAGATTGTGTCACATAAAAAAAAAACATTTTATTAGATACATGGCATGCATGATGGATAACAATACTAATTTCTTTCAAAAAGAATGTCTAAACCTGATTAAAATCATCTTAAAAGTTTGGTTACTCTAACAAGGATTTGTTAGAATTTTAATGATACAAGAAGAGATAGGATACGGAATAAGGTAATTAGGGGTACCACAGGAGTTAGAAAACTATCAGATAAGATCCAAGAAAGTAGACTGAGGTGGTATGGTCATGTCATGAGAAGAGATGAACAGTATATTGGGAGGAGAGTGATGGAAATGGAGGTACAGGGAGCGAGAAGGAGAGGGAGACCAAAGCGAAGGTGGGTGGACTGTATCAAGGATGACCTTCGATCAAAGGGATTAACCGGTGATGTGTGGGACAGAGGTAGATGGAGAAAGCTGACCAGAAACATTCACCCCAAATAGAAGTGGGAAAAGATGTAGACAAAGAAGAAGAAGAAGAAAAAGAATAAACATCATCCAGCCACAATAAAGCTCAGACATCCTAATACTGTAATGCCTTTCTATGGATTTTTGCATAACACTTATCAAGCAAGGAGACTTTTGCAACCGCCATAAGAACTTGTTAAATGCTGTAACCAATCAAATGCCCATCTTACCTTTTTTATGCTGTCTTTAACACTGGCCTCTAATTGCACAAGCCACTTTTCTACCTGTCCTCTTGCTTTAGCTGTGCTGATGACCTGTGTCAGAGTGATGACCTCACCCTCGCTTGACCTGACAGCAACAACTTCAAGATCCTCACCAAAGTCCAGGGAGTTCACGCCTTCGAAACACTTCTTCAGGTGGGGTTGTACCCTGAGATTAGGTTTAAAATTATGATATAATTAGAAATGATGGTTTGAATATGGATATGTAAACAAGAATACTATGAAAACAATCACATCAGAAGCTTCCACAGTTATGACCCTTAGTGTATGTGAAAAAGTAAAATAGAAATACTGATGTCAAACAAAATACAACAATAAAAATCATCTAAACTGCTTAATATGTTTATAAAAACTATCCTTTTCTGAGAAAAGGAAATCTGAAGATACTAATTATAGCTAACTACATAAACATTACCTTCATATGCTTTTAAAATGAATTATCAATATCAGTTCCCTTTCTCACCTGCTAGGATCCTTGGTCTCACTGAGAATCTCCAAAAGCTCTTCATTGGAAAGGAAGAAGAATCTTGGGAAGTAAAGACGTTTCTTCTCTAAATATTCATTGAGTCCTCTCTGGATTAGTTCCAATAACTCTGAAGACTTCCGAAGTCTTTCCAGAATTTTGTCTACTTCGAGGATGGACAAAACACGTGTGTTTTGTCGGACGCTCTTCATGATGTCCTTCCATGTCTTATCCACTGTATTGAATCTGAAAGGATTTACAGGAGTTAGAAGGAGGATTGGAAGAGTTCGCCTATGTCTGATGAAGACTAAAAGATTAGGGCTATTTAAAGTTGCTAGTATTTTCTAAGTTATAGTTCAGGGTGGAACTTCACTTAACCCACTTATAAAGCATGACCTTAATTATCAATGTCACAAAACTGGAAAATCTTGAATCAATCTACCAATCAGGATAAGAAAGATGGGAACTGCCAAATTTTTAAAATCTGGGAACAGTGAAAGTCAATGAAAAGATAAACAGATTGAAAATTAAATATATATTCACTCTCCTCTCTACCTAAGTTATTTGAAAATCTACTTTGGACAAATGAAATAAAACAGAAACTAAAACTTCTCGTCACTTCATTATCTTATTACCTGCGCCCTTCTTCAGGCATCTGAGCCATGATATCTGGTGACCCAAAGATTGGTTCCAGGTACATCCAGGTTGCTTGAACTCTAAGCCATTCATCCAAGACCTCCTGGAGCTGGGCCAGTGTTGTTTCCCAGGCAGCCTGTACAGGGTGAGATAGACTTTAGGTATTTAAAAAATCAAGAGCTTGGGATAATCATTTCCAGTGTTTCATGTAAAAACAAATCACCTGTGGGAATAAATGTAGTAATTCGTTGTTATCAGTAACTTCCTGTTAAAATTCAGTGACTACCAGTGGATATTTAGTTATTTTCATTTTGTTAAATGAGAAGTAACTCAGTTTTGTGAATACTTTTCCTCTTATATAATTAAATTTTACCAATATCAATACATGAAAAACTGCTGAGACCCATTGAATTTAAACCAGCACTGAAAAATGCATCTAAATAAGTTACTGCATCCAAAGTATCTATGTTTTGCCTTGGATTGTTTTTCATTGTTGGGATTCCTAAGGAGAAAATCTGTAGCAAAAACATGAAAATGTATCAGCTACTTCAATTACTTCTACTACTGTATCTGAAAACATAATAAAACTGGGTTTTCACTGACTAATAGTCATTATTTAGACGTTACCTACCACTTCCTGTTCAATAGGTTTAATAAATGGCGATGACCTCATGGACTGTGTCTTGACAATGTGATCATCAAGAAGGAACTGAATATCTTCAACGCCAATCAGCACCCAGGTGTCTGTCTCTCGATGAGGTTTCAACACCAAGTCCATCTCTTGCCATTCATTCTGGAGAGGACAAAAAGATGTCGAAGAAATGTCTTGCACGAAAATTTCTTGTCATTAAGTACATTTATAATCGGCCCATTACCAAATCCTTCCAAGTAAACTTAAAATTGAGTATTAGGAAAATAAGAATTTATTAATTAAATGTAAATAATAAAATCCACTATTGAGAAGACACCCAATGGGTGCTCACGCGAGGGTAGTAACCTCTGCATTCCATGCTTTTAGCTTTCTCTAGTATATTTGGAAGGATTTATATCAGAAAAGTGAGAAGAAGGACCCTTTTCACCGGGCGTCACAGGTATCTCCCCAGAAATAGATTTTTCCTTTGTCAAAATCCCTTAATTAAATGTAAATAATAAAATCAGCTATTGAGAAGACAGTTTAGGAATGCTAGAAATTATAGATGTTAATTAAGGGACCATGGAAAAATCTATCACAGGTAAGAAATCAAGATAATGACAGAAAATCTGATGGTTGCTAAAGCCCACAAAAACCTTCCTCCTAATAAAGAAAAAACAAAATTCTTAAAAAGCCTCTTCATTTAACTGGGCAGACATGCACCCTCACAGATAAAACCTTCATATTCTTCTACTGCTTAACATTTTCCAATTATGTAGTGACATTTAAGATTATATTCTTATAACATTTAATGTTTACGGTAGATAATAAATAACAATACAGTATACCCATCATGGTTGGGAAATCTAATTGGAAATGTCTCTGATATGCAATCCATGGGGTAGGAATTTGAGCCTTGTTTCCGGTAGAGAGAAGCCTTTAAGTCTACGCAACTGAATCGGCGGAACTTCAAAAGTTCATACTTACAGTGAATCTTTTTGTGTTGAACAGACGAACATAAGTCTCCTTTTAGTTTATATATGACAGATCTATCTTACCGTTTTTACTGATCTTAAGAAAAGTTATATTTTTCATTTAATGCTTTTCATATAGTTTATTTATTTTCTTATTTCCTCTCCTCACTCTGCTATTTTTCATTGTTGGAGCCCTTGGACTTATGGTATCCTGCATTTCAAACCCAGGTTGTAGCTTAGCTAATAATAATAATAATAATAATAATAATAATAATAATAATAATAATAATAATAATAATAATAATAATAATAATAATAATAACAATAATAATAATGATAATAACATACATGGTCAGCATCTAGGACATTGTGCTATCCCTTACCTCTATTATTCATGAGCAACCTTTAAACAAACACTCAAATTCTATTGATCATACCTTCATCTTTTCAAGATTCCTTTCGAAGACGTGCTCCTTAGAGGCTGCTTCTGACACTGATTCAAACTTTGTTAGATAATCTTCAAGATTGGAGTCAATAAGCCTTTGAAGGGTTGTTGTGGCATCAGCCCTATGAAGATGAGAAAAATGGAAATATAAAATACAATACAAAATATTTGGTATGCAATATGTATCCTATTATTTAGGAACACTTTCATGAAAACCTTGACTTGGAATGAATAAGAAGCAAACTGTAGTTCTTGATTACGTTCAGTACACAAAATATGTTTTCACTTAACATTAACATATCATTATAAATTCAAGCTGATATCTACCTCATGGTAATTCTTTAGGCAAACTGATCTAAGGGGTTGAATAACAAATACCGCAAAGATCTTAGTTAACCTAACAAGATTGGATGTTTATAATTTAGATTAAAAATCACAGATAAATAGACATTAGGAGGTAATGAATAGTTCCACTAGAGATCTTAGGCAAGCTGACCTAAGAACTGAAGAGATCTTATGCAGTAGACATGAGAGGTAATTCTACAGATTCTTCCAAATTTTAAGACAAAGTGCAGAGGTTATCCAACCTTGCAGTTCTTGAACAAACTGACCTGAGAGGATATATAGCAGTTATTTAACAGATCTTATGTTAACTGACCTGAGAGGATATCCAACAACCTCTGAAATCTTCTCCCAATGTCTCTCTTTCAGTCCTGGATTACCAAGTGTCTGGACCAAAGGCAAGTTTTCACGGAAACTTTCGATCCGTTGTCGAACCTATAAGGGGAAGGAAGTTCTAATAACTATATCAAAACTCAATCAAATATGTTGGGGTCTGGAAACTTTATGGAGCAACAGCCTTTCCAGTTTAGAAAATAAAGTTGGAATGAACAAATTATTACTTTTAAATGTGCACCTATTAAAGGAAATATGCACAAAGCTGCCTGCTTTCATAACAAAGCTATACATTAACTAATTTTTTTTTACATAGTAAGACAGGCATGAAAAATAAAAAAGGTTTCTAATGAAATAAAATTTTTCTTATAGTATACAGTAACATATTGTTACAAAACATGGCTCAAGCATTACTTACAGCAATAACAAGGTTCTTAGCTGCTGGAATGTCTCCCAGACCTTTCTCTAGTTTATAAACTATTCTCCAAGTGCCAGCAACCTCCTGAGCTATGACATCAGGGTCGTGGGTACCCACTGGAGAGTGAAGCCATTCTTCCAAGCGGTCAGACCATTCACAGCCTACTTCGTAGAGTTTCAGGAAAGGAGCCAGACGGTCTGATATCTGAAAATAGTATCTCGAGTCAATTTAGTATTTGAGATTGGAGGTTTCTGAGATGGGTTCATTAGTGGGATAAGTAAAGTTAATGCCATCTTTATAATATAACAGTTATAGAAAAAATAGCTGGAAAATAATTAGAAGTTCTTCTGCATATTTTTAAATCTAGAGGAGTGTAGTTTTATGGTGTTGAAGATATAGGAAAGCACTCATAAAATGGATTAGGCTGATTAAAATCATGTAAGAGAGAGAGAGAGAGAGAGAGAGAGAGAGAGAGAGAGAGAGAGAGAGAGAGAGAGAGAGAGAGAGAGAGAGAGGGAGAGAGAGATGAATATTTACGAATGAATAATAAAAAAATAGCAATGATTAAACAGATAGAAAACAAGGGAGAATTGCCTGCTTCCTCAAAGGATAATGCGTTGAATTCCAAGAAAGGGCTTCTTCTTCTTTGTTGATCTGGTCAGTATAATTAGCTGCATGATCCAGACGAGCGTGGAGGGCCTTTGCTCGACGGAGGTACTCGTGAATTTCATTATGGTCTCCAAGGGTCTGGAAGTCTTCCAGCTGCACAGCATATTCGGCCAGTTCTTCCTGGAACTTCTCTCTTCTTTCCTGAATGCATTGGAAAAAGATATTCTGCATTAGTCATAAATGGATTAAGATTGATATCAATAGTTATGAATGTTGAAATTATCTGAGATATTGGGAAACTTAGAAACAGTTACAGTATATAAATATAATAAAATGATGATGGATTCTAGAAAAATTCTTATAAGTTTGTTTGATACGTCAACTTTTTCATCAATATTCATTACCGTAAAACTAATGTATCTTTAAACAGGTTAAAATTCTCGTCCTCCTCACTTTGAGATTTGCTTCGTATTCCGCTCTTTTCTCAGTGATGATCTGAAGGTGAAGACGAAAAACTTCAGGAAGTCTGATGAACCAAGCAAGGGGCTGGACAGCGTCGTTACACTCCTCTGAGCTGAGAGACATATTCTCTGCCAAAAACTACAGAGAGAGAGAGAGAGAGAGAGAGAGAGAGAGAGAGAGAGAGAGAGAGAGAGAGAGAGAGAGAGAGAGAGAGAGAGAGAGAGAGAAGAAAAAACTTGAATTACATTGCAGTTAACATGGGTAACGCTTAAGCCTCAAATTTTCCAGGATTCAGAAGTGTGAATGCAAATTTTTCAAATGTATTGCCAGAAAAGAGAGGCTAATTCATGGTTTGCTGAATGCAAAAAGAAAATTGATAGTCAACTGGTTAGCTCTCTCCAAAACGAGAAGTTATTTCAAAGTAAACTAAGTCTAAAACAGTGAGGGGTTAATTTATAATTTACCTTTCCTAGAAATGAGGCCAATTCATGGTTTGCCTTACATAAAAGTGAGGGAAATTCATGATTTGTTTTTTCCAAAAGGAGAGGTCATAAACTGAATTTATTCATGGCTTGTTTTTCATGGCTCCCATTACCCCAAAAAGGAAATAAGTTAATTTGCTACTCCCATTAATGTCTCCCATTGGGCAACCTCCCCCCCCCCCCCCGCGCCAAAAATAAAAAACAAATCAATTCCTGGTTATCAACTAACTCCAAAAATACAAAGGCAATTCATGGTTTTAATACCCCAAAAAGAGAATACCAAATTCCTTGTTCCCATTACCCAAGAAAGAGACAAGTCTAATTTATGGTTCCACTGACCCCAAAAAAGAGACAAACCAATGGTTCCACTGCCCCCAAAAAAGACAAGTTAACTTATAGTTCCATCATCCAAAATGCGACAAGTAAATTCATGGTTCCTATTGCCCTGAAAATATAAAAGTTAAATGCTACTTTATATTACCCCAAAAGATTCACATCCCAAAAAGATAAAGGTTGCTTCAGGGTTCTCACCTGAAGCTGAGTATGAAGGCCCCAGACGCGGTCTTCCAACAATTGGAGCTGATTCTCCATGACGTCTTCCATGTAAGCTTTGTGCTCCATGAGCTCCAACGTATCTCCAGGTGTGCTCAGAGCTCTCTCGGTAATTACCTTAAGCTCATTGCATAATCTGGAAAATTGAGAAGATAGAATTGAGTTTAATCTCTCATATATCATAAAATGATGGCTAATTGAAGATTGGTACATAGCAGTAGATTAGATAAGCATTTAAATGAGTATAAAATAGTAGCTATTAATCAATAAACGAGATAATAAATTAAATAGTAAATAAACTAATATATAAAGAAATAAGTGAAATAATAAAAGAAGGATATATAAACAAATTAATAAGTAAATAAATGAATGAATAAATAAATGAATAGATCAATCAATATGCAAATATATGAATGGATAAGTGAACAAATAAATAGGCAAATAAATCTATACATAAATAACTAGATAATTAGTGAATTAACAAATAAATAAAGACGCTCGTTACGTTTCAGCAGTTGTGCAATACTGATGATGGAGATGCATCAGCATCTCCCTCCGGAGGTTTGTCACTCTCTTAACGAGGGCAGCGACTAGGGCTTCGCAGTGAACCTCGTAAGGGCCCAACTCCACCGCCTGAAGAAGGATAGTTGTTATGAGGGGAGGAATAAAATGTACAATATGTATCGTAATTTTGTCATTTCTTATGATTGAGTAGTTTGAAATCGGAGGAACTTCAGTGTGTCTTTTGAGTAAAATATATTAATTTTGGGCATTGTGGTTTTGTTAAGGCATAAAAATGCATGAATATAAACAGATGCAAATGCACAGATTATATCTTCAATGAATGTAATGTAAATAAAAACCTGACAAGCGGTGTTTATTTTTCAGTTACTCTATAACTACAACAGCAATTGGGCTACAAGTGAAGAAGTAAATGAAAAAAATGTAAAGGCATAGATGGTCCATTACTTGTTCAGAAGAATGCAGAATATCGGCTCTAAGTTCGGTAAATTCGACCAGTTTCTGCACATAGGCGTCAAAAGGATGGTCCCCAGCCATGAACTCTTGAACATCTTCTTCAGCCTAGAAATAGGAATGGAGGTTCAGTTGCAATTATGATAACATATGTTAAACAAGGTAATATGATACTCCTGTTATTGTCATTACTTACGAAGACATAATCAAATTTTTGTCAAATATTTCTGGAATATATAACACAGCACCTGTGTGAAAAGTTTAACAGTTCATGGTTTTTTATACAAATATAAATATACTGTACATATATTCTGTATATATATATATATATATATATATATATATATATATATATATATATATATATATATATATATATATATATATATATATATATATATATATACACACATATATATATATATATATATATATATATATATATATATATATATATACATATACATATATATGAATGTGTGTTTGTGGTGTATGTATACGTGTATGTAGACACACATACATACACACAGTGATATTTTTTCTTGAGCCACCTCCTGATAGGGGAGGAGACTTCATGCTGTGAAAAATCAATATGAATAGTACGTACATATGTGTGTATGCATATATGTAATCATTCATTCATAAGTATTATCCTACCCTTTATCTTAAATGAGCTGCAGCACTGTAATATTCAGCAAGAAGAAAGAAACATACAAAGTCTTCTTCAGCTCATATTAAAATTTCACAACAGGTACATAACGTAATGACATAACTAGAGTTACTCACTTTGCCACTGATGAGATCATTGTATTTGTGGTAGTGGGTGGCATGGTGGAGGGGAGGCACGTTCGAGTTGGAGATCTCTTTCAGAACCTGCTCTTTTAAGCACTTCACCACAGAATCTTGGATGACTGGCTGGAAAGAAGTAAATATTGCACTAAAACATTTATCTTTCAATTCATATATATTCCTGTTTATATACATACAATATACTTACTATATATATATATATATATATATATATATATATATATATATATATATATATATATATGCATGTCTGTGTGTGTTTATACATATAAATATATATGAATAAATATCATTTACATATAGTTACATGGAGAGAGAGAATCAAAACTCTCTTTATATTCCCCACCAGTTATCACTCCAAACTTTATAACAATGTTTTTTTGTGATCCTGCAAGTAGACATATCCCTTTAAAAAGCAAGTTTTATGATTTGATAAATAAAGAAAATGGCTCACTAATTCCCACACTAGATTTGAATAGGTGAAAATAATATTCAACTGAATAACCCTCAAGTTGGTAATCCCTTGGTTTAGGTAACCACAATCAAAACCCAACAGCTCACCGATATATTCCCCTGTCGGCCCTCCCACTCTGCGAAAAGCTTGGTCTCCAGGCGCGGGACAGACATGCTTAACTTGATGATCTTGCTGTACAAGGCAATGAGGGAACTCTCCACTTCCTGGAATGTTGGTTTGAACACCACCTGTTCAACACAAGAAAGAATTACAACAGAATTACTGTACGTACTCTGAAATGACAAAAATGCTAACTCTAAAATGGACAAATTTTAAATGGGATATTTTCTGGATTGGAAAATCAAGGCAAAATCTATCACATACCGAAAAATGTATAGAAGGTAATTGATTTGGGGTTTGGGAGAATGTTGATAAATCAGCATGACTATTATAGGCCAACCTTGGTTATTCTATTATTTTTATGACTTTGGAAATTTAAACAAAGCTATTAGCATACATTCTGATAACATCACAACAAAACAATTAAATAAGCCACTAATAAAATGTTAATGAATCTACTAAATTGTAATAAAAAGATTATAAATATACTAAGCTCTTGACCTTAAAATAGGTTAGCAAATCCAATTTTTCCTGGCTGATCAATGCCGATGCACATTTTATATCCGATGTAAACAAATCTTGATTGATTAATAATTTTCTTCCTAAGCAAATCTTGATTGAACAATAATTTTCTTGCTAAGTAAATCTTGATAAACCTATAAATTTCTTGCTAAGGAAATCTTGATAAAAGTATTGTCCTCTGATCTAAGTAAATAATGAATCTATAATTTTCTTGCTGTGCAAACCTTGATGATTCTATAATTTCATTGCTAGACAGATCTTGATAAATCTATAATTCTATTGCTAAGCAAAACTTGATAAATCTATAAATATCTTGCTAGGTAAATCTCGATATAACTTATAATCTGATCTAAGCAAATCTGATAAATCTGTAATTTTCTTGCTAAGCAAATCTTTATAAATCTATAATTTCCTTCCAAAACAAATTTTGATAAATCTATAATTAGCTGACCAAAGCAAATCCAGGTAAATCGATCATCCTCTGATCTAAACAAAAGTTGATATACCAATTAAGCTCAAGTCAAATCCATTAGCATTGGCTAAAACGATTTTGAAAAATCTACTAAACTCTTTAAAGACTTTTACCCTGCTCTAACCCTTGAGCTTGTAGTATTCTGCTTTTCAAGCCTGAGTTGTTTGTAACTTGCCTAATAATAATAATAATAATAATAATAATAATAATAATAATAATAATAATAATAATAACGTCTTACGTTCTTCCCCGAGAGGAGCAGGTGAAGCTTCAAGAGCATTGGTTTCTTGGGATGCCCGCTGGAACCTGGAGGTGGAGCAACGACCTCCTCACTCTCCTCACCCTCATCTCCTTTTTTTGATCTGTTGGTATCTGACCCAGCATCTGCAAGTGATTCTCCCAGTCCTTCGTCAGTAGTACTGGTTTCTTCACTGCCCTTTGCACAAACAGATATGGGACGTGCGCCTGCTACAGGTATTCGACCTGTGGAGGAGGAATTTTACCTGTATGATTTTTATTTTAAATTTTGTAAGGGAGACAAATTGGCAAAAAGACTAAAAGAAGAAATAAAATACAAATGGTTCTTTCTACTGGGGAAGACACATGCATCTATATACAGTGTATATATATATATATATATATATATATATATATATATATATATAGATATATATATAGATATATATATGCATATATATATATATATATATATATATATATATATATATACATATATATATCTATATATATATATATATATATATATATACATATATATATATATATATATATATATATATATATATATATATATATATATATACATATATATATATATATATATATATATATATATATATATATATATATTTATATATATATATATATATATACAGTATATATATATATATATATATATATATATATATATATATATATATATACAGTATATATATATATATATATATATATATATATATATATATATATATATATATACAGTATACATAGGAAAGAGAATAGGTGCTGTCTGACATGAATGCAATCATAGACGAATAGAGTTTATGTTTAGAAGAATTTTTAATTTGGAGGAGAGAAAAGAGGCAGATTTGAATACTGCATGTCTTAAAAGGGTTAACTTAAAAATTAGAATAGTTGTGACAGTGACTGCTGAAGATGTATTAAAGGTAATTAAGACATTGAATACCATAGGCCAAGACACAAATAAAGATTGGAAAAATGGAGCTTTGAAATACCGTGGTTAAAGTAATGATCTGATCATTAGACCTTATTTCAAAATGAAGGAAAATAATACACATCAAACCTAACAAAGTTCTGGTATGAGTCAAGAGGTTCTTAGAAGAAATGCTCAAAATGACAGTAAAATTGGTTCTCTTTGGGAATAGAAAGCTTGGCTCGCTTCTCGAAACAATTCATGTGGTGAAATAGGAATGGTTATAACACTTTTCTGGCAATATTTGTTTACGCATTGAAGGCGAGTACTATTTACTTTAATAATTTATCTCATCATATTAGTGTAGTTTCTTATTCTTTAGAGTAGAGATATTAATAACCAAAATATGAATGATATTGGTAGAAACAAGAAACGGATTTTGAGCGAAGCGAAAAATCTATTTTTGGGTGAGATAGCCATGGCGTCCTGATGGAAGGTTCCTTTTTGGTAGCTTCCTTGGGTATAAGACTACTAAGATATTCCCAGAGAATTTAACCACAGGTTATCACAGAATTCTAACTTCTGGAGCGAGTATCTCAAAGGTTTCCCTTTAAGACATCGTATATCAACAGGGGACGCATGTCTGAACGCGCCACATAGCTATCTTCACCCCGAACAGAGTTAATGCTTCGGTGTGTAAGGGCTGAGAATAGCTGGGAGCCGCTCCACAGCCAATCTCACTCGTGGCTACTACTGATACTCGAGACGTAAACAAACGGACGCCATTGCTCAAATGACGTCACGCCCGTCTTCATCCTGAAGCCAGTTGCTGCCCATCACCATGATACAGTAGCACAGGGTGGGAACAAAAAACTGGACGAAGTAGTAGGGAGGGTCCATCAGGACGCCATGGCTATCTCACCCAAAAATAGATTTTTCGCTTCGCTCAAAATCCGTTTTTTGGGCTCAAGCCATGGCGTCCTGATGGAAGAGTACCAGAGAATCAATGTATCGTGGTAGATTTTCCCCTAGTAGTAAGTGCCAAGGCATTGACAAAACAGCATAGTAATCTTTGATAAAGAACCATAGGGAAGAAGTATCCTGCCCCCCTTGGCAGTGAAGTTCCCATGGGCTATGCCGACGTCAAAGTGGTATTGAAGGGCTATTCATCCTGATAGAAGAACTTGAAGAACTTAGAGATGAAGCTGAATGTTTGGTATTTGTATAGGAACATTCTGAAATTAAACCAGTGGTGGTTGGGCACTGTGTATTGAGTTCATCTCCCGGGTATCAAAAGTAAGTATTCGTGTTGGAACCTTACATAATCAGAGTGAATATAATTTAAGATTAAGCATCTTAATTTCTTCATAACCATAAGGAAAAGGGGGAATAAATAAAACTATGACAGGTATGTATTTCATAGTAAGTAGGAGCTGATTGAGACGCACAAGTAATAAAATAGAAATTTTATTTCACAAATGCAGAAATTGATTAATTTACAGCAATAAGTAAAGATCATTTACAGTAATTATAATGTACATAGAAATAAAGGCTTGCTCTTGAATCTGAAAAGGAATTTCAAGATTATTAGTAGGTACTCGTTCTCGAGGAACGCAAGTCTTTGATTAAAAACACATCATGCTCAGGGCATGCGGCACTTGTGTGACACTATGACATTTTACCTGGGATAAGAACAGTTATAAAAGCACTAAGTGTTTTTCGACATCACTATGAATCGCTCGAGGGTCAACATAGGCACCCGAAGAGTTAGAGTCCCAAGTAACTCACTGTTCTACGCAGAGTTAGGTGCAGGTTTCATAACACTACCTGCGGCTACCACAAAATGTTTGACTTCGTGCACTTGTTTCGCATAATGTTTAAAGAAAACTCGCGAGGACTTCCAGCCCGTGAAGTTTTTAAGGCTTTCAAAGTCCATGCTCTGAAAGAAATTCAGAGATGAAGCCACTTTTCTAGGATCATGACCAGCGGGTGTACTGTACGGATCCGCTCTGCGAATGAAGTAGGTGATTTTCGCTCTTAATTGTTTCAGTGACAGGTCGCTGCCCGATGTTTCTCCTTTGAAGAGTTGGCCTCCACCAAAGTTTGAAGTTCTGCGAAGATAGACCTTGAGGCTCTCTACTGGACATAGAGAGGCATCCTCCTTCAGGGGGCATATTCTCCAAGGGCCCCATCTTTTGGTGGGTAATTCATTTTTGGCGAGAAACGTCGGATCAGGGGAGAGGGTAACTTCTCCTGTATCGGTAAACAGGATGTGTCCTTCTTCTCTTGATAATGCCACTATTTCGCTGACTCGAGCTCCTGAAGCGAGAGCAAATAGAAATATAACTTTCTGAGTCAGATCCTTGAGAGGGCATGAATCATTGTCCAAGTTGGAGGCGAAATGGAGTACCTTGTCTAGTGACCAGGAGATCGGTTTCGGTGGGGGTGCTGGGCGTAGACGAGCACATGCTTTCGGTAGTTTGTTGAAGATGTCGTTGGACAGATCAATTTGGAAAGCATATAGAATTGGTCTAGTCAAGGCTGATTTGCAGGTTGATATCGTATTGGCTGCTAATCCCTGTCCATGAAGGTGAATAAAGAAGGACATGCAGAAATCAATCGTGATTTCTTTAGGATTTTTTGTCTTGACAAAGGAGACCCATTTCCTCCAGGATGATTCATATTGCCGTCTCGTGGATTCGGTCTTGTATTCCTCTAGGAAGTCCAGACTTTTCTTCGAGATCCCAAACCTCTTCTTTGCGGCTAGGGAGAGAAAATCATGAGATGAAGGTCCTTGATTTTCGATGATGAAGCGAAGACAGTCGACTTCTGTACTTGTTGAGAGAGAACTGGGCCCGGGAGAGGGATCAGCTTGGGCTGTAGCTCCAGGACCAGGGGGTACCGGTTGCTCCGGGGCCACTTGGGAGCCACTAGGGCCGCTGTCCCTTTGAAGGTTCTCAGTTTGGAGAGGACTTTCAACAGAAGGTTGGTGGGGGGGAACAGGTAGATCTTGGACCATCTGTTCCAGTCCAGTGACATGGCATCCACTGCTTCTGCTTTGGGGTCCTCGTACGGGGCCACATACAGAGGAAGTTGATTGTTGTCGCTCGTTGCAAAGAGATCTATCTGAAGTTCTGGGACTTGGTGAGAGATGAAGGAGAACGATCTTGCGTCTAGAGACCATTCCGACTCTATCGGGTTTGTCCGAGATAGAGCATCCGCTGTCACGTTGCGGAATCCTTGTAGGTGAACTGCAGACAGGTGCCACTTCTTCTTCTCTGCCAGACGGAAGATTGGGAGAAGCACCTGATTTATCTGGGGCGATCTTGAGCCTTGGCGATTGAGACAACGAACTACCACCGAGTTGTCTAGGGTTAGACGGATGTGGATCGAGGGCGGCGGGGATAACTTCTTCAGTGTTAGAAGGACCGCCATGGCCTCCAAGATGTTTATGTGGAACGTCTTGAACAGGGGAGACCAGGTGCCTTGAGCCTGTTTTTGGTGGGAGTGACCTCCCCAACCTTCCAGTGAAGCATCCTTGTGGATGTTGAGTGATGGAGGAGGGTGTTGGAGAGGAATGGACCTTTTCAGGGCCTTTTCTTCCGACCACGGCTTTAGGAGACGTCGCAGTCTGTTTGGAAGCCGTCTCTTAAGGTCTCTTCGAGCGATGGATGACGAACGTCTCCAGACTCCCGCGGCATCCTTTAGCTGTGCACGAAGCACTGGGTTTGTCACTGAGGCGAACTGTAGAGAGCCTAGAACTCGTTCCTGCTGTCGTCTTGAAATGCGTTTGGATTTCAGTAGTCGCTTGACAGACCCTGCTATTTCCTTCCTTTTCTTCTGGGGGATGGAAAGGCGGTGTGACTGAAGGTTCCAGTGGATTCCCAACCACTGAAACTTCTGAGCTGGAGAGAGGCGAGATTTTTTCTCGTTGATCTTGAATCCCAGGTGTTCTAGGTACTGGGTAACTTCGTTGCAAGATTTTGCACAATCTTCGGGCGATGGAGCCCATACTAGCCAGTCGTCGAGGTAGGCCATCACCTGGACGTTTCGTAAGCGGAGTTGTTGTACTATGGCATCCGCCAGTTTTGTGAAGATCCGAGGGGCCACGTTGAGGCCGAAGGGCATGGCCCGGAAGGCGTAGCTTTTCCTTTGGAGTCGAAATCCTAGGTAGGAGGAAGCGTGATGGTTCATTGGAACATGCCAGTAGGCATCCGCCAGGTCTATGGAGACCGTGTAGGAACCTCGAGGTAGAAGGGTCCTTATTTGTTGAAGCGTCAGCATCTTGAATTTGTCGTTCGCTATGAACTTGTTGAGGGGGGATAAGTCCAGAATGACTCTGAGTTTGTCTGAGTCCTTCTTGGGGACACAAAACAGTCTCCCTTGGAACCTGGTGGACTTTACCTTCCTTATCACCTTCTTGTTCAAGAGGTCTAGAACATATTCTTCCAGAAGGGGGGTTGATTGTTGGAAGAATTGCTGGAAGATTGGGGGTGGTTGAGTCCAACTCCAGCCTAGACCCTTCTTGACGATGCTGTGCGTCCAGGGATCGAAGGTCCAACGATCCTGGAATTGGCGGAGTCTTCCTCCCACCGGAAGCACTTCATTGCTTCTGGTGTCCCGAGGGCTTGCTGCCTCGGCCGCTAGCTCCCTTTCCTCCTCTACCTCTGGAGGGACGGCGAGAGGCGTCTTTGCTTGCACCCCTGAATGAGCCTCTACCTTTGGCACGAAAGGTAGTTGACTGTTGCTCGAAGGCAGGGGTGAGGACCGGTGACTGTGACAACACCGGTTGGGGGACCAATTGAAAGGTCTGTTGTGGTTGGGCAACCACTTGGGAGGTAGCGGGTCCCGGAAACTGACGTCTTTGTTGACGTTGCTGGGGTTTTTGCTTTTGGGATTTCCTCTTAGGTTGAGGTCCGTCGTCCTGAGAGGGTTTCCTTTTTCTGGACATGCCCCACTTGTGGAGAAGGTTCCTATTCTCCGTGGCGGCTCTGTCAGTGATTTCCTTCACAAGGTCAGAAGGAAAGAGGTGTTTTCCCCAGATGTTGGAGGAAATCAGCCTCCGGGGTTCGTGTTTCACGGTGGCACCAGCAAACACGAATTCACGACAGGCTCTTCGAGCCTTTATGAAGTGGTACAAGTCCTTCATTACAGTCAACAAGTGGGATTTGGAGAGTACCATGTAGTGGTCTGGTACTCTGGTGTCACAGGCCATAACTTCGAGTTGGACTTGATGAGATAGGGATGCTGCAAGCCTCTCCTTCGTATCTTGTTCCCGACGAAGGAGGTGATCGTTGAGCTTAGGGAGGTCTTCATTAAACTGATGTCCGGCGACGTCAGGATCGAGCCTTCCCACGACGAAAGTATGTTGGACATCTTTCCAGTGTCGAGCGTCAGGGGGGGTCACTATGGAGAAGGGTCTGCACTCCTCCAATGCAGGGCAGGGTTTCCCTTCATCCGCAGCTTTAAGGCATGCAGCTAAGGCCTTTTCCAGGAATGGAAGAACCGCAGTTTCAGGTGCGACGTGAGTAGGGTGCTTCTTGCTCAGGGCCGGAAGCTTAGAGCAGGTAAAGCCTCTACTCTTGAATGCGGCGGCTAGCATAGCCTGGGCCTTTGCGAGATCGAACACTATCTCTTCCTTAGGTTCGGTCTCTTCCTTCGAGGCAGGTTCGGAACGAAGACGGACGTAACAGTCCGGGTAGGCCTCAAAGTTTGGGAAGAACTCCACGTCTTCCAAAGGGACCGTGCCGATCTTATCACTGACGAAGATCCTGCCGGTCGCAATAACCATATGCTCAGCATACCTCCACGGGTTGGCATGTGAGCAAGCGGGGAGATCCTTAACCGAAATCCTCTTCGGTTCTCTGGATCCTATCATGGACCTGATGGACTCCTGGTTCTCCTTCAACCTGTCGTCCATGACGGCTCTAATCAGTCGGATCAATTCTTGAGTTGAAGAAGAGGGATCGGGGTCGAGGAGGTAGACGGAATAGACACTTCCGTCGGTGTAGGAGTAGGAGGGGGGATGGACGGAGGAGCGACCTCTTGCTCCGACTCGGCGTATTCCACCTTGTCTTCGTCATCTTCGGCTCCTTGAGCCATAAGCGTTTTCTCCGTGTCTTCCGAGACATCCGAAATCTGTTCGTCATCTTCGGAATCCAAACGGCACTCGTGCATGGACTGAGCCATGACTACATCAGGTTCCACCGTAATTTGGACAGTGGGGATCACGTCTTTGGGTACCACTGAATCAGGGGAGGCCTTAGGGAACAAAAGTGACCTCAATTCTTCGGTGGCCAGGTAAGGTCCGGTAGCATTTTTCTGGAAGCCACGCACCCACTTGCGTAGCTTTTCACGAGAAATGTCTCTGATCTCCGCTGAGGGAGGGTTATGGAAGGCTTCAACTAGGTGAGCCTGACAGACCGTACAGTTCAGTGGATTCCAAAACTTCAAATCCCCTTTCTTGTCTGCACAAGGGGCGTGAGTCCTGCAAGCCGTATGCCCGTAAAACTGCGGGCGTTTCACAGCGCAGAAGGCGAAATCACACTTCATCTGCTCCTCCTGTGGAAGAAAGAGAAAATGAGTATGGGGGAGTCATAAGAATGGCTCTTAACTAAGTTAATATTAATTATTAATTTTAACTTAAGGAAGGGTGTGATGCATAGAGATTGAAATAGTAAAGGAGAACATACTCCATGCATCTCGCCCGGCTGGTTACCATAAGCTTGGTCCTTGGATAATCCGAGTGATCGAAGGCACCGGATATAATTCCTTAGAGTTCCATAGTATATTGGAATTCCGTGGAAAAAACCCAAGGGCAAGATTGGGACCGAGATCATTCGGTCCCAAGCTAGGGGCTAGAAGGCCTCCTTTTAAGGTAACTGCTTCTGGCAACCAGCCGCGCTAAGATGCACGCAGTATGCTGGAATTAGAAGAATGCAAAGAGACAGCATGATCACTAACAGAACAGTACCAAGGTACTGATCTTAATAGTAGAAACAGTCTATCTGTTTGCGGTATAGGGCTATCATTGTCATATGATAGCTAAAAGAAGGGGGTGCAAGTATTCTTGACGCGTCCGGGGGTATCCGGCAAGCCGCCGGCATGCCGGAGTTCGCTCCAGCAGAGATTCTGGCATTAGGACAGACAATGTTTAAAGTCAGTCATATACCAGGTTGGCGGCCGCCGGTACAGCGGCGGCACGCCGGCAGGGGAGCGGCGGCTCCGGCAGTCGGAGGATGCCGGATTGGTGACTGGGATAAGGATGGTTAAAGCGGTACCGGGTTGCCGGCAGTAGATGCCGGCACCCCGGCGGCCGACCGGCGAGCGGACGACAAGCTAGGAGGAGGAGAGCCACCGGTAGTAGCCGGCGGCAGCCGGCAGTCCCTCGGTACACGGGGGGCTGGCGGCAAGGTTAGGGAGAGTCACCAAGGTAGGAGGCAGGTATTGCCGACAATAGAGGCGGCAAGAGACCGGCACCCGGATAGGGAGAGAGACAGGGGGGAGGGAAGGAATGCAGGAAGTTCCGTCATGGACTCCGAACATCCCCCCCTCCCCTGAGAGGGTGTACCCATGATAGAGGCAGGCTCTAACATCCAGGAGCAGGGGTCACTGAGGACCGGGAGCAAGGTAGCCCAAGGGAGGGCTAGGGGACACCCAACAAAAGGGGGGGGAGACTCCCATATGCAGAACTATTCTAGCAACTAACCCCATAGGACACTATGAAGGTATATGTACCAGAGCGGACTGCACATGGAAGCTCGGGTAGCCCTACTACTCCACCCTAGGGAGGAGTTGTAGGACAGGGGACAGATGGGTATAGACTAACCTAAGCATAGGCTAGGCTATACAAGAGATAGGTGGGGAGGGAGAAGAGAGAAGTCTTCCAAGGAAGGGTTTCTGTACCAGAGCGGCCACTAGGGAAAGGGAGGACACTCCCTAACCTAAGATAAGGCAGGTCGGCTAAAACGGTGCATGAGTACAGTTTCAGCATGGAACAGAGAAACCTTCCTAACCCAACCTAGAGCAGGGCTAAAAGTCCTGAACTAGGAAAGGAAGAAGACATATCGCTATCGCAGGAAAGTCGTAGACAATCCTAGCCATAGAGGTAGGGCTAGCCTAACCTCACTCTCGGACGCAACCCTAAGGGAGGTTCATTCCCTTAGGGAGGACAGAGAGGCGATATATACTCTATTAGACAATTGATCCCTTTACTCAGAAAAGGAATCAAGGCTAAATAGAGGGAATGCCAAGGCAGGGGATGAAGGAAGCATATAGGGGTCCTACAAGTAGGTTAGGCTAGAAAGAGTCACTGACTAGCCTATCCCCTATATGGTCCCTGAAGGCGAAAACATTTGCATCACTGTCTAAAGTATTGTAAAATAATGCCACTATCTTCATAACTTAGCCTAGGATCACTAATAAATCATGCATGAACACTTGTATGTAGGCTCCTGGCCTGGGGGCTATAGTAGCCGACTGGTATGAGGTCAATCGATGACCGATAAAAAGCGTCGAAACACGATATAAAAGTTCCTAGCTATGAAGACTAAATAAACTAATGTATTCGATTAGTAAAAGAGGCCGGAAGTGTTGTTGTGGCTAACTAGATAAGGCATGCATAACAACAACGACGCCATAAAATGGCGGGTCCGGTAGAGGCACAGCTCTGCCACAAAACAGCAATTATCTCGGAAAGTAATATTTACTTTACGGCCAGAGCTTAATTAAACAATACTGGAACCTTGTACTCAACTTTCCAGAAGAAGGCGAGGCTGAAGGTAACGACATAACGAAGATGCAAAACGATAAAGGTAACACAGGGAAAATCCGTCTAAGTAGGGCAGCTACTAAACAAAGGATGAAGACGGGCGTGACGTCATTTGAGCAATGGCGTCCGTTTGTTTACGTCTCGAGTATCAGTAGTAGCCACGAGTGAGATTGGCTGTGGAGCGGCTCCCAGCTATTCTCAGCCCTTACACACCGAAGCATTAACTCTGTTCGGGGTGAAGATAGCTATGTGGCGCGTTCAGACATGCGTCCCCTGTTGATATACGATGTCTTAAAGGGAAACCTTTGAGATACTCGCTCCAGAAGTTAGAATTCTGTGATAACCTGTGGTTAAATTCTCTGGGAATATCTTAGTAGTCTTATACCCAAGGAAGCTACCAAAAAGGAACCTTCCATCAGGACGCCATGGCTTGAGCCCAAAAATATATTATTATGCAATACATAATAATAATAATAATAATAATAATAATAATAATAAGAATGATTACTTCACTGAGCTCACCTGAAGTAGGCACTTTGGACCAAAGTCCTATGGAAGCTGGATCGTGAAGATTGGGTTCGGCCCCACAGAGAGACGATGTCACAGTGAACACCGATAGGAGGCACAATGACTGGAGGTTGTGAGTCATGATGGTGACAGCTGCATTGCAGAAGGAAGCCAGACGTCCGGGCTGACTGAAGCCAGGCATTTGCCCTCTTTGGAAACCCTGAAGTGAAATCATTAGTGACAACATTAAGTACTGTAACTCTGTGAGACCTCTAAATTTTGCTAATAAATACTTAGCTTAGGTTAGGTTAGGTTTGGTTACTGCTTGTCTATAGGGTCTGTTCTCTTGATAAAAGTGAGACTTGGAGCTAAGCAATATTAAAGAGGTTGGGTGGCTGAGGATAAGTAGTAAAAATGCTTAATATATAGCAAACCTATGCCTAAGATTATCTCTATACTGTAGAATCATTTAATTTGTACCCAGGTTTAATTTCAGGGATAGGAACTCTTCATTGACATTTCACTATGCCTCTATTGGGCTAAGCATTGCATTAGGTATGTTTTGTTTTTTAAACTATGGTGGATTGCAGGCAGGATGAGCAACTTAAGTATAGCTGACAACAGGAAGATCAAACACAAAATTATTTTGCATAGGGAAAATGCAAAATAAAAGTTACCTGAGCTGAGATGGTTCACTTTACAACAACTTTTCAAACCTTCAATAACACTTGCTAAAATGAGTTTGCTTAAGAGAATCACCCAGTGATTGTGTTTACAGATATTTTCTCAAAGTTTATACTCTAAATAACTGGTTTTAAGTTGACATAGACTAAGTTGTGCACTTTAAATAAAAAAGGTATAGTGGAAGAAATAATATATATGTTATTTGACGAATAGAATTCTTAATTTCCTACTCATTATTAACCTTGTAAAAGATAGTCTGTATCTGGGTGAACCACATTGTCAGAGTCTCATTGGTATGATCCAGTTGGTCAGAGACGCCATTCACGAACTCTTCAAGTTCCATACTTCCGTGTCCATTCATCACATCCCGGATGTCCACCACACGAAGGCCACTGTTGAGAGGATACCAAATAAAAGATCTGTTATATGTATGTGTTCCTCCCACAAGTATGAGGAATAAGTTTGAAATGGTAGATTAATTTGAATATCCAAATATAGAATATCTTATAACCTGGGCAAAAGGAACATTTAATAAATAGCTGGAGATGGTGGTTAAGACTAATACTGTACAGCAAATAAGCATGTTAGAAATACGACATCAGAAAAATACCAAACCCAGTTGATTTGTCAACATGACAACAGATATAAAAAATATCAAAGTAATACAGTCAGCCGCCGCATTACGAGAGTTTATGCTTTGTGATTTCGCTAGATTGCGACACAGAGAACGGTAAGCCTTATTAGATAAAAAATTAAATAATCGTGAGACATACTCTTGCGGCGGGATTTTCTGGAAAATTTAGCACGTATTTACTATCTGGCACGGTTTCACTATTTTACGCCATCACAAAATATATAACTTTTCCCACTGATAGTACATAATATGATAAACTGGTTGCCTTTAAGATTCTTTCTTCTCAATCTAACTTATCGTAGCAATTTCAGCTTTATCAATGTTATATCTTAACCCTTTTACCCCCAAGCTATTTGGAACTTCCCAACTCTTAACCCCAGGCATTTTTTTTAAGCAAATTTTGCAATATATATTTTGTAAATTGCTCTAAGAGCCTTAATTTTCGTCATAGAGAGGTCACGTTGGTCTCATTCTTTTGGAAAATGCCTGAAGTTTCTCATAAAATTATCAAAAATATGCAAATAAATGTAAATAGCAGTTTTTGCAAGGACGTACCTGTACGTCCACGGGGGTAAAGGGATGAGTTTTGTGAAACATACCAGTACGTCCATTGGGGGTAAAAGGGTTAAAATATGATTTAGCGCTTTTTGGAAATTCATGTAACACGTATTCAACATCAGAAATGGCAACCTTACTCATCAGTCTTCTCTCGTCACTCCTCACGCGTGTATCTCCCTCTTCAGTTCTTTTTGAGCATAATCATGTTTTCAAATAAAAAAATTATGTATTCATATACAGTAGTACATACTGTACTCCTGGACATTGTTTATATTTATGGGGTAATATACTGTAGATATGCAATTTCCTACAGTACTGGGACAACGCTGACACATCAAGTGTTGAATCATGCTTCAAGACTGTGTAGAACTTTGTATGAAAATCGTTAGCGGTCGTATAAAATATGTACACATAGGTCATTTTAAATTGTATACATATTGTACAGTACAGAATTTCTGTAATGTATAGTGGTGAGTCAAGTGGTCCGAACGAAAACTGCAAACACTTACGGTACAGTTAATCTTTACTGTAGTGATAGTACTGTACATATATTACTGTACATACCGTACATTACAGTCTCAGTGAGTATTATACAGTATTACTAGATAGGAACAACAGTGTTTTGTTGTTATACTGTAAGTGCATAATGACTACTTGGTAAAATTATAGTTCCGGTCAGGGCAAAACCTACTGTACTGTAGTGTTACGTACTGTACTGTAGCCTTACCATGTCCAGTTGTAGTGTACATGTGTGCACAAGTACTGTACACTTACTGAATTAATTACAAACTACTTATACTGTGAAAAAACCAAGTAAAAACAATATTAAACACTACTTGGTGTTAATTATCTGAGCATAGGCAATGGGCAGCGAGTTGTTAGGTTAGATTAGGAGTTATCCCACCCTAGGGCACCAAAGATAGGTGAATTCAGGCTTTTCATGCCTGTCTCTGTTACCTAACCATCATGAAGAGTGGGGGTGGACTGTATCAACAAGATGAAAAATAATATAAAATAGAGAAATTTTTTAGGGAAGGCCTCCTCCACTAAGGGTACTTGAATATATAGCCAATTTTTAGGTATTTGACAGGTCAAAAATGTCTTACTGAAAGTGCTCTAACAAGAAATCCAAAAATAGTCTGTCTATCTTATTGGCAAATATTACTCCTATCACTTTCATACCAATAACAACAAAAGAACATGTACATTACCTACAGTTTTCATCTATACTTATAACATATTTCAATATTTTGCAATGCTAATTCTTCACTCACACTCAGGATATTCTATTGACAAAGTCGGCAATAAAAATACCTTACCTGTACTCACGATACCATAGCTCCAATGTCTGCAGCATGCATGGATTCAGTAGATGCAAGTTCTTCCTGATAGCATTCCTACAAGGATTCCACGTCTCCAAAGCCACTCTTGAATTATCCTCCTGGAATTACAGCAAATATTATTCGTTAAGGAATTATCCTTGTACAAAAGTAAGGTGATCACAATGGTTGTCATTATTATAAGGCCAGTGGGGCTGACAACCTTAGGCCCTTACCTAGCTAGTTTTGTTATCATATGACTAATAGTAGAGGAACCCTAAGACCCTTACTTGAGCTCATTTTTATTATGTAAATGTCAATCGGAAAGGCAGCCTAGTAAGCTCAGTAATGCTCAAGTCAATAGAGCTGGCAAACTTAAGGGCCTAGCTTAGATTATTTCTATCACATCTTGGCTGACAGAACAGGCAACCCCAACCACTGACTTTGCCAGTTTCTATTATGCCAGGGATGAATCGAGTAAATGGAAGACTAGTCAAAGTAATACACACACAAAAATATGATCACAATCATGCATTGGTCAAAGGTGAGAACATGAGTCAAAAGTAAAACTTTATAAGAATAAAGAGCAAATGAAAATATGAAATGGGGTAGAATAGATAAAGGCATTAGGTTGCATGTTTTCTCTACTATTAGATTGAAAAAGAAATGGTAACCTGGATGTTTCCATACCTCACTGGATACTATCGGTCTAGGTCTGGGCTTTCCCGAGTTAAGGACAAAATCCACAGCCACCTTCCTCATGTTGTGTTCGTAGTCCCTCTGCAGTTGCTGAAGGAGGCTCTGGCATGTACCCATGGCAGTCCTGTATTTAGAATACAGCAAACGTTAATATCTAATATTGTATAGTGATTCATCAATAAAAACAAAATAATTAATCCTAGAATAAACAGTCAGAATAAAGTGTATTATGAACACTATTACCCAATAGAAATGACAGCCGATGTAAAATTCATCTGCCACTTTCTTACTTGACTGATGGGTACCTTTCGATATAAGGAAAGGTAGGTACAGTAGTTGTATAAATTGTTCTTCCTTTTCTTATTACCTATTTTAACTTTCAAATAAGATTTAATTTAGAAAGTCCCTAGAGCCTATAGACACCAGTGGTTGTCATTATGAATCTTCGACACATCTTTACAAAGGATATCTGCTTACTGATAAATACAAAAATCTTTTCTTCTAAATGCTTAATCCAAACATTTTAAAAACTAAAAACAGAGATTCAACCAAGCATATCATTGCCCAAATTATGTATTTTGCTTCATATAAGAATACTCCATGGTTTAATCAAGAACTGAACAAAATACTATACTCAATTTTTTTTAATGAGGCACATTTGCACTGACTCGCAGCGGTGCCCTTTTAGCTCGTTAAAGTTTCCTGCTATCTGATTGGTTAGAATTATCTTGTCCAACCAATCACCGATCAGGAAACTTTTCCGAGCTAAAAGGGCACCCCTGTGAGTCAGTGCAAATCTGCCTCACTAAAAAGAATTGACTATAGGTATATTTTACTGACCTCAAATGTTTAGGAACTAAATTGAGAATTGACGAGACCCAAGACTGCTGAAGAGGACTGGTACGCATGGAGAGACCTCGAGTGATGAAATAGTGATATCTGCGCTCGAGTTTAGCCCGCCCGCTCTTTGTCTTGGCTTCATCTGTTTTCAGAAGCTTGACTAACGTCTTCCGAAAGTCCTGACGGTTTTCCAGCATTTCAAGGTAACTTGCTTTCTTCCTTGCCTGTGGAAACATGATGCATCTCTAGTTAAATGATAAGTGGCCGATCAGCTTCAGATACATTAATCCCTTGGGGGAGCGTTTTACTTAGGTCAAATGCACAGAAAATGCCTAAATTTCCTGTACCGATTCTTGTCCCTACCCATTCCTAACAAGATTAGTGATATCTACTGCTCTGAATGGTTCTGCATTCTACTCTAAATCTGTATCTTATTTGATTAGATTTTAGTCTAATAAGCTTAATTCAGACCCAAATAAACCTTCTTAGAGAATAAAATAATTTGCCTTGATCGTGACAGTTATCTTTCACCAGAGTTTATATGAGCATGCATGACATTCCAAAAACCTTTCATGATAAATATCAGAATGCTTACATCTAGATCATCGAGAATCTTTCCTGAAAGTAATGGTTAATGTACCCTTTTGGAAGCTTTAATTAATTTTTTTAAGAAATGCTAGTTTGTTTCATGTACTTATCTTAGCATGGCATGATAAATGACGCATGATAAATTCTAAGCAAAAATAGGTTAGAAGTTTAATTCTTCCTCCGAAACCTCTTGGCATATGATTGTTTTCATCTAATTTGTTTTGGAAAATAATTGATTTGAGACATGCCTCATCATAAAAAGTCTTCAAAAACTTAATACTTTAGAAAATGTCAATAATACTCACAGGTGGTCTCTCAGCCCCAGCTATGATCTTTCTTCTCTGTCTCCTGATAGCTTCCTGGTGCCTCTTGATCTTCCTGGTTAATTCCTTGGTGGTGATTGGCCTTCGAATCTTTATGCCCTGTGGGTCACTGGAGCCCGTTATTGTCTCTTCGCTGCCCCGGGTTTGGTTTCTCAGTGTACCGAAAGTGACATTAGTTCCAGAAATCCCATTGAAGGATCCATTGCCCACGCTATTGTCGCCATAAAAACCATTATTTGCGTTGGTGTTAAGAGAGACTGCACCCCCTGAGTCATTTTGGGATGTGGTAGCACCATCATCCAACAGAGCTCCTCCTCGTGTCTCCTTGATTGCTGAAAAAAGATCAGATTACACTGTATAAGAATTCAATAATAAAACTGGAAATTTCATCAAAGATCATTGGAACGTTTTTACTAATCCTTTGCCTTGGCACATTATTTAATTACAAATGGAATGGAAATTTAAATATTTTCATAAGGATTTGATTAAGCCTGTTTGTTAACATAAAAGACATTGCAAACAAATGACTAACCATAAAGAGGTGGAGGTACAGGTCTATGAAGGGCAAGATCAGAGGCTGTGTTGAGTCCCAGCTGCGAAAGAGCCTCTAATCGGCGTCGGTGGCGGATTTTCTCCTCATCTCGGCTTCCAGACCCTCCGTATCCAGCCAGACGCATGGCAGGCTGGAAAAGAGCATGAACTATTGGGACATCATATGGAGAACCAACCAAACCAATCTCATCTAACGCAACTTAATCTTACCTAACCTAGCTTACTGTACCCAACAGAATCTTATTGTAACTAACCTAACATGGCCCTATCTTACTGAACAAATGTAAAAAAGCAAAGAAAGTTCAGTGGTAAGTTTAAAACAAAAAATACTCTATTGGAATTTCAGATTGCAGTGACTAAAGGATTTTATATTTTTGTATCAGCCCATTTATGCAGTCTGTGGACAAACATTTTTTCAATATAAAAGCTCCTTTAGAATTTTTCACCACTGAACTTGATTAAGAGCTTGATTACAATACAGTACAGTATAGTAAATGTAATAATTTATATCTGTTGTAAGTTTTATCCAGTTAAGTGGAAAATTTAATAACATACAGAATGTATAGAAGGAATAGCATAGAATATCATTGAAAGATCTCATGGACTAAGAGAGTAACATATGAGGAGGTATTGAGGAGAGTGAATCTGGAGAGATCACTTCTAAAAGTGATAAGGAGGAGGAAGATGGAATTTCTGGGACATATAATAAGAGAAAAGATCAAACTTCTGTGCCTTACAGGAAAGATAGAGGGGAGAAGAGCAAGACGCCAGCAAAGAAAAAAGATTTTGGACAGCCTACAAGATGTAAATGAGAACGTAATAGCTGGACAATTTATACAAAGAGTTAGAGACCGGCCCAGGTGGAAGCAATTGACAGTCCGCATTGAAGACGTAGCACCTAGATAGATAGATAGATTACTCAAAATACAAATAAGAAATCAGTTTCTATCAATATAAGAATATTCTTTTATTTTGCACTAAATACCATATCCTTTATCCAATTCCGTAATTCTGATGACAATTAAAAGGACAGTTGAAATGCAATTCTATTTATACATTACCAAAAGATATTTCTGGAAAATAAAACTTGCCCTTTCTTGTACTGCAAATTACTTGAGATCCTGGCAAGTAATTTTGGACATATCCATCCATATACCAAAGGCACTTCCCCCAATTTTGGGGGGTAGACGACATCAACAAAGAACAAAACAAAAAAGGGGACCTCTACTCTCTACGTTCCTCCAGCCTAACCAGGGACTCAGCCGAGTTCAGCTGGTACTGCTAGGGTGCCACAACCCAACCTACCACATTTTTCACCACAGATGAAGCTTCATACTGCTGAATCCCCTACTGCTGCTACCTCCGCGGTCATCTAAGGCACCGGAGGAAGCAGCAGGGCCTACCGGAACTGCGTCACAATTGCTCGCCATTCATTCCTATTTCTAGCACGCTCTCTTGCCTCTCTCACATCTATCCTCCTATCACCCAGAGCTTTCTTCACACCATCCATCCACCCAAACCTTGGCCTCTGAGATTACAAGAAAAAAACACTTCAAAATTCTCCGCCACCCTCCCACCAAAAAATAATGGGGACCAAATTCCAGATGTTCTCAAGAAATTCCAGATGTTCTCAAAAAATTCCAGATGTTCTCAAGAAATTCTAGATGTTTCCATCTGTTAGGAATAAAAATTTACAGTAATCCAGCAACAACGCCACTTACCATCCTGGGCCTTGCTGGGAGTAGCCGACTGGAGTCGCTGGAATCACCAAGACTATTCCTCTGGAGGGTACGACCCTTCTTGGCTCTTCCTCTCAATCCAGCTTCCATCCCTATTCCTGCCCCGTTTTCCCCATATCCTCGAGATCCCCCATTCGCCTCCCCATAGGCAGCCCCTTGACGTTGATACCCACTATGGGACCCAACAGCATCCTCCTGGAATACAAGTGAAAATCTGTTAGGAGTGTAGAGATTAATATGGATTAATCAAGGAACTTTCTCGACTCCTTAGGAAACCAAGAAATGTTAGGAAGAAGATAGTTATCCAAATCAAACAAAGATTTAAACCACAGGTGTTAATCTCATTTCTAACAACTAGCCAGATACAATAAGAATAGTGTAGGCTACAGGCACCTCACAGTCATCTGTTGGGATGTCACCAAATTCTCAGACTTTTCTGTAAAACATCAAATGTTTTCATTAACCCTTTTGGTTTCTTCAAGCTTTATTTTTGTTTATAAAAGCAAAAGATGACTACTCAAGTATTCTGAAACTATAATAGTTATAACGGGAGTCAGTTAATTTGGAATACATTTGAAGTGTTTATCACTCTCTAAGTTATATTTCTCCATGAAGAAATTAACTTTTTGTATATGATTTTTAAAAAGGAAAATATAGACATTTATTCAGCCTTTTCCCTAAAAATGTCGCTGGGAGAAACCATATACAGATCATTTTGCTGTATTTAGATGCTTTCCGTTTTGAACTCTTTCTTACCTATGAATCACACTTCTTCACCTTGACCTTGTTCTATTTTTACTGATCAATTAAGAACAAATCTTTTTGAGTTTATAAAGGTTATTCAGTAATCTTTTATATAATAATAATAATAATAATAATAATAATAATAATAATAATAATAATAATAATAATAACTGTGGAAATGAGGTCACACTGATGTACTGTATGTACTGTATATATAAAACTACTTTTGAAAATAAAATGTGAGATCTATATAAACTCAATTTGTACTAGAAAGAAAAACTTTGTATTCACAAATTTGTGGATCTTTTCATTTTACAAAGTTCTGTGATAAATAAATTAATAAAACAATGATAAAAAAAACAATATCAATAAAATCTCAACTTACGTTAAGGTGGAGTGTAAGCGTTGGAGGAGCTGCCCTCGAAGGTCTAGACCTGCCAGCAGTAGCAGGTCTACTCCTACTGGAACTGCTGCTGGGAGTTGTAGCAGCAGAGTCTCTGCCTGCCCGAGAGGTCCTCCTTGAAGGAGAAGCATGAGGGGCCACTCGAACATCCATCTTTTCCAAAGGGAGAATTATGACTCATTTATACGAAAGTTTTGATTGTTCAACATTTACTGGCTTTAAATAAAACATCAGACAATAATGATTTTATTCATTATATCATAAAGAAATAAAATAATTTGGAATATTATATCTTTTAAAGGTTGGAAGGAAAGCCAAATCAAGAAAAAAAACAAATCCAGACAATTATGATACTATTATATAAATCTTTATAAGAGTGAAGTAGAGACATGAGTATCCAGACTGAAGTAAGAAAACATTTTTTGGGCTCAGGCCATGTCGCCCTGATGGAAGGTTCCTTCAGTAGCTCCCTAGGGTATCTTTGACTACAGTGATATTCCCAGAGAATTAAACTAAAGGTCTCCAGAATTCTAACTTCTGGCGTGAATATCCTTAAAGTTTCCTTTTAGGATATCGCATATCAGGGGACGTATTCTTGACATGCCACATAGCAATCTGCAACCCACATAGCGTTTACTGTTTGAGTACTCAGATGACGTCATATTCGTCCGCCATCTTAGATGTCAAGGAGATTACGTTTTAATCACTTTACTAGGTTGTCCGTCTGTTTCTTATCCTGATTATGCAGTGTTCTTAGTGGAGTTTTATGAAGCATTCAATTGAAGATGAGCCTAGATTTTAGGTGCTTAGATTTTGGTAAAGATCTAAAACTGAATAAGAGACTTTTCTGGGTGGGGATTGAATTACATTTACTGGATTTAAAATTTGGGCCATATGACCTGGTGTTGGGAACAGGGAGTCCATTCAACACCAAGATACAACTAGGAAGAAACCCTGCAGTTGAAAGTTAAAGTTGCGGGTTTTAGGGTCTCCACTCAGACGATCTACAGTACATCATTCTGCTCGGGCGACCAAAAGCCAGCAATGACTATCACTAACCCCCTCTAACATCAGCCCCCCCCCACCAGGCGCCACCCTGGGGAGTATCCCCTGGTAGAAGGTCTCACGATATCCACGTCCTGGCGGGGGAGGCGAACTTGGGACCTCTGAAACAGAAGGCCACGACGCTACCAAATTAGGCAGCACGAAGATAGAGAGGGGTGGGGACTGGAGGTAAAGTAGAAGGCTATATTGTGGGTGCCGAGATTTATCAACTTTGGTGCGTTTCCTTTAAAATACAAGTTTGTTTTGCAAGAAAAGTGTATCACTGGACTTTACTTTCTTGGTTATGGACAGCCTTTGATCTTGGAGAAAAGCGGGCTGAAGGATTTAGGGAATACCAAGGCACATAGAACATACCTTATACCTAGAAATACTTATGAAAATAATTCTGTAGTTTATGCTAGTACAAGTTGAAATGAGAGAGAGAGAGAGAGAGAGAGAGAGAGAGAGAGAGAGAGAGATGCATTCATATATTTGTAACTTGTTGCATATCACAAACAAGTGTCTTTATAGAAATATACATTGCCTACTTTAAAACCGTAATGAATGAATTACTTATAAGTTTTCTGGCATCATAACTGTTCAATTACATAAACATTTCAATATACAGTATAAACAATAAAAATAAAGTTATGACTACTTCAATAACATCTTTATAGCATACAACATATTTCTCATCTTGTGTTCATATCTACCAGGGTTGTGGGTGACCTATTGGAAACGTCCCTGACTGCCACTCCCAAAACTAGAGTTTGAATCCGCTCAATCTCGATAGTTTCCATAGTGTCTGAAACCTTGCCATTCTTGGGGGTTTGGCGGAGCCTACAGGTCTAACTGCTGAGTCATCAGCAGCCGCCATTGCCTGGCCCTCCCTGGCCCTAGCTTGGGCGGAGAGGGGGCCTGGACGCTGATCATGTGTATATATGGTCCGTCTCTAGGGCATTGATCTACTTGCTAGGGCAATGTCACTGTCCATTAGCTCTGCCATTCATACAACAGCCTTTAAACCATCGATAATAAACCAATTCATATTTATCACCCTTGAATGAATAACGTTTAATAATAGTATTTCAACTTGTTGACAGACAAAAACTATCAAAAAATATGAATTACCTTGCATATTAGATGCTGTCAACGTTCACCATTGTTACGAAAACGTAGTTAAACAGAGTCTCCGAAGCACTGCGGATATTACGTCAACTCTTAACACAACTCCGTTGCTATGGGCGAGGAGGACGGTTGTTTACAAACGTTGCCATGGTAACGCTGTCGCAGCCGGGTATTTAACACTTTCTACAAACATGCAACATTATTTTTTTTTTTAAGAATGAATAAAGTATTATACTCTGTATTTCAGTTAATAATAATAACTTGAATTTACAGGATTAAAAAAGAGGTTTGTCAACGTCTATTCCTCAATGATAGTATAATGATAACAATGTAGGCATTTTACCATGTTTACATTATGTAGATTCACGTGCCTAATATGTTTTTTATTATTATTACTTTTATTAAGAATGAATGAAGTATTATACTTTCTGTATTTCAGTTAATAAAAATAACTTGAATTTATAAAATGATGAGAAATAAGACTTGTCAACATCTATTCCTAAATAGTAGAATAATAACAATGCAGGCATTTTACCTTGTTTACATAATGTACAGATCCAGGTTCAGTCTACTTTTACAATAAATGAAAATATATGAATTAATGATGGTTTTGTTTCAACTTTTGAAACGTATGCTTTTTACAGCCGTTATCAAGATTACTTTTAAAACATTGTAAAAAGATAAAGGAAAAACACACAAACAATATTGTATTGCTTACCTAAAACCGCAAAGATTATTTTTTAATATAATTTTCTCAAATCGTTAATTGTACAAAATCAAAATCGTTGACAAACATTTTGTTTGTTTGTTTGTTTGAGAGAGAGAGAGAGAGAGAGAGAGAGAGAGAGAATCAAGTGCCTTATGCCAATGAATATGAGATAATTTACCTTGTTTCTGTATTTTGCCAATGAGAGAGAGAGAGAGAGAGAGAGAGAGAGAGAGAGAGAGAATCATGTGTCTCATTCCAATGAATATGAGATAATTTACCTTGTTTCTGTATTTTGCCAATGAGGAGAGAGAGAGAGAGAGAGAGAGAGAGAATCATGTGTCTTATGCCAGTGAATATGAGATAATTTACCTTGTTTCTGTATTTTGCCAATGAGAGAGAGAGAGAGAGAGAGAGAGAGAGAGAAAGAATCACGTGTCTTATGGCAATGAATATGAGATAATGTACCTTGGTTTCTGTATTTTGCCAATGAGAGAGAGAGAGAGAGAGAGAGAGAGAGAGAGAATCACATCTCATACCAATGAATATGAGATAATTTACCTTGTTTCTGTATTT